>NC_044388.1:44803420-45124943 GCF_006542625.1 Nomascus leucogenys | reverse complement strand
CCCAAGTTTAGTCAACCCCGAATCTTATAAGGAGGCTCCTAGCAAACATGCCCAACCTCTGATCTGGAGGTTCCATTATCTGTACTACCCTGGTCAGGAAACAGATATTCCCTCTTCCTTGGAGGGAGACACTATTTCCATCTTCAAAGGCTGTTTGCTATAGAAATGTCATTTTAAGGTATTTAGGGAATAAACTGTCAATACCTCATCACAAAATGTACAGAAATGCAAGAGATCCATCAAGAAATATCTACCAACAGTTTTTCAAGGTGCTCTTGGCTGTCCAGGTAATAATTGTTACAGACTTAAAGTTGTGCTATCAAGGAAGAGACCTCCAGAGGGTTGCCCTGGGATACGTCCAGGCATGATGGAGCAATAAGCATATGGGGAAGTTCTTACTTCTTAGGGCTAATGTTGAGAACCACTGGCTTCTTACTGAGTATCTAAAACCTCCTCAGTTTGGGGCAGGGTGTATTAATCAGTCCTAGTTCATCTTTTCTGAGTCTTTTAATCCATACCTCACAATCAGAGAGGCATGTTCACATATGGCTTGACTGTGAGGAATTTGTAGAGATATTTTTAATGCAAGCTCTGAAACCACTGCTCTCTGGCAGAATTATTCATTTTGAAGAGTTTCTCAACCTTTTAAAATTATGTCCCCACAAGGAATCTTTTTAGATATATCCCTCCCACCCAACCCCATAAAATTTTAATACCAGAGATGCAGTATATCTGTTTATGTACCATGGCCCTTTAGAGGGACACAAACTATTATAATATCATAGTTTTCTTGTGCACCCAAGAACCAATTTTAATCTCCATACCTCATCAATGTGGTGATGTCACCCACACTGAAAATGCAGGATCTAGAAAACTCTTGCATTAGTCCAGGTTCTCTGAGAGACAGATGCCAAGACAGGTTAAACATGTAAGAATTTTATTAGGAGAAATATCTGTGTGAAAGTGTATGAAGGCCAGCCCGGTGGCTCACGACCATAATCCTACCATTTTGGGATGCCGAGGCAGGCAGATCACAAGGTCAGGAGATTGAGACCAGCCTGACCAGTATGGTGGAACCCCATCTCTACTAAAAATTCAAAAATTAGCTGGGCGTCGTGGCATGTGCCTATAATCCCAGCTACTCAGGAGGCTGAGGCAGGAGAATCTCTTGAACCTGGGAGGCGGAAGGTTGCAGTGAGCCAAGATCGTGCCCCTGCACTCCAGCCTGGGTGACAGAGCGGGACTCCATCTCAGAAAAAACAAAAAAAATACAGTGTATGAAGGGAGGGAGCCAGGTATGTTTCTAGGTTCAGATCATTGAGGTCCCATTAGCTGTGGTAGCTGAATGTGGACTCAGTGTCATTCACAGCTAATGGGGGTGTGTGAATACCTGATACTGGGCATACCTCTCCCTGTTTTAGGTGACTCCACTAACCTCATGGAGAAGGCACTGAAATCCCCCTGATGGAGTAGGCTTGGGCAGACATGTAGAATAGCACCAAGAGCTTCTTGAGGCTTGACTGGTTCTACTGTGAGGTCCCAGCCATTTGTGCAATTACACTTGCTCCTCCAAATTTTTCCACAGTGCCATCTTTCACAAGTGCTTTCTCCCTGTCTAGAAGTAGGGATGGGGCCTCCCTTGACAAAGGAGACTCCAGGAATCTGCCTAAGAAGTTCATTCTTTTTTTTTTTTTGAGACGGAGTCTCACTCTTTTGCCCAGGCTGTAGTGCAGTGAAGCCATCTCAGCTCATTGCAGCCTCCGCCTCCCAGGTTCAAGCAATTCTGCTGCCTCCGCCTCCCCAGTAGCTGGGACTACAGGTGCACACCGCCACACTCGGCTAATTTCTTTTGTATTTTAGTACAGACGAGTTTCACCATGTTGCCTAGGCTGGTCTCAAACTCCTGAGCTCAGACAGTCTGCCTGTCTTGGCCTTCCAAAGTGCTAGGATTACAGGCATGAGCCACCGCACCCAGCCAAGAAGTTCATACTTCACTTGTTTTTGGAGAAACCTATAAATTTGCTTCTGTACAATATTTTCTGCTTCTCCTCCCGGTCCTGGTTCCCCTTGTTGTTTGTTTCTCTGATTGTGGGCAACTTCTGTTCTCTGCCATCTGAATGAATCAAAATAACAGGGTGAATCCATTAGGCCTCTCAAAATTCATGAAGCGGGGTGGCAGACCTGAGGTTTATGAGATTCCCACCAGCACTTGCTCAAGCCTTGCAAAATGTATCTCACCTCATGACATCCTCCTCTCTTCAGTGATGCAAAAATATTTCTAACCTCATCAAAAGCTAGGAGTCCTTCCGTCCTTTTTCTGCCAGGTGGTCAATAATTTAGCACATGCTTTCTCAGCAGTTTCCAGTCTGCCAAAAAAATCACTCCAGAGCAAGTAGCTACTTAAGTTTCATGACTTTTACACCATGTGCAACCTCCAAACTTGCCATAATCCCCTGCATTCCCTAACATCAGAGACATTTTGTTCCTGTTAGAGTTCCCTATTATGTTTAAACTGTAGTTCAGATTCCTTATCCACTGGGACTTTATCCAATTAATCTACATTTACCATTTTAAAACACTGAGCTTTGTATTTCAGGTAATTCAAGCACAGTTGCATTGCTTCCCTTATCTCTGTCAACCCAAAATCTGGAAGAGAATGGGTCTGGATCTGATGTGAGTTGGGCTTAGCATATAAGTTATGGATCTTTTACTTTCTGAGGTAAAGCAAACATAAAAACAATTATTTGTAGGATATTTACCATTTCTTCACATAACTTAAAAAAAGGTATTATTTTAAGCAATCTTTTCTCCACAAGGGTCAGAATAGGATAGAAATGTGAGAGGCTGAAGGGGAAAAGAACCTATGTCTAAATGTAGTATGCCATATTTGTCCCTCACAGAGCCTGGAATTCCCACCTGGGAACAAAGAGGCTTTTGTTGACATGGCCTTTTCACACAGCATCAAAGGACCATGCCACTGGAGCAGTCCTGGGGAAAATGGGGCAGTCCTAGAAGGGAAGAGGGAGTTCTCTTGGACTGATTGACTTAAAAAGCTAAACCTTCCAAATATGGCAGCCTACAGGAACCTCTGAGCTAGGTATGTCTAAAAGATGAAATTAGAGTCTTCACTTAACACAAGTTTCTCTTGCTCATAAATAGGAAGTTCAGTGCCAGAAAATATTGTACCACTACATGAGTTAGGAATGTATTTAGCAGCAAATAATAGAAAATTTGACTGAGTGCTTTAAGCCATGTGATATATATTTTTTACTTAATAATAAATCCATAGACATCTGGATTCTAAATAGGTACAGCACCTCCAAGTCAGAGCTGGTGGATATGTCTGAGATTTTCTTGCCATTCTCTTGGTGTTGCCAAGTGACTACTTCAACAATGGATATAACATCTTCATATGACTGTGCCCAAAGGTAGGAATTAGGAGAGTGACCAGGGCTCTCGGAGAGAGGAAGAAGTGAACAAAACAGCAAGTGAGAGAGAGTTCTTCTTGTGACCCTCTCATTTCATCTGGAAGAAAAATCTTTCCTGGAAGCTCTCCAGTAGACTTTATCTTACATTTCACTGGTTTGAATTGAGCCAATATTACCTCTAGATCAATCACTCATAGAGGAGGTGCTATCCAGAGGCTCAACTGAGAACAACCACAGTTCATCTCCTGGGACCTGGCACAGTTCCACTTGAACAAAACTAAGCATTGTTAGCAAAGAAGAAATGAGGCAAAAAGCAGTGTTTGCCATAACTTTAGAGACAAGGTCAATAGTCAGCTGGTGCATGATACTCGTGCATATTTTTGGACTTGGCAATGCATTCCTTTACCCTTTGTTAACTATTTTGAAAATTATACCTAAATAAAAGAACGTTGGGGATTACCTATCCCAAATTCTTACATGCTCTTCCCCCCACCAAAAAAATATATCTAGATCATTGCACTGATGTCAGTTATGTTGTGTGCAGTACCCTACTGTAGAAAAACAAATATACTCTAAGCTGTGTGGAGATCAGGACTGGGTCTTCCCCCATCATTTCCCCAGTGCCTTTTATTGTGTTTGGCACACAAGAGACACTAAAAATGTTTTCTGCTTGAATTCATATTATAGATGAGCAAACATAGGCCCACAGAAGGGAAATGGTAAGTTTAAAGTCATTCTGCTAGTTACGCCCAGAACCAAAACCACAAGTTAGTTCTTCTGATTTGTGATTTGATTTTTATTTTCCCATTTTCACATGGTACTTATCCAAAAAAAGACATATACAGATTTTTTAAAAGTACCCAAAAAATCAACTTCTCAGAAAAAAACTATGAAGATGGAGACCTAGGAAGCGATTTTCTCACCTATGATTGCATGGGAAGCTGGGGAGATAATGGAAGACATGATCTTGAAGACATAAATGCCCACAGGAAGTGGAAGCTGCAGATGGGACTTATTTCAGGACTGGAAAGAAATGGTTTTCTTCTAGGAAGAGCTCTGTCCCTCAATTCTATGTGAGCCCAACTGCTCTGCATGAAGACTTGAGCTACACCTTCTGACCAGCCTCTCCACTGTCTGAGTTGACTGTCCTATTTCATATTTTTTAATGACTTCCTGAAACATGTGAACTATCAGTTCTCCTAATTCAGAGGGTGGTGATGAGGAATGAAAAGGACTCCGCATAGTCCTGCGTCATTTCCAAACTGTCATCTGCTGGCAGAATGGCATTTGTTTTATGAGACTACAGATGATTAGCATTTTTAATGTGCCATTGTGACAGTCACAAAGTCAACAAAACATAGGGGTCTAGACATGGGTAATGTCTAGGTTAAAATCTCAGCTCTGCTATCTACCGTGCGTCATTTGTTGAAAAGCTGCTTAACCACTTTATGCCTGTTTCTATTTTTTTTTTTGTAAAATGAGGGTAAAAATAACTTACGAGAATGTGAGGATTAAACTACCTAGTTAATGTTCAAAGTGTTAGAACAATATGTGGCACTTAGGAAAAATAAAAATAGTGTTACCTAGGAATACTGTTTCACATTTCATCATATTTATCTTGGAATTGTATTCATAATGCAAAAAATAGAAAACATAAAAATAACTGTATCATATTTACCAAGGTTCATAATAGATCCCTTTAATTTTTGTACATTAAACAAACAGCAAATCCTAGGTAACAAATACATAGATGGTTACTGTACACCATTTCATACTTGTGTTATTTTTGTTTTGGGAGTGTTGTTTGTTTGTTTGTTTGTTTTGTTTTGTTTTAGTCAGGGTCTCACTCTGTCACCCAGGCTAGAGTGTGGTGGCACAATCATAGCTCATTGCAGCCTCAACCTCCTGGGCTAAAGCAATCCTCCTGCCTCTGCCTCCCAAGTAGCTAGGACTACAGGCATGCACCACCATGCCCAGCTAATTTTTTATTTCTTTGTGGAGAGGAGGTGTCAGTATGTTGCCCAGGCTGGCCACAAACTCCTGGCCTCAAGGGATCCTCCTGCCTTGGCCTCCCAAAGCACTGGAATTATGGGAATGAGCCACCATGCCCATCCAGATTCCTATCCTAAATTTTCACGGCAAATCACTCATGGTCCCTGCTCAATGAGGCCTTAGCTAGGATGACTTAAATAGCTGGGATCTGGAATAAACTCAGGCCTTCTTTCTTCACATGTCTGATACCTAGGCTAGCATTACTTGAAGACTTAAAATATCTGCACGTGGCATCTCCATGTGGCTGGAGCATCTCTTAGTGGAGTTTCTGGGTTCTGAGAGGGAGGCCCCTAATTGAATCAGGTGGAAGCTGTTTGACCTTTTATGACTTGATGGCATAGAATCACTCCCACCATTCTCAATTGACTGAAGCAATCATAACTTCATACGTCCGATCCCCTGGGAGAAGTGGAATTACTACACATTAGTAAACAAAGAACACTTTCCTCAGTTTCAAGGTTATAAGCCTTACGTATTTCAGGAGTATCTCTAACTTTTATGATTGTTAATCCTGGAATGAACATGACCTTCTGTGATATATCTCAGTGTTTCCCTGTGGAGAACAGACTGTCAAGATGTTACTCTTCTGTTCCCAAATGGTAACATTCCAGGTTTTTATTCCTTTTTCTCTTCCGTTTGGTTATCAGTCAAGTTTCTTTGGGTCTTGGAGCAACAACTAGTGCATCAGGGGATACGATGCTTTCCATAAATGCAGGCTTCACCCTAGGACCAAAGCATAGCATGCTTTGGAATGCATTCTTTTTTTTTTTTTCTTTTTTTTTTTGAGATGAAGTCTTGCTCTGTTGCCAAGGCTGGAGTGCAATGGTGCGATCTTGGCTCACTGCAACATCCCCCTCTCGGGTTCAAGCGATTATCTTGCCTCAGCCTCCCGAGTAGTTGGGATTACAGGTGCCCACCACCATGCCCAGCTAAGTTTTGTATTTTTAGTAGAGACAGGGTTTCGCCATGTTGGTCAGGCTGGTCTCGAACCCCTGACCTCAGGTGATCCACCTGCCTCAGCCTCCCAGGAATGCATTCTTTTCCTCAGTTAATGCTGGCATTTGGCAGCTGCCATTCCCTAAAACTTCTGATCCCAGAGCCTGTGCCTCAGTCCTCAAATGCCCTGTAGACATTACTTCCTCACTCTGCACTTGTTCCCTTTCAATCTCACCATTGCTCTCTCCTCTCTGCTGTGATGAGCAATTGCTGCCTTCTCACACCAGGGATGGCTTCCATCTGGCCAGAACTGTAGGTGGAGTCCTGATCCATGTGAAGAAGGACTGCTGGGAGCCCATCTTTTTTTTTTTTTTTTTTTTTTTTTTTTTTTTTTTTTTTTTTTTTTTTTTATTATTACTTTAGGGTTTAGGGTACATGTGCACAATGTGCAGGTTTGTTACATATGTATCCATGTGCCATGTTGATTTCCTGCACCCATTAACTCATCATTTAGCAATAGGTGTATCTCCCAATGCTGTCCCTCCCCCCTCCCCCCACCCCACAACAGTCCCCGGATTGTGATGTTTCCCTTCCTGTGTCCATGAGTTCTCATTGTTCAATTCCCACCTATGAGAGAGAACATGCGGTGTTTGGTTTTTTGTCCTTGCGATAGTTTACTGAGAATGATGTTCTCCAGTTTCATCCATGTCCCTACAAAGGACACGAACTCATCATTTTTTATGGCTGCATAGTATTCCATGGTGTATATATGCCACATTTTCTTAATCCAGTCTATCGTTGTTGGACATTTGGGTTGTGTTAGACCTAAAACCATTAAAATCCTACAAGAAAACCTAGGCGATACCATTCAGGACATAGGCGTGGGCAAGGACTTCATGTCTAAAACACCAAAAGCAATGGCAACAAAAGCCAAAATCGACAAATGGGATCTCATTAAACTAAAGAGCTTCTGCACAGCAAAAGAAACTATCATCAGAATGAACAGGCAACCTACAGAATGGGAGAAAATTTTTGCAACCTACTCATCTGACAAAGGGCTAATATCCAGAATCTACAATGAACTCAAACAAATTTACAAGAAAAAAACAAACAACCCCATCAAAAAGTGGGCAGAGGACATGAACAGACACTTCTCAAAAGAAGACATTTATGCAGCCAGAAAACACATGAAGAAATGCTCATCATCACTGGCCATCAGAGAAATGCAAATCAAAACCACAGTGAGATACCATCTCACACCAGTTAGAATGGCCATCATTAAAAAATCGGGAAACAACAGGTGCTGGAGAGGATGTGGAGAAATAGGAACACTTTTACACTGTTGGTGGGACTGTAAACTAGTTCAACCATTGTGGAAGTCAGTGTGGCGATTCCTCAGGGATCTCGAACTAGAAATACCATTTGACCCAGCCATCCATTACTGGGTATATACCAAAGGACTATAAATCATGCTGCTATAAAGACACATGCACACGTATGTTTATTGCGGCACTATTCACAATAGCAAAGAGTGGGAGCCCATCTTAAAAGTAATACCTTTTTACCATCTTGGGAAGACTTCAAGGTGAGGTGTGCTTCACAGTTCCCCAAGCTTCTTCCTGAAGTGCACTGAGGTTTCTGAGCCCCTCTTCAAGGCAGCTCCTCTGCTATCAAAGGTGCACCTGTTGCTGGCCATCCAGCTTCTGGGCTAGAGCTCTGGAAGAGCTGCCATGTCAAAGCCACCCGCTGTAAAACCAGTCCCCTCGTTCCCAGCATTGCTCTTTCTCCAGTGACAGACTTAATGTTTCCCCACTTGCTTTTTTGAAAAATAACTAAATAAACCCAAGGGAGAGTTCAACAGTTTTAGGGAGAATGCCAGAACACCAAGAAGAAAGGATTCATTCCTAAAATAGAAATTCTGAAGCACTAGGAGTACATGCTACAGACCCCAGTTGTAGAACCCAGGGTGTAAGCCATTTTTCTATGATGAAGTTTGAGTTTGTTTTGCTTTTGGTTTAGTTCGGTTTACTTTTTTCCTAGTGAGTTCTGTCTCCATAGGGTTTTTTTGTTTGTTTGTTTGTTTATTTGTTTGTTTTTTTCTGTAGGACGGGTTCTGCTGACACTGTTTTGCTTGAAGGGAGGTGGGGACAGCTGAGACACTGGTAAGCAGTTCTTATGCATGAAAGTTAACAGATTTGTCCCGTAGCAACTGGCTCCTGCTGCCAGGGTTGGCTGGGCCTGCAGAGTAGTGACTGCAGGACTCCAGGCCCCCTGCTTCTGTTTCCAAATGGGATCCTGCCGCTGGTAGCAAAGCTGCTCCCTTTTGTCAAGCCCTCCTGGTGCATCCTTTACAGATAAGTGGGCTGCAGCTTTTGCCAGATGGGCTGCTGATGGTGCAGCTGCCCCAACTGAGCAGTAAACTCAAAAAAAAAAAAAAAAAAAAAAAAAAAAGAGCTGATGGGAATGGGTGTGCTGAGCAAACGCGGCTGTCTCGGGGAGAGCAGCACACAGTTTGTCTGGGGAAGCTCCCTGGGGCTTAAGTACATATTGATGGAAGCCAAACAGAAGTCTGAGAGATCTTGCTTACTGAAGTCAAAATCTGTCTGCTCTGAACATAAGGTGTTGAGCATTTCATGTCACCCTCTTGGGGATCAAGTGCTGTGGCTGTTTGGTGGGGTAATTACAAACGTGGGCTCTGGAGTGAGATTGGGTTGGAGTGCCCTCTGCCACTTCATAACAGCGAGAACTTAGGCAAGTTAATGAACTCTGCAAAGCTTCAGTTTTCTTTATTTGTAAATCTGAGATGCTAATATTCATCTTTGAGGATTTTTATCATGATTAAAAGAGAAAATACATGCACACCACTTTGCATGGTGCCTGGTAAAAAGAACATGAGTATTGCAGTTGGACAAATCTGGATAGTAATCCTAGCTTGACTACCCACCAGCAGTAAAGACATAATCTCTGGTAGCCTCAGTTTATTCATCTGTTTAATGGTTTCACAATCATCTTCTAATTGGTTGTTATTAAAATTAAATGACAATTTATGAACATAGGGAAAGCATTTATGAGAGGCACATACATGCTGGTTTCACCCGCCTTTGTCTGCCACTGCATGCTCTGGGTTATCCGGGGCCTGTGGAGGGAGTGAGTCTCCCACCACCATCATCGATTTATCGGGGCCAACAAGGACTTTTCTGCCAGGACCTTGCTGGGGATTCCATGCATCCACTTCACCATTGCAGTCAGGAATGGATTTTTCCACCTGAAGTGACGAGAAGAAAAGGTGCATTAATGTGGAGCCTCCACACCATACATTTCACAAAGACCAATAACCAACTCTGAAAGGTGCAAGCCCAGGATTTATATGTGTGATAAGTCACAGCTTTACCTATTTTTTTCTAGACCACCACAATGAGCTGAAAAAAGAATGTATGAAAGTCATTTCCCTCTATTTAAAAACCTGGACCTACACTGTAGAATATAAAATAGCCTGTAAGCTATTTCCGAAGGGAAGAGGCACTTGATTAAAGGAGAGAAGAGATAAAAGCAAAAGAAAAAGCAAACAAAGGGAAATGCAAGAGCTGCAACTAAAAACAGGATATTACAAAGAAAGTTCACATTTTGTGGCTGCCAATAATTTAATTAGCACGGCAGCAAAGGAAGGGGTACAGGAAAGGAAAAGAGAAGAACCTGGGCTCGGGGACACCTCTTTGCACCTCTCACCTCCATACTCAAGAGATCAGCTCTGAAATGTAGAGAGACCACCTGGTAAGGGGCCCAGCAGTCACAAGGTCTTCTTTCCATGTGCTGGTGCCGAGTCTGCTGGGCACCCCAAGAGGCACGAAATGACCTGGGTGAAGACAGCCTCAGGTATATCTGATGTCTGTGTGCCACTGAGGTAGGAGATAGAGTGTAGGAGCCATATATGATGACTTAATTCTGTGACTACACCTCAGTGAAGAATGGAACAGAAGGAGTGTGTGCTTGGGGAGGGAGCCAGGGTAATGATGAAAGCCGGGACACTGGGGCATCCTAAGGTTGTCATGGTCAAAGGCCAAGCTCTGAGAACACAGGACATCTGGGAATCTATCACCACTGCTACTTACATCGAATGTTTTACCCAAGGTTCAGCAGCTGGGTAAAGAGAGCTGCAGGAATTCATGCTTATATTTTTCAAATGGGAAAAACAAGTATGGTCATTATTAGGATCAGAGAATTAGTGACAAAAGGAATCTTGGTTATCTATGCTCACCAAAGGAATTGATCATGGCTCACCATAAGCCCAGAGATCCACATATACCAAAGCTGTTAACATGGCTGAAAAGATGAATGGGACACAACAGAAGAGAGAGAGAGAGAGAAACCCAAACCCCAAACTCCTCTTTAAAATCTGTAGCAACAGAAGTTTCAGCTTCCTAGCAATGGAGACAAAGGAAAACCAATGACCTTTGAGATCACCAAATCCAATCCTCTCATTTTATGGATTAGGAAATGAAGGTCTATATTATTTTTAAAAGCTTTTCATCAATGAAATGTGCTTCTGTAGTTTCCGTAGCTAAGCATGGAATTATTTCCACTTTAATGTTTGAGATTGATTTTTTTTTTCAAATGGGCTTTTTCATGAGGCACTGCTGACCTCCCAGAAACCAATTATGCATCAGAGCAGTGCAGAATGCTACATGAAAAGTTAACCTTCAAGGAGCTACAACACTTCACACAACAAGAAAACAGTCCTTTTACTCTGAATACTATTCTCCTGACGATATGCAAGCCGTGTACTCTAGAAGTCCTCTCTGCTGCCTTGAGTCAAGTCATCCCAAATGCCTTTCATCTGTTTATCATGCTCACGGTGGCCTTGAGCTCCCCCTAGGTGTCCACTTTTGCTTATAGTTGCTGGACTTGGGTAAAAGTGAGACTGAACAAAAACCCCTTACTTGATATTGATTATATGCTGAAATTTTCCCCAGGCATCAGGCAGTCAATCTAGCAAGTCACCAGACAAATCAGCAATGTACCTTAGAGCAGATGGTTTCGAGATGACTCAAGCACATTACATTTATTGTGCCTTTATTTCTATTATTACTATATTGTTAAATGTAGAATAAAATAATTATAAAATTCACCATAATGTAGAATCAGCAGGAACTCTGAGCTTGTTTTCCTGCAATGAGACAGTCCCATCTGGGGGTGATGGGAGACAGTGACAGATCATCAGGCGTTAGATTCTCATAAGGAGAATGCAACCTAGATTTCTCATGTGTGCAGTTCACAATAGGGTTCATGTTCCTATGAGAATCTAATGCTGTTGCTAATCTGACAGGAGGCAGAGCTCAGGCAGTAATGCGAGCGATGGGGAGTGGCTGTAAATACAGAGGAAGCTTCACTCACTGGCTCACTGCTCACCTCCTGCTGTGCACCCCAGTTCCTAACAGGCCACAGACTAGTACTGGTCTGTGTCCTGGGGATTGAAGACTCCTTACTTAGAGAACAGACTCTTCCTACCTGATCTTTGATGGTCTGCTAGACAGTGCTGCCTCTGGACAGTTTTTGAGAAACAACAACTGGATCAATGGAGATCTGAAGCCTCTGAGGCAAGATAGAGGAAGCCCTGTTGTAGCACTGATGTGATGGGAATTGTAACTCTTGGCTGCCAACACTATGAAGAATACAATGGAGTAACAGCAAGGACTTGTCATGGATTCTGCTCCCATGAGTCTCCCTACCCAAGGCACAGCATTAGATGCAACCTGTCTCACCTGCTTTTTGTTTCATCTGGTATTGAAGTAACCAGCTCTGTAGGGTTACAAATATACACAGTCATAACCTGGAAGCATCCCACCTTATGCCTATGCTAACTGCCTCTTGCTTCTCAGTTCAGGGTTTCTCTGCTCAGCACCATGCATCAGTGACTTGTGGAGTAGACCTTAACTAGCAAAGAATGGGGCCAATTTATAGCACTTCTTGGTGGGTGGTCCTCAAGGGCAGAGCAGCATGTCACACTTAATGATGATGTTGTCATCAGTGACTTTTGTACTGTTTCTCTCTCTCCTTCCTTGCTACATTCTCCTTACTCTTTTATTCTGTGGAGTTCCCTGTAAATTAAAAGCATGAAAGCCTCTGCTTCAGGCTCAGTTTTCTGGGAGCCCAGGCATAGACAGGTACTCACCTTCAAGGACATTTCTCCTATTTCAATTAAATTGGATTAGGTTTTCTGGTCTACCTCACTGAGGGAATGACTTAGATTCTGCAGTTGGTTTGGTTTTTAATTTGGCCACCTAGACTGGATTTGCCTTCTTTTGGCAAAATAATCTTTATTTTTTTCTGGCAATTTGTCTCTTCTCCACTCCTGGTTATGCACATCTAATGGAGCTAATTCCATTTCCAGCTCAAGGAGTAAACACGTGGTTTGGTTCCAGTCAATCTGAACGCTATATACCTCTGACCAGTGCTGGTCAACAATGGTCACATAATCCAAAATGAGCCAATGTGACAGTAAAAACACGTGCCAGGGCTACTGCGTAAGAGACATGTTTTCTTTTCTATGATGCTTGAAGGCCTGAACCTAGAAAATGTGATAATGGCGCCCCCACAGCCATGAGGCCAACCCAGGAGGAAAGCCATCCCAGAATGGGTCCAACAGCAAGAGGAAGTAGAGCTCAGAGATGTCAGGATCAGGTGGCATAGCTTGGCCATGCTCTTCCCTCACATTCCTTCCCATTGAGCTATGGCTGAGGCCCTAGATTTTACGTTTATTTGAGCCAGTACATTCCCGTTTTGCTCAAACCTGTTTTTGGTATTGTTCATCTGCAACCTAAAGAGTCTTGACTGACATGAAGCTCCAGCTGCCTCAAATCTTGGTTGTTACTGTAAGACTGTTAGTTTTAAGTATTTATTTTTATTATATGTTGATGATTTTAGAAAGAAAATTTATAAGATTTAAAAAGTAACTATAAACCAAATTTCCAACTATTTGCCACTCAATTTAAGAAAGAAACCATGGCTGTTACTTTTAAAGTTCTTGGTAGAACTCTGCTATAATCTAACAATGGATTTAAACTATACCCTAGAACAAATGAACTTAACAGATATTGACAGAACATTTACCCAACAACCACAGAATATACACTCTGTTCATCAGTGCAAGGAACTTTCTCCAAGATAGACCATATGATAGGCCACAAAGGAAGTCTTAATAAATTTACGAAATTTGAAATTATATCAAGTACTCCCTCAGACCACAGTGGAATAAAATTGGAAATCAACTCCAAAAGGAACCTTCAAAACCGTGCAAACACATGGAAATTAAATAACCTGCCTCTGAATGATCATTGGGTCAACAATGAAATCAAATGGAAATTTAAAAATTATTTGAACTGAATGATAATAATGATACAATCTATCAAAACCTCTGGCAGTGCTAAGAGGAAAGTTCATAGCCTTAAATGCCTACATCAAAAAGTCTGAAAGAGCACAAATAGACACCTAAGGTCACACCTCAAGGAACTAGGGAAACAAGAACAAACCAAACCCAAATCCTGCCGGAAGAAAAGAAACAACCAAGATCAGAGCAGAATTAAATAAAATTGAAACAAACAAAAAACAATACAAAAGACAAATGCAACAAAAAGCTGGTTATTTGAAAAGATAAATTACAACCGATGCCACAGAAATACAAAAGATCACTCAAGGCTACTATGAACACCTTTAAATGCATAAACTAGAAAGCCTAGAGGCGATGGATAAATTCCTGGAAATATACAACTCTCCTAGCTTAAATCAGGAATAATTAGAAACCCTGAATAGACCAATAACAAGCAGCAAGATTGAAATGGTAATAAAAAAATTACCAACCAAAAAAGTCCAGGACCAGACAGATTCCCAGCTGAATTCTATCAGACATTCAAAGAATTGGTCCCAATCCTATCTACATTATTCCACAAGATAGGGAAAGAGAGGATCCTCCCTAAATCATTCTAAGAAGCCAGAATCACCCTGATACCAAAACCAGAAAAGGACATAACCAAAAATGAAAACTACAGACCGATATCCCTGATGAACATAGATGCTGAAATCCTTAACAAAATATTTGCTAAGTGAATCCAACAATATATCAAAAAGATAATCTACCATGATCAAGTGGGTTTCATACCAAAGATGCAGGGATGGTTTAACATATGCAAGTCAATAAATGTGATACACCTCATAAACAGAATTAAAAACAAAAAAATCACATGATCATCTCAATAGATGCAAAAAAGCATTTGACAAAATCCAGCATTCCTTTATGATTAAAACCCTCAACAAAATTGGCACACAAGGGACATACCTCCATGTAATAAAAGCCATCTATGACAAACCCACAGCCAACATTATACTGAACAGGGAAAAAAGCAGTTGAAAGCATTCTCTCTGAGAACTGGAACAAGACAAGGATGCCCACTCTCATTACGTCTATTCAACATAGTACTGGAAGGCCTAGCCAGAGCAATCACAAGAGAAAGAAGTCAAGGGCATCCAAATCAGTCCGTTGCTGTTTGCTGATGATATGATTGTATACCTAGAAAACCCTGAAGACTCTTCTAAAAAAGTTCCTAGAACTGATAAATGAATTCAGCAAAGTTTCAGGATACAAAATTATTGGACACACTTAGTAGCTCTTGTATACACCAGTAGTGACCAAGATGAGAATCAAATCAAGAACTCAACCCCTTTTACAATAACTCAACCCCTTTTACAATAGCTGCAAAAAAAAACCTTAGGAATATACTTAACCAAGGAGATGAAAGACCTCTGCAAGGAAAACTATGAAACACTGCTGAAAGAAGTCATCTTAGATGGCACAAACAAATGGAAACACATCCCATACTCATGGATGAGTAGAATCAATTTTGTGAAAATGACCATACTGCCAAAAGTAATCTACAAATTCATTGCAATTCCCATTAAAACACCACCATCATTCTTCACAGAACTAGAAAAGACAATCCTAAAATTCATATGGAACCAAAAAAAGAGCCCACATAGCTAAAGCAAGACAAAGAAAAAGAAACAAATCTGGAGGCATCACATTATCTGACTTCAAACTATACTATAAGGCCATAGTCGCCAAAACAGCATGGTACTGGTATAAAAATAGGCACATAGACCAATGGAACAGAATAGAGAACTCAGAAATAAACCCCAAAACTTACAGCTAACTGATCTTTAACAAAGCCAACAAAAACATAAAGTGGGGAAAGGACATCCTATTCGACAAATGGTGCTGGGATAATTGGCAAGTCACATGTAGGAGAATGAAACTGGATCCTCATCTCTCACCTTATACAAAAATCAACTCAAGATGGATCAAGGACTTAAATCTAAGACCTCAAACTATAAAAACTCTAGAAGATGACATCAGAAAAACCCTTCTGGACGTTGGCTTAGGCAAAGACTTTATGATCAAGAACCCAAAAGCAAATGCAACAAAAACAAAGATAAATAGCTAGGACTTAATTAAACTAAAGAGTTTCCTCCACAGCAAAAGGAACAGTCAGCAGAGTAAACAGACAACCCACAGAGTGGGAGAAGATCTTCAAAATCTATGCATCCAACAAAGGACTGATATCCAGAATTTACAATGAACTCAAACAAATTAGCAAGATAAAAACAACCCCATCAAAAAGTGGGCTAAGGACAATTCTCAAAAGAAGATATACAAATGGCTAACAAACATGAAAAAATGTCCAACATGACTAATGACCAGGGAAATGCAAATCAAAACCACAATGCAATACCACCTTACTCCTGCAAGAATGGCCATAATAAAAAACTCAAAAAATAATAGATGTTGGCGTGGATGTGGTGAAAAGGGAACACTTCTACATGGCTGGTGGCAATGAAACTAGTACAACCACTATGAAAACAGTGTAGAGATTCCTTAAATAACTAAAAGTAGGACTACCATTTGATCTGCAATCCCCCTACTGGGTATCGACCAGTAGATAAAGTAGTAAAGAAATCATTATACAAAAGGGATACTTACACACGCATGTTTATAGCAGCACAATTTGCAATTGCAAAAATGTGGAACCAATCCGAATGCCCATCAATCAATGAGTGGATAAATTGTGGTGTGTATATACACACACACACACACACACACACACACACACCTTTTTATGGCTGAGTAGTATTCTATCATATATATGGAATACTACTCAGCCATAAAAAGGCATTCCATCATATATATATATATATAGAGTATTCCATCATATATATGATATATATGCTCAGCCATAAAAAGATACATATATATACACACACATACTACAATTCCTTTATCTACTTATTGATTTATGGGCATTCTACTATTGATGGGAATACTACTCAGCCATAAAAAGGAAGAAATTAATGGCACTCACAGCAACCGAGATGGAACTGGAGACTATTATTCCAGATGCAGTGACTCAGGAATGAAAAACCAAACATTGTGCATTCTCACACATAAGTGGGAGCTAAGCTATGAGGATATGAAGGCATAAGAATGACAAAATGGACTTTAGGGACTCAGGAGAAAGGGTGGGAAAAGGGTGAGGGATAAAAGACTGCCAATTGGATTCCGTGTATACTGCTTGGGTGATGGGTGCACCGAAATCTCACAAATCACCACCAAAGAACTTACTCATGTAACAAAATACCACTTGTTCCCCAAAACCTATGGAAATAAATTTTTAAAAAAAATCTCTGCTATGTTCTAAAGCTTTTACTGCACCTTCAGAGACAGCCACTGTGTGGAAGTTTGTGTTAAACTCACATGCTTTTCTTTATAATTTTATCATATGTTTGTATCCCTAAATAATTTATTACAGTTTTGTATGATTTTTAACTATACATAAATGCAATCATAGTGTTTATATTCTTCCTTGACTTGTGTTTTAAACTCAATACCATACAGTGGGATTCTTTCATATTATTGCATGTAGCTGTAATGCATTTATTTTTGATGTTGTATGCATATACTACAATATTTTTCTGCTTTTGGTGAAAACGTTTCTTTCCAGGTTTGTTTGCATGATTGATATTACAAACAATTGTGATATGAACGGTCTGGTACGTGTGTCCTTGTGTACATATGTATAGATTTCTTTAGGGTTTACACTTAGGAGAAAAGTCTTTCTGTCATAGTTTATCTGCACTTTCAAATTTACTAGATAAGTGAAAATTATTCTTTGGATTTCTTTTTTACTAATGTATAATCCCATAAACCATGAAAAAGTATAGTTTTTTTCATAATTTCTCTAAAACCTGATATTATCAGACTTTACTCTTTGCCAGTAATAATGGCTATAAAACGGTATTTCATCATGTGGTTTCAACTTACATTTTTTTTTTCTAATCAGGACTGATGTTAATTAAAATCATAAACTACATTGTAAGAATTTTATCAGTGTTTCCTCTGAAAGTAAAAATTATATTCTGTATTAATCATCTTTGCTTTTAAAGTGAGCACTGAACAGATTTATTTAATTAATTAATGAGAAAATAATCAAAATAGTGAAGCTTTTTAAAGAGAATTGGAGAGTGACCTATTTATAATGGCTAAAAGAATGCTTAAATGAGATGGTTAATTTTCATACAAAATTAGTTTATATTCTACAGTATAATAAAACTGCAACTTTAGAGATGATTTCTTTTATTATGTAGAAATCTTCTGGATATCTATGAAGCAATTTTTTTCCATTCCTATCAGACAACTATCATTTACATTGCTATCAGTTTTCTGTAAGTCACCATCTACAATTTTAGAGTTGAAAACTACCCTTATCGGTAGTAACTAGCAAGTCAAACAAAGAGAAACATTTCAAGAGCAGGGGTTGGCAAACTTTTCCTGTAGAAGGCCGGAAAGTACCTTATTTTGGCTTTGGGGGCCACATAGTTTTTGTAGCAATGACTCATTTTTGCCTACACGTGCAGCCACAGGCAATTTATCAATAAAGGTGACCACAATATTTGTCCTGTGGGTCAAAGTTTGAAGACGCCGGCCCTGGATAATTAGATAATCCACAGGTAAGTCTGTGAGAAAATTGACGGGACACTCAGTTTTCTTTGTTACAGTTTTAAGGTTTGAATAATTATTCTTAACAGTCTCCCTTTTGATTATAAATAATTTCCAAAGATTATTATTGATTATGAAAAGCTGATCTCATTGTGTTTGGGCCTGATTCATGTACATAGTTGCAGCAAAAAGTGTTAATTAATACACATAAGCCACCTTTCAATACTGTCAGCAAATCTAGAGCCCTATGGCATTAAGCAACTTGTAAGGCCAGAAAATTAACTTCTGTCTGGAGAAATGGAAGAGTTTCTCTTGTTTCAGAGATGGGTTTTATTGTTCTTATCTATTTTTTTCTAATCCGAGGCCAGAAAATGAAACTCAAGACATTTGTCTCTACTAGTTTTGCTTGCAATGTCTGTAAAAGTGAGTAAGTTCTTCTCTTCTCTATTAAAGTTCCTGGTCAGCCAAGGAACCTGTAAGGATTGGAAGGATTTTACTACCTGTAAGGATTGGAAGTTTTAAGCCAAGGGTCAGCAAACTTTTTGTAAAGGGCCGGATATTAACTATTTTAGACTTTGAGGGCCGTAAGTTAAGCTCCATAGACAACATGTAAATGAATGAGTATGACTATATTCTAACAAAACTTTACTCACAAAGCAGATGATGGACTGGATTTGGCCCACAGGTCACAGTTTGCCAACATTTGCTTTAAGTCATAGAACAAGCACTAACCCGGTTTTTTCATCAGACATCATAAAAGGTGGTAAAGAAAACTAGACAAACATTCCAAGATAAATTTATTATTTAGACAGAAAACCTAATTCCCTCTGTTTTGCATCAACATGATATTTGATACCAAAGGAATCACAGCTCTCTTTAAAAAATCTTTTGAATAAACTCATTAAAACCGAGTGACATTTGGCAAAATGTTTACACATTGAATTTCTTCTTTTCAGACTCCTTATTTGCCCATACAAACAGAATTCCCTTCTGCAAAAGGAATCTATATTTTTTCTTCACTATCCACTTCCACAGTTTAGAACAACCAGAACAATAAAATAATTAATTTTAAACAAAACTCTCCTCTTTTTTCACCTAACAAGATCACCTCATTACCTTTGTACTAAATTGTTATCTCTATCCTATTATTGCTCCTGGTAGAGTCTCATTTATGTATGTCAATGATAACTTTTTACCAAAGTATGTAACATCCATTCCACAGAAAGAACTAGGAGGTACGTGGCAACTGTCATATGTAAGCATTTTAACAGGACTACAAGGCTCATTTGCATGTATAACATGAACCCTGCAGCCACAAATATCTTTTTAACATCTTCTACCTACTTAAAGTGGCAAAAAATAATCACCTTTGTTAATATTACCCAGAGATATAGCCAATCTATAATGGATAAAAATAAGAAGCTAAGAAGCTAAGAAGCAAAGAACACATACACACACATACATGCACATATGCACGTGCACACACACACACACAGACACACACACACACTTTTTTTTTCTGGGTAGCATTCTATCTTACTTAGAAATTAGCCAAGTATTTGAAGAGTATATATTAAGCAATTCAATTAATATGATTTATAAGATCTTAAAATTAACTACAGAATAGGACAATTCTATTTAAATTGACACACTGCAGAAAATAATTGCTATTGATATAAATCACTTGTCAGAATGAGAATTCAACTTAAGCACATATTATATTACTTATAATCTGAAACATGTGAGTAATATAAGCTTCTTTAGTAAGTAAAACAGCATAAGAAGTTTAGAAAGATGAGATTAATAAGCCTCTTAGTTAAGAAAATAAAGACAAAAACCTACATTTTTCCTTAAAAAAATAAAATGAGTATTTTTATATTCTTTGCCAGTAAAATCAGGGAAATATATATAGATGTTTTAAAACCAAAATGTATCACAATAGTCTGATTTGTTCAAGAGCTCATTTCATCATGTGAGCTTAGCTTAGCTTCTGACTTAGCAGTTTCTATGAGAAGCAATTTTTTTAAGGCTAGCACAATTAGAACATTAGAAGTTTAGTTTTTTTGTTATTCTGGGAGTTGTGGGAGTATTAGATTGTGAGAGAAATAGTATTCGATTGAAAGAAGTTCTTATTAATGTACATAAACCAATTAGAACAGAACACATTTTAAGGGGTTTTACAATGTAATGTGTTACTATATTCAGTATGTTAATATATGCATACAGGCACACATACATACATCACACTTGCATAATGAGAGGCAAAGTCTTCTCTCAATTACAGACACAGAGAGTTTTTAGCTTCTGCTTTATAACTTTAGCCATGGGGAAGAAAAACATAGAAAACAAAAAAATAAACACACCAATACAGATCTTAAAGATCTGTTCTACCTTCCAGTGGAAACAAGACATCTTCTTGCACAAAGACACAAACAAAATATTTAGGACAATTCTCTGTTATCTCTGACCCAATGAGCCTAGATTCCTATCTTCACTGGATGGAGGTTACCCAATGGTCAGATCATAAACTCAGCAATCATGGCTTCCACCAAGGGCAATAACAGGTGGGATACAAACAAATTAAAACTGCAGCCTAATTCAGCTAGTTAGAAGCAGAGATTAAAGAAAAAGCATGGAGTTAAGAAAAAAGAGGAAGGAAGGAAAGGGAAGGGAAGGAAGGGAAGGGGAAAGAGAAAAAGGAGGGGAGGAATGGAGGAAGAGAGGAAGGAGGAAAGGATGGGAGGAGGGAGGAAAGGAAGTAAGGAAGAAGGGAGAGATGGAAGAGGACAAAAAAAAAGGTCATAAAAGCAAATTTGTATTGCCGCTGAGGATTCACTCCAGAAGCTGAGAAAAGACATGTCAGCCTAAACAGCCCAGGAGGGGCCTCTTGGACAACAGTGCTTAATTGACTGAGGAAAATAAGCCAACTGGAAATCTCAGTAGAACCTCCCAAAGTGTCAAATACAATTTTCAAAAAGCTGAAAACCATGTGATTCACGCAAACATGAAGTAAGCATGTGTTAAAGATTCATGCAACTCATGAATGAGAAAACCAGCTAGTTGATGAGACTGGTTCTCTAATCTTTTAAATATTTATTGGCTCATTTCTCTGCTCCAAACCTTCAGTGGACCCTTAAGATGTTCTTTGCTTTTTTGCATCTGATTTGCCTCGAAAAAAAGTGAAGAAAATCTTGGATCCCATGATATGGAAGGCAACATTCACAAAAAAATTACCTGCTTCTTTATCAAGAGTTGTTTCTACTGCACTGCAACTACCTCTGCTGAGACACAATGCTTGTCTTCTAGAAGCTTGTATAAGCTTTGGAAACATGAATACACAGTGATAAAGAAGGAACCCAGGGCAGAAACTCCATGGTCACTGTGAGCTGACTTAGTCATCACAATTTATGGAGCAGGAAAGAACTGAATGAGTCCCCAAGGTCAAAAGCCCTCCAATAAGACGTGTTCATGGGTAATGAGCACACTGGGTTTCATTTGCAGTAGGTCTAGGGAGATTCAACATGAGTGAATTATCAACTGACAACCAAAAAGTTGTTTTTTGTTTTGTTACTGAAATCTTGGAAAGATAGTAAGAGATTTAATAAACAGACATGCGTTTTTCACTGGTAATAAGTATTGGCTTTTTCAGAAGTACAATTATAACATATTTTCTGTAGATCCATGTTATCTACTTCTCATATTTATTATCAAAGCTCCAGACATAAGTACATGGTAGATTAATCCATATGCCCTTCCTCCCTAAAGCAAAATAACTTTGATATCAACTTTTAACATAATACAAGAAAACATTGCCTGAACCTTGAACAACAATGAGAAAGAAAGAGCAAAGAGAAGGGGAGAGATTACAGAGAGAGAGAAAGAGAGAGAGAGAGAGAGCGAGAGAGAGGGAGAGAGAGAGAGAGGGAGAGAGAGAGAGAGAGAGACAGAGAGAAACTGGCTTTTCTGCAAAACAAAGGAAGAAACCATCTTCTAAATAAATAGCTTAATTCCAAGCAAAGTGTGAATCATAAACTGAAGTAGATTTCTAGGTATAAAATGCAGTTAGAATGACTTTAGACATTTAAGGTAATGTTGAAAACTTGGTAGAACCTGTTTAACATCAATTCTTAGGGAAAAAAAGAAAATCTGACGAGTTTTGATGATGAAGTCAGATAAAGGTAAACATGGAATGTTTAAGGTGAGTAAGCAAGAATGTGTGTTTGTATAGAAATGAGATGTCACTCTGAGCCTTTCTTGTGTTGCTCTCGCCTTTATGGGAGGAAAGAAATATGGTCTCCAGAAAAGTCCCCTGTAGGACCACCTGCTGTGAAGCTGCTCTGAAGAAAGATAAAACTGCTTTTTATATAAAAAGGTAGTAGCAAGTGGGAGAGAACTCTTTTGACAGAACGATATTTTTCTAAGAATAAGAAGCAGATAGGACTTGACAGTTATTTCCATTAAAAGATCTGACACTTGAGTTTAGATTTCATATTATTATGCTTCTCCTGCCAAACCAAAGGTTAGGCATTCTAGCTAATTTGTTTTTATTTCCCATTAGTAGATATCTATAATCCCCAACGGATGCTGATGGTCCTTAATGAGCACATTAATTCATTAATTACTTACGGAGAATATTTGGAAACCGAAGTCCTGTGGCTTGAGACATTCTGACTCAGTAGGTCTAGAATAAGCCCTGGAAATCGGCAAGTATTTTTAAACACTCTTCAGAATTTCTGATGATCAACCGACTTAGGGGCAATTACCTTACCTAGGAGCACTGGGGTCAGAATTAACTATGTAAATTAATCTGCTTATCTTGAAGGTGCATTCCAGAAGATAGCAGAGATGAATTTCAGAGGGAAAGGACTAGCAGGATGTTGACTGAATTAAAAGAGAAAGAGAAAGTTTGGCACATTCTTGGAATGACTGTAGAGAAAATTAAACAGCGACCAGAAGAGCTTGTATTTTGGGCAGTGACAAAGATTGCAGGCATATCTTTTCAGCCTCAAGACAACCAAGATCGTAAGTCCAGATTGTTCCCTTAGGGCTTTCAGGCCACAGCCACAGCCTGGTAAGTCAAGCAGCATATCCTGACAGCTGTGAATCTTCCATGCCATCCTCTAGAGGGAGGGACAGCAGCTAGCTGTACTGTATGCACAATGCAATGACATTCCATGGCTATGAGATCATGCCAAATATCAACTTAATTACAGCTGACAAAGCATATACAGGGAGTATCGTTCTAAGATTGGGTCTATTTTGAATCTTTAGATCAGGCACAATTTGTTTTTGCATGCATCACATTGTGATTCAACACTTGATATGCCTTAGTTGAATTTTCTCCAGAGGAGGAGGTGAGAACTGAAAAGGGAGCCGAGTAAGAGTTGTTACAGTGCAAATGTAGACACTAAGAAAACAAGACCTTTGTAGGCCTTGAATCCTGACCTCCCCCAAAAGGTATGTGCGTGTTGTAATCTGGAACCTGTGATGAACTAATTTGGAAAAAGAGTCTTTATAGATGTAACTAAGTTAAGGATCTCTAGGTTAGTTCATTCTAGATTACCCTAGTGGGCCCTAATCCAATGGGAAGTGTCTTCACAAGAGAAACACAGGGGAGAGAGGCAGAGGAGAAAGCCACATAACGATGAAGGCAGAGATTAGAGTTACGCAGTTGCAAACCAGCAAACACCTGGGACCACCAGAAGCTGGAAGAGATGACAAAGCATTCTCCCCTAGAGCCTCCAGGGGAGCATGGTCCTGTCACCACCTTGATGTTGGACTACTCATCTCCAAAACTATGGCAGAATCAATGCCAGTTGCTTTAAGCCACTCAGTTTGTGATAATCTGTTACAGCAGCTTTAGGAAACCAAGACAAACCTTTATCATAAAAAGTGGGGAAAAATTCTTCCCTCACCACTGTTTTGTGCAACACATAAGTGATAGAAAAGGAAAGAGATGAAGCCCACAAGGAGGTAAGCAAAGATCTCAAATGATGGGGAATAGCAAACGGTCAGAAGGCTGGCAGAGGGCTGCATTTCAAGGGCCATGCTAGGAAATGGAATACCACCAGTGCATGCTGGCCATGCCGAGAAAGCAGAGACCACAGGACAAAAACAGTGGTAGAGGAAATAGGAACTGGTAGCTTTAGAGAATTTCAGTAGCCAACCGAATAATCAAATCTGCTTTGGACTGTTCCTTAGGAAAGAAGGGTTCATTAGGTGATAAACTCCCCATGATTCTCCTGGTAGGAGCTCCATGCACTCCTCATCTCAAATAACGGGGATAGAAGGAGGTGTCATCTAGGTTACATATATGCTCAGTGCTTGTTCATTAGATATTAGGTGCCAGTGTTCCCTGAATTATCCTTAGATGACATGACTGCGTCAAACAAAACCAAAATGCTGCCTGAGGGAATAGTTGCTAGAAAATAAAAAGTGTCTTGGGAGAAATCTAGATTTTAGGATGTTTATTCAACCTATCTCCTGTGTAGAGTGAGCAGAAGGAACACTCCTCTAAAGAGTCACATTAGAAAGATTAAGGAGCAGTGCTCATCACAGCCAGATAAACACAAGAGGGTACCCTAGAGGGGATGATATCATCAAATTAATATTTCTTAAATATTTGCTCAGCATTTATTTAGTAGAAGAGGAAACAAAGGGATTTCTGTTAATATCTTGAACCAAATTTGATCTCAACTTTTTAAGGAAACTCTTTGACTTACTGATTTGCTTTTCTTTACTAAAGCAGAGGCAATATTCTTGGGAAAAAAAAGAAACAAACTTTGCAAAATGTTTCTTATTTTTAATAGTTATTTGTTCTCCAGTTTATTTTCCTTATTTTCAGGAGCAGAAAATTTCTTGGGACAAAAATTAATGGTTTAAAACATAGATAATTAAAAGAGTCATTTAATTTTAGTAAGCTGTACTACATTCAGTAAATTTTGTGTGTGTACTTTTTTGCTTTTGTTTTTTAAGAGCTCTGTCACCCAGACTGGAGTGCAGTGGTATGATCATGGCTCACCACAGCCTCAATGTCCCGGGCTCAAGTGATCCTCTTGCCTCAGCCTCTGGGGTAGCTGGTACTACAGCACACGCCACGTGCCTAGCTAAGTTTTTTTGTTTGTTTGTTTTGTTTTGTAGAGATGGGGTCTTGCTATGTTGCCCCAGCTGCTCTGGAAGTCCTGGCCTCAAGTGATCCTCTCACCTGGGTCTCCCAAAGGTCTGGGCCAGTAATGTTTTGTTCAGAACCTCAACTGAGATTGCCAATGTGAATAATATGAAAAACTCAACAGATACAAGTCAGCATTAGAGAGGAGTGGTATACAATTCCTGCTCCAGACTTGAGTCCAAGTCCTTGGGTTTAGAAGCAGTTCATGGCTTACCCGTTATATGAGAAGTTGTACCTGAAAATGAGTTAAGTGATGCCATATTTCTGTGATTTTCTTTTCCTTCTTTCTTTTTTTTTTTGAGACAGAGTCTCGCTCTTTCGCCAGGCTGGAGTACAGTGGCATGATCTCGGCTCACTGCAACCTCTGCCTTCCAGAGTCAAGCAATTCTCCTGCCTCAGCCTCCTGAGTAGCTGGGACTACAGATGCGTGCCACCACGCCCAGCTGATTTTTGTATTTTTAGTAGAGATGGGGTATCACCATGTTGGCCAGGATGGTTTCGATCTCTTGACCTTGTGATCTGCCCACCTCGGCCTCCCAAAGTGCCTGGCCCATGAATTTTTGTTCTTTGTGGATGGATATCTTGGGAAGCTGCCTTTCTTTTGCCCCTGAATCTAGGTCTGAGTCTAATGACAGCCTCTGTCAGTCTGCTTTCACTTCAGCCTTGTGCCTAGAGATGATTTAAAGCCCATGCAAAAGGCTTATTAGTCTAAACTGTCTCCATCCATCAAGACACAATGCATGTCCTGTAATTTTCAATGAGTCTTTCTTCCATGATGCTACGGTTTACACAAAACCCTTTCTAATCGAGCCATTGCAATGATTGCATATGAGTTAATTTTGGAACTTAATATTTTCTATTAAAACTTTCAGTTTACAAAGCACTTTATCCTAATATATTTTAATCATGATGAAAGAAACCCTTCAAAATAGGGTTTATTATTATTATTTTCTATTTTCAGGACAATGAAACTTGAAGTGATTTGCCCAGTATCCCACATGCAGTGAGCAATAACCCCAGGATTCTAAGCCAGGTCATTCATTTGCTCTCCATTTACAAATACCTTTTCATTGATTCTAGGATGCACTTTTTATTTACATTTCAACATCTCAAAAACTGGTATGATGTGTTTAGTGGCTTCTTAAGAGTAAAAAATATAAAATTATATTTCTTAACAGCAGTGCTATCTTAGATTAGGTAGAGTACTGTATTTAATGAGGGTTTACCATACTCCAGGAGCTGTGCTGGGCACAAGAAATAAAGCTGTGAGTGACACAGTCTTCTTTCCCACTCCTGTCAAATTTCCAGTGTTTCCCCTGAATCATTATACCAACCAGACCTAGCCTGTTGTAAATTGCTTTCTATTGTGTCCCATGTGTTGGAAACAATAGTCTTAACAAGATTACAAGCCCATTGCAGTGCTGCATCTGGCTGAATTGCCTTCCCTGTATATAACCCGTGATAACTTTCCTGTGTATTTTTTTCTGATGCTTACTTTGGCTTTCTACACCAGATAGAAAGACGTCACAGGTGGTAGAATAATTATATTGATCCAGACTTTTAAAATATTTTTCTAGAACTTGGGAAATCACAGCTGGGCCAGTGATATGGAAGCACTAACAGGGATCTACAGCTTTGCATCACTGTAATCTGCCGGCATAGCACCTGATGCCTTTGAGGCACAGGGATATTTAATAGGCAGAGCCCCGTTCTCACATATATTGCCCCCAAACACATTGCTAAAAAAAAACAATACGAAAATAATGGAGATTGTTTCTTTTCTTTCTTTTTTTTTTTTTTTGAGACCGAGTCTCGCTCTGTCGCCCAGGCTGGAGTGCAGTGGGCGAATCTCGGCCCACTGCAACCTCCGCCTCCCAGGTTCAAGCAATTCTCCTGCCTCAGCCTCCCGAGTAGCTGGGATTACAGACGCATGCCGCCACGCCCGGCTAATTTTTTGTATTTTCAGTAGAGACGGGGTTTCACTGTGTTGCCCAGGCTGTTGGCGAACTCCTGAGCTCAGGCAATCCGCCCTCCTCAGCCTCCCAAAGTCCTGGGATTACAGGCATGAGCCACCGTGCCTGGCCGATTCTGTTTCTTTATAGCAGTCTTGGCATTAGCAGCTGCAGCAGTCTAAGATGAAAGGGACTTCTGAGAAACAGTGAGGCCACGAAACTCGAGCTGTAGCCCTGGCTTTTCTGCTAACTGCTATCAGTCTCTGAGCCAACACTGACTTGTCTCTAAGGTGGATGTATCCGACTGAATAATTTTCAGGTCCTTCCTGGCTTTAACAGCATAAGAAGTGGAAGCCAACTAAGGTTCGGTTTTATTTTTCCACCATGTGCTTCCAATTAGGGGTTATCACTCAGAAGATGCTGGCCCCCAAATTAAAGAGATGCCACAACAGTTGTGTCAGAACTAGCTCTGGAAGGTCTTTGGCCAACAGAACACTTTGTAGTTTTCAATGTAATTTATTAATCACTGCAGTGGCATAAGGCAGGGGGGCCTGGTGACTAACCTCTCCTCTGCTCCCTTCCTGCTGGTGAAGTGTCTGACACAGAGCATGAGAAAAGCAGGAAGGGCCGGGCGCGGTGTCTCACGCTTGTAATCCCTGCACTTTGGGAGGCCGAGGCGGGTGGATCACGAGGTCAGGAGATCGAGACCACGGTGAAACCCCGTCTCTACTGAAAATACAAAAAAAAATTAGCCGGGCGTGGTGGCGGGCGCCTGTAGTCCCAGCTACTCGGAGAGGCTGAGGCAGGAGAATGGCTGAACCCGGGAGGCGGAGCTTGCAGTGAGCCGAGATTGCGCCACTGCACTCCAGCTTGGGCGACAGAGCGAGACTCCGTCTCAAAAAAAAAAAAAAAAAAGAAAAGCAGGAAGTATTGTGGTGGGCAAATAGTATCCTGTTACTCATCCCAATCCATGCACAGCTGCTGCACCTGCTGTCCTACCTGGGTTATGCCTTATGACTGAGTAAGTGACTGGTGTAAACAAGCAGCAAATCCATCTTCCAAGCCAGCAATATCCTAGACACCTCAGGAAAAGTCACCTCTGATCATCAAAATTTATTTTTTTATTTTTAAATTTCAACATTTATTTTAGGTTCAAGGCATACATGTGCAGCTTTGCTACATGGTGCATATTACCTGATGCTGAGGTTTGTGGTACAAATAATCTTGTCACCCAGGTAGTGAACATATTACCCGAGAGGTAGTTTTTCAACTCTTGATCCCCTCCCTCCCCTCTCTAGTAGTCAGTCTCCAACGTCTTTTAAGTTTCCATCTTTATGTCCATGAGTACCCAGTGTTTAACTCCTACTTATAAGTAAGAATATGCAGTACTTTGTTTTCTGTTCCTGAGTTAATTTGCTTAGGGTAATGGCCTCCAGCTGCATCCATGTTGCTGCAGAGAACATAATTTCATTATTTATTCTGGCTGCATAGTATTCTATAGTGTATAATGCCACATTTTTTAAATGGAATCTACTGCTGATGGGCATCTAGCTTGATTCCATGTCTTTGCTACTGTGAATGGTGCTGTGATGAACATACTAATGCAGGTGTCTTTTTTGGTAGAATGATTTATTTTCCTTTGGATAAATACCCAGAAATGGGATTGCTGGTTAAAAGAGAATAATAGTTCTCCTTTAAGTTCTTTGAGAAATCTCCAAACTGATTTTTACAGTGGCTGAACTAATTTGCATTCCCTCCAGCAGTGTATAAGTGTTCCCTTTTCTTCACAGCCTTACCAACATGTTATTTTTTTACTTTTTATTAATAGCCATTCTGACTGGTGTGAGATGGTATTTCATTGTGGTTTTGATTTGCATTTCTCTAGTGATTAGTGATTTTGAGCATTTTTTCATACGTTTGTGGTCAACTTCAGTAAAGTTTCAGTATACAGACTGGGTGCAGTGGCTCACGCCCGATATTGCAGCACTTTGGGAGGCCGAGGCAGGCAGATCACTTGAGGCCAGGAGTTTGAGACAAGCCTGGCCAACATGGAGAAACCCTGTCTCTACTAAAAATACAAAAATTAGCCAGGCTTGGTGGCATGCACATGTAATCCCAACTACTCAGGAAGCTGAGGCAGAAGAATCACTTGAATCTGAAACGTGGAGGTTGCAGTGAGCTGAGATCATGCCACTGCACTCCAGCCTGGGCAACAGAGCAAGACTCCTTCTAAAAAAAAAAAAAAAAAAAAAGCTTCAGGAGTACAAAATCAACGTGAAAAAATCTATAGCATTTCTATACACCAATAACGTTTAAGCTGTGAGCCAAATCAAGAATGCAATCCCATTTTCAAAAGCCACACACAAATAAATACCTGGGACTACCTCTAATTGCAGAGTTGAAAGATCTCTACAAGGACTACAAAACACCACTCAAAGGAATCATAGATGACCGAAACAAGTGGAAACACATTCCATGCTCCATGGATTGGAAGAATCAATATTGTTAAAATGGCCATACTGCCCAAAGCAATCTACAAATTCAAGACTATTGCTATTAAACTCTCCATGTAATTTTTCATAGAAATAGAAAAACTATTTTAAAACTCATATGGAACCAAAAAAGAGTTTGAATAGCCAAAGCAATCCTAAGCAAAAGAAAAAAAAAAAAACCAAAGCCATCACATTACCCAATTTCTAACTATATTACAAGGCTATTGTCACCAAAACAGCATGGCACAGTAGAAAAACAGACACATGGACCAAGGGAATGGAATAGAGAACCTAGAAATAAAGCCACACATCTACAACCATCTGATCTTCAACAAAGTCAACAAAAATAAGCAATGGGGAAAGGATTCTCTATTTAATAAATAATCCTATTTAATAATCTCTATTTAATAAATAGGTAAATAACTGGCTAGCCATACACAGAAGAATGAAACTGGACCCCTACCTTTCACCATGTATAAAAATTAAGATGGATTAAAGGCTTAAATATAAGACCTAAAACTACAAAATTCTACAAGCAAACCTAGAAAATACCATTCTGGACATTGGCCTTGGCAAAGAATTTATGACTAAATCCTCAAAAGCAATTGCAACAAAAACAAAAACTGACAAATGGGACCTAATTAAAGAGTTTCTGCACAGCAAAAGAAACTATTAACAGAGTAAACAGACAACCTACAGGATGGGATAAAATATTCATAAATTATGCATCTGACACTAATCTAATATCCAGAATCTATAAGAAAGTTAAACAAGTCAGTGAGCAAAAAACAAATAAGCCCATTAAAAGGTGGGCAAAGGACATGAAGTGACACTTCTCAAAAAAAGGTAATTAAAATGTAAACATAGGCCTTCAATTTTAGTTTCCTTTCTATTTTAGTTTTTGTAGTGAGAATGCACTTGCATGTATGTACCTCTGTTTGAAACTGTGTTTCCTAGGAAATAATCAAATTGTTTCATATGTGCAAGCCTACATTTTCTTTCCACAGACATCTCATCTCTGAAGGGGTCAAGGTGTCAGGAGTCAACTCATCATTTCTCATTGAAAGAAACTTGTGGAGTCATCAACATTTTTGTGCAGGCTGTAATGTAGAATAAGTGATACAATCAAAAGAAAAGCCAAAACCAATTAAAGATTTGGAAGGGACGTTGGAGATGCTCTGGTCCAAACCCTGCATTTTATAGATGTGGTGATATGACTCACCCGGGATTGGTTAATTCTTGAACTAAATCCACTGGTTCTCAGTTCAGTCTCCTCATCCCTCCCAGAGCTCACAACTGAGGTACAGAACTGTGCAGTCAAACTTTGCAAACAAAGGCTCCAAGGATGTGCATTCATTCTACCATGAGGCACTGAACTGGGGAGCAGAGTTTCCCCAAGATCACAGCTCAGAAACAGAGATAGAGAGGAGGTGGTAAAATGGAGCATTAAGGTGAAAACATTTTAATCAGTAAAAGCGCAAAATTAGAATATCCCCTAATTTCACTTTAATGCGTTTTTTATCTTCTCAAGTTAGAGAGAGAACTATGTTATGAGAGAGCTATGTACACTAGATATCAGATACCAAGTTCCAGTCTCAGCTTTTTCTCACTTACCAGCTGCACAGTACAGCACTGTAGAAAAAGCTTTGGGTATAGAGTCTGAAGAAGCTAGGGAGTCACTCTGTAGTAGCTCATAGATATATGCCAAATTTTCTAGTGGGTCTCACTATATCATGTGATAATATGTGTTTCTTTTCTTTTTTTCCCTTCTATTCCTGTTTCTATGTCTACGTTTTTTTTCAACAAAAAAAATGCATGACAATTACAGTTTGATCACATATTAGTAGCTATAAGCATCCATGTTCTTATCCCTTCTGAGTGGGAATAATAGTATAAACTTGCAGAAATGTTGATATAATTAAAGGAGATAATAAAATGAGCTTAGAATGTAATAGTTGCTCAATAAACCTATTTACATTCCTCTGAGTAACCTCGCGTGATTCATTTATTTTCAGTCTCTATTTCCTCATCAGAGAAAAGGAATGATGATAATAGCACACCTCAAGGTAGTCAAAATCGAATGTGACAAAGTATGTCAAAATGTTTATGGAAATGAAAGACATGCTATAGGATATAAATGCTGGATATAATTATATAAAAAAGCCAGTACAATTATAATGTGGTGCTATATAAATTGACATAAAACATGATGCCTACTTCACAATAGGATACCACTACACACTTATCAGAATGGCTACAATTTAAGAAAAAGTGGTAATACCAAATGCTGGCAAAGATGCAGAGAAACTAGATAATTTGTACATTGCTGATGGGAAAGCAGAACAGTACAGCCACTCTGTAAAACAGTCTGGTAGTTTCGTATAAAAGTAAATATGCAATTACCATACAAATTAGTATTATGCTTTGAGGCATTAGTCCCAGAGAAACAATAGCCTATGTTCACACAAAAACCTGTGCATAAATATTCATAGCAGCTTTACTCATCATAGCCCAATGCTGGAAACAACCCACATGTCTTCAATGGGTAAATGGTTAAACAAACCGTAGACATCAGAACATGAAATACCACTCAGCAATCAATAGGGATGAATTATTGATACATACAACTTGGATGAGTTACTGGGAAATTATGCTGAGTTTTTAAATGTCTCTCTTAAAAGGTTATTGTGTTAGTCCATTCAGACTGCTATAACAAAATACCTTAGACTAGATGATTTATAAATAACAGAGATTTATTTCTTATAGTTTTAGAGACTGGGCAGTCCAACATCAAGGCACCAGCTGATTTCATGTCTGGTGGGTCCTTGTTTTCTGCTTCATAGATGGCACCTTCTTGCTGTATCCTCACATGGTGGAAGAGGCAAATAAGCTCCCTCAGGCCTCTTTTATAAGCAAACTAACCCCATTCAAGAGGGCTCGGCCTTCATGACCCCATCACCTCCTGAAGACCCCATCTCTTAATACTGTTGCATTGGTAATTTGATTTCAACATATAAATTTGGGGAGGGGGACACAAACATTCAAACCACAGCAGTTCCATACTGTATAATCATATTTATACAACATTCTTGAAATGACAGTGATACAGAACTGGAGAATAGATTAGGGGTTGTGCAGGTTAGTGATGGGGGAGGGGATTGAGAGGGAGGTAGGCAAGGTTATAGAAGGGCAGCCTGAGGGATCTTTGTGGGGCTGGAACTGTTTCTTGAGTGTGGTGATGGGTACGTGAATCTACATATGTGCTAAAATTGCATAGGACTATACACACACATACACACACATGCATGTAAATAAAATAGGGAACATCAGAATAAAATCAGTAGATTGTAATGACCTCAATATCCTGATTCCGATATTGTACTTTAGTTTTCTAAGATGTTACCATGGGTAAAGGTGGGTAAAAGATACAAGCAATCTCTCTGTATTCTTTGTTACAACTGAATGTGAAACAAAAATTATCTCCACATGTGAAAGTTTAATTAAAAAGCGAGGCTTAGATCATTTGTTACATGAAAAAGCAGTCTACTTTTATGAAACATGCATAGTGAAAGTTGGGAGAATGCACTCTTAGTCAGGGTTCAGTTGCACATAACAGAAGCCATTCAACTATTTTCGGCACAGAGGGATTTGACACAGGAAATTAAGTGTTTGCAAAGTCACTGAAAAGCTTAAGGATCAGACATTAGGCTGAGCTTCCAGTAGTGACCCCCTGAACAACACTGGAGGTCAGGCCATGAAGGAGCTGCCACAATCAGTAGCCACAGCCCCAAGCTGTGCAGCCACCACTAGCTCAAGCTGCACTTCTTCAACTAAGGTTGCACCAGCAACACAGGCGCTTTGTGGCGTGGGCTGAACACAACATGGGCGCTGTGCTGCAGCCTTTACTGATTAAACATCCATGCTGCTTGTCAGGGGAAACTGCAGATGCAGCACAAACACAAACTCCATCTCATTTCCACCGTCCAGACTTCACACTGTGCTTTGGCTTGGGGGCTGGTGGATCATATGGGAAACGTGAGGTTTAAGGGAGTCTGAGAAATGCACCCTTTACATGTCCAGCTTCTAAAGTGAAGTATGAGATGCTATGGGAATTCGAATGGAGTTCAGGGAGTCAATCTGCCACGCCCACCACACATATGCACCAACATTTCTATTGGATCTCCCATATATAAATTTGTCATAATTTGTCATTTCCTCTTCTTTCTCTATGCCTGTTTTTTAATGTATGTCAATATTAATAAAAACAAAAGCCAATTCCAGTTTGAAAAGTCAGACCAAACAAGTAATCAATGACCAGTCTGGGGAGTGGAGGTGAAGCTACAGTAATTGGACCCTGATCATCTTTAAAGTATCTTTAAGGCCAGGTGTGGTGGCTCATGCCTGTAATCCCAGCATTTTGGGAGGCCAAGGCAGGATGATGGCTTGAGCCCAGGAGTTTGAGACCAGACTGGGTAACATAGCAAGACACCATCTCTACAAAAAAAAAATAATAATAATACAAAAATTTGCTGGGTATGGTGGTGTGTGCCTGTAGCCTTAGCTACTCAGGAGGCTGAAGTAGGAGAATCACTTGAACTCAGGAGTACAGGGCTGCGGTGAGCTGTGATTGCAACCACTGCATTCCAGCCTGGGCAGCAGAGACAGACCTTGTCTCGAAAAAAAAAAAAAAAAGAAAAAAAAGAAAAGAAAAGAAAAAAAGAAAGTAACTTTAAAGTCTGAAAGCCTATGTTTCTGTGATAAATGGCCATTTCAGCCTAGAAGGCTTTAGGCTCAGGGTTCAAAATGGAAACGTCTGCAATAAGAAGTAATATAAATGAGAGAAATAGGCTGGGTAAGACAATATAGAGTGATGAAAACTGCAAACCTGTCCCGTTTGAAGTGGAAAGTCACTGTTTGGTGCCAGCTAATTATTGCCATTTAGAAATTCAGGTTCAGGTTTATCCAATCTTCTGATTTTTTTAAAAAAGGATTTTTATGAAAGACAGGATAATTTTAAATGTTGGTTTCAACACATTTAAATCTTGGCTTCTACTGATAGCAGCAGAAACAGCAGCTCCTTGGTGGCCTATTCTACAACGTCGTTAGGGGAATCATTACTACACTACTGAAAGTTCAATTAAAATATTGTTGCTAACATTCTGACGTCCAAACAGAACACCTCCTTAAGCTGGATTTTTCTAGGAAGCCACCAAGTATGCAAGCTCTGTGTTAAGCCCTTGCTACAGCTGAAGCTCTGTCTTTGAAGTTCCAGTAGATACTTTCCTGAACAACAGTGATTCCAGGGAAGGACATCCAGTCAAGCCAATGGGTGTAGCTACCATGATATGAACTTGTGGGATTTGGTGACTTCTCCCTAAGCGCGCCTTGGAGCCAAGGTGGAGATGCTTTCAGAGGCTATTTGGGAGAACTTGCTTTGTCTGTCTCCTCCATGAACATCACATCAACTGACAAAGCACAGAGCATGAGGGGATGTTCATGCTTGAGACATCATTTAGCACCAAAGTAGCCCTCACGACTCCACCTTTGAATATATTCCTAAGAGGAAACAAAAAAGATAAAAATGGGCTGCCGCCGGGCGCGGTGGCTCACGCTTGTAATCCCAGCACTTTGGGAGGCTGATGCGGGAAGATCACGAGGTCAGGAGATCGAGACCACGGTGAAACCCTGTCTCTACTAAAAATACAAAAAAAAAAAAAGTTAGCCGGGCGTGGTGGCGGGCGCCTGTAGTCCCAGCCACTCGGAGAGGCTGAGGCAGGAGAATGGCGTGAACCCGGAGACGGAGCTTGCAGGGAGCCGAGATTGCGCCACTGCACTCCAGCCTGGGCGACAGAGCGAGACTCCATCTCAAAAAAAAAAAAAAAAAAAAAAAAAAAAAGGGCTGCCAAGGAATGTTGGAATTGAATACATACAATAACTGTCATGACTTTTCTAACGCTACCGAGAGCTACCATTTGTGCAATGTTTCCTGAGTGCAAAGAATTTTCCTAAGCACCTTGCATATATTAACTTGTTCAGTCCTCACAATAGCCTGGGAGGTAGATGAGTGATTATTTTTTCCATACTGAAGTTGAGGAAACAAAGGCACAGAGAGGTCAGATGATACACCGGATTCAGTCTATGCATCACTGTAGATCCAGGGCCTGTCTGGCCAGAGCCAGTCTAGCGATGGCCTTCATCATTCTCAGCATCATGGAACAGGGTTCCTGATGCTGTTGTTTCTGCCCCTATAGGCCAATGGCTCAGCCCTGCTGTTGCTTATAAACACAACCTGACAGTGTCAGCCAGGCACAGTGACTCATGCCTGTAAAAATACCAGCACTTTGAGAGGCTGAGGCTAGAGGATCGTCTGAACCCAGGAGTTCAAGACTAGCCTGAGCAACATGGCGAAGCCCCACCTCTACAAAAAAAAAATAAAAGTTAGCTGGGCATGATGATGCATGCTTGCAGTCCTAGCTACTGGGGAGGCTGAGGTGGGAGGATCACTGGAGGCTGGGGAGGCTGCAGTGAGCTGTGATTGCACCACTGCACTCGAGCCTGGGTGACAGAGTGAGACCTTGTCTCAAAAAAAAAAAAAAAAAAAAAAAAAAAAAGCAAAAAAACCAAAAACCAGCCTTACAGTATCCACCTTCCATGTGAGCCACCTGTCTCTCAGTCCCTGCCTGGGGCTCCATGTGGTCCGCAATGACACTCACTCATTTCCCATGCATGGAAACACTAGAAGTTCAGGGAAATTAACCCACAGTAATGGCGAACTTTGATCAACGAAAAATATGAATCGGCAGCTGCACTCCTATTTCCTAACCTTAGGAAGTAGTTTCACATCTTGGAAGATATTGAGAAATCAGTTGTCGTGCAGCTGTGATTAGCCTAGTTCTGTACTTTCTTACAATTGTTCTCCCCTTTTTCTGCCTCACTTCCCCTTTCCTTTACTCATTTTCAGTGGGATTGCACTCCCTAGTGAGGTGAGCACATAATCTCCGCCTTATGCTCTGTGTTCTAAGGAACTTGGATAACTAGATAACTCATCCAAGGTTGTGCAGCTAGTAAGTACCAGTACCAGAAGAGTCCAGAAATCTATTTCCAGAGTCTGTATGTTTTAATCACTCAATATACTACCTCTAAAGGAAGAAATAAAACCTTGGGTTACAAAGTTAATGTCATCTTTAAAAATAACCACCCCCTATCTAGCAAGAGTATTGCTGGCATTTTCTGCCTTTCCTCACACTTAAATCCAATCGTACTTTGCTCCAGGCTGGGTGCTGGACATTTCCTATATAAACTACTAATTTTGTTTATTCTATATCTCCCAACTACTGGATGTTGGCTATTAGAGAGCAAAATCTACCTGACTGTACTGTGAGAAATTGCATGGAACATGTAATGTAAAAGCTACTAAATGATAGCCAAAGAGCTGTTTCATATAGTTTTGTTTCAGTTGTCAAATAATCTCAATTTCTCTCCAACAAATGCTTATTCGGTTCTTATTATGAAGCACACAAGAGGTCAGATAGCAAGAGAAGAAGCCATGTAAAATATGGTCCTCATGCTCATAGACACCTGCTTCTCCTGGGGGAGACAGAGAAGTCAATAAATAATTTTAACATTATGATCAAGTGCTATCGCTGCATTTTCCTTAATGAAATCTTGCTTTTAAAGAGAACTTGGTTAACTTGCTCCACTGAAAACTTTTAAGCAGGCTGGGCACGGTGGCTAACGCCTCTAATCCCAGCACTTCGGGAGGCCGAGGTGGGTGGATTGCTTGAAGTCAGGAGTTCAAGACCAGCCTGGCCAACATGGTAAAACCCCGTCTCTACTAAAAACACAAAAATCAGCTGGGCATGGTGGTACATGCCTGTAATCCCAGATACTCGGGAGGCTGAGGCAGGAGAATCACTTGAACCTGGGAGGCAAAGGTTGTAGTGAGCCAGGATAGTGCCACTGCACTCCAGCCTGGGCAACAAAATAAGACTTTGTCTCAAAAAAAAAAAAAAAAAAAAAAAAAGAAGAAAGAAAGAAAGAAAACCTTTAAACAAATAAGTAATGAAGGTCCTGAAGTATTTTTGTTTGTATAAATTTAAGGGTACAAGGGCAGTTTTGTTACATAGATATGACGCACAATGGTGAAGTCTGGGTTTTAATGTAACCATCACCCAAGTAATGTACATTGTACTTATTAAGTCATTTCTCACCCCTCACCCACCTCCCACCCTCTAGAGTCTCATTCCACACTCTACGTCCATGTGTATACATTATTCAGCACCCACTTGTAAGTGAGATCATGTAATATTTGTCTTTCTGTTTCTGGGTTGTTTCACTTGAGATAATTGCCTCCAGTTCCATTCATGTTGCTGCAAAGTACATAATTTCACTCTTCCTTATGGCTGAATAGTGTTTCAGTGTGAATAGGTACCACATTTTCTTTATCCAATCACCCGCTGATGGATGTTTCAGTTAATTCCATATATTTGCTATTGTGAATAGTGCTATGATAAATATACACAGGCAGATATCTTTTTGATACAAATGGTTTATTTTCCTTTGGCTACATATCAGTAGTGAGGTTGCTGGATGAAATGCTAGTTCTATCTGTAGTTTTGTTGCAAAATCTCCATATTGTTTTCTAAAGGAGTTGTATTCATTTATATTCCTACCAACAGTGCATAAGCATTTCTCTTTCTATGGGCCTTAATATTTTTTTAAAGAAATGAGATCCCAGATCTGTGCAGGACAGAAAAATGTGGGATGCTCAGAGAGGACCAGCAGAACCACAACATATGCAACCTCATTCAAAAGTAAGGTCATATACTGCTACCAATCCAATAATAGGTGCCGACATTTATCGAGGTCGCTCCATGTCAGGCTTTGCAAAGTATTTTAGCTATTTTAACACATTAAAGTCTCACAAGGGTAGTATAAGGTGGGCACTACTAATGTGGTCCTCATTTTATAGATGAGAAACTAGAGCATAGAGTGATTAATTGCTTAGTCCAACGACACACAGATGGCAGGTGTAGGGCGGGCATCTGAGCACTGTGACCTCTGCTGCAGAGTTGGCCTTAACACCCACCATGCTCCCCACCTGCCTCTCTGAGCTCTAATCAGCCTCCTGGGCACAATCCTTGGTGGATGGATATCATCTAGCTTCTCCTATGAAGGATTTCTGACTTTTCTTTTCAAAATTATGTCCTAAACCTTTTAGAAATAATTTTGAATTTCTCCATATATGACCTCTTGAGGCAATGAGAATAATATGTAGTGCTCAGATTAGGACACTTTTGAGAGTAAAAAGGAGGCACCATTAATACTTCAACCAGGTTAAAGGTGAAACCAGGACTGTTCTAGGTGGGCCAAGAGGTACAGTTACCTAGACACACATCATGTACCCCTGCAGAAAGAAATGGTGGAGTTTGTATTAATACCATGTTGGATCCAGAAGGTTTAAACAGAAAACCTCAGTCAGACTATGACAGAGCTGGAAGAAAGAATCAAGGACTTCTTAGAATGGAACCTTTCAAAGGTTTTCCATTTCTTTAAACATAATATTTCAAGCTTCTCAGTCTATTGCAAAAGGTCCCTCATTATCTGGTTCCTGCCTAACTTTCTCATTTCCTCCCCAAATTCCTTCTTCCTTTCCTGACCTTGTGTCTGGTCAGTGGGTTATGTCAGGTTTTTTGTTCCTTCCACACCTCTATGTCTTGTGCATGCTGTTGCCTTTCCTTAGAGCTCTGTTTATCCTGGTATGCAAGTGGCAAATCCCTAAGTATCTTTGAAGAACCAACTGAGAGCTGATCCTTTCCTTCTCTTTCACTAGAAGGCAAGTTTCTTGCATAGAACACTCAGTTCAAGTTACACAAAGAATAAACAATTGATCCAGAAGGTTTACACAGATTTAACTGGATCCAAAGCCAGTTGCCCTGGCTCTCAAAGGATTCGGAGGAGTTTCCCAGGCAGAAAACGTTGAAGCGGGGTTGGGGGACCTAAGGGCCAAGGGAAGGGGATAGAAAAAGATAGGAAATACCGGAACATTGTGATAGAGAAAAGCCAGAAGCCCAGAGAAGCAGGAAATGAAGATGAGGCCTGGAAGTACAGGGCCTGTGGTCTGCACTAACGCAGCTCAGAGAGAGATTAGATGAGACTCTGCCGAAGGTGAGCCTTCTTCTTTAGCAATGGTTTCAAGGACTACTCGCCTCTCAGCTGGATTGCTGATAGTGTCAAGTGGTGATGGAATGATCAAATTCGTTGTATACCGTGAAAAAGAAAATAGCTTTTCCATCTCCATTACTGCTGCGATTAGAAAAATGTTATTAACCTTTCAAAAACTTATGATTTTGGTTTTTTGTTTTTTTTTTGCAGTTTGGTCAAGGTTTCACATTTATCTTGAAAATGCTAGTTTCTGCACTATTTTTAATTGAAGGGCTTTAGGGCAAATTCAATTAAGTTGTGGTATATGAACTGAAACTTGGAATGTATTAAAAATATTCCACTGCACAGTTCACCAATTACCTGACTTCTAATTTGAGTCCCATTGTCATTCCACTTTGCATTCAAACTCAAAAGATTGGCTCAGAAAAATGGACCGAGGGCTTTAGGAATCACAAATATACCAAATGCATTTGGGCTTAAAGACAATATGTCCAATATGAAACCAATCCTGACTCGTACTTAGAGAATTGCAAAGCTAGAAGTGGCCTCAGTAATCTTCTTTTAAACCCTTCCTCTTATAGATGAGCAAACTGATGCCCAAAGAGTAGAATCCATTCAACACATACAACAGAGCTAAGGCTAAAAATCAAGAATCCTGAGAATTGACTGTCTTAGCACAGTCCCAGGGTTGCTTAGAATGCTACTCACCCGGTGTTCTTCGGTGGAATTCACTTCGTAGAGGCCCCATAATCAGGATCCTAATGTTTTAGGCTGGTGGAGCAGTAAAGGAGAGACAGTCAACAACGGAACTATCACAGATCTATGCTGATCCTTGTTCTCTTCTTCCTAGCTTCTTACAAACTATACTGTCTATGCCATTGTGCTAATATTTTATTACCACCAGCCAGAACAGGATCCAGGCCCCTCCCATGCAACACTCTCCCAGATTGCCTCCTGGTGCTATCTCCCCATAAAGTCCAGCCCCCAGGGAGGAATCCGAGGAGAGGAAGGGGGTGAAGCAGGTATCCAGGTTCTAGACCTGTATTTCAGTCACTGTATGTATTGACAATACTGGAAATATACTTCAAAGCTAAATTGGAATTATCTATTAGCAGTTGTTTTTCATTAACCACAGCTGTCTGCCTCTTGTTAGCAAAAGCAAAGCCAAGCCCTTGAACAGCTGCTTCATATTCCCGCACAATTTTTAGGGCAAATGTCCGTAAATCATTATGCAAATTTGCTGACTGTGACTAGTTAATACAATGGCTTTCAGTTGAACATAGTGAATTCCATGTTTCAGGAATTTTTCAGGCAGGTGTACCAATATCTCATCCAGAAGAATGTTCTGCAGGCTTTACTAGGAAGACCTCGTCATTTGGAGAACAGTATTTGATTTTCTCTGTTTAATAAATATTGTTACATCTTTTTAATTAAAATAAAATTTTTGTAAAAGAAATACAATACTGGTAATGCAATTACTCAATACACCAATTTCATTTTTGCCTATTTGCCTTCTAGGTTTTAAAATTATGCTTGAAAATTTAAAAAGCATCATGAGTTTGCCCTTTTACAAATTGGCTTTTTAAAATTTAACATATAAGAAACTTTTTTTCTAACTTTGAATTTTTCTTTATTTAAAATAGCTGTAATATTTTATCAGCTTTATGTACTATAATTTAATAGCTTCCTTCTCTTTTAATTTTGTTGCTTGTGTTGGCTAATCTTGAGTGTCAACTTGGTTGAATTGAAGGACGCAAAGTATTGTTCCTGGGTGTATCTGTGAGGGTGTTACCAAAGGAGATTAACATTTGAGTCAGTGGACTAGGAGAGGCAGACCCACCCTCAATCTGTGTGGTCACCGTCTAATCAGCTACCAGCGTGGCCAGAATAAAAGCAGGCAGAAGAATGTGGAAAGACTAGACTGGTTTAGTCTTCTGGCTTACATTTTTCTCCCATGCTGGATGCTTCCTGCCCTCGAACATCAGACTCTAAGTTCTTCAGCTTTGGGAATCAAACTGGTTTCCTAGCTCCTCAGCTTGCAGATGGTGCATTGAGACCTCACCTTGTGATGGTGTGAGTCAGTACTCCTTAATAAACTCCCCTTTATATATGCATCTATCCTATTAGCTCTGTCCCTCTAGAGAATGCTGACTAATTCATTGTTATTATCAATTGCTGCCATATACAGACTTAAACTTTTTTCCTTTCTAGAATTTTCTTACAAAAAAAAATTCTTGTTTGGATAAAGATGTGAACATTTTAATGTCATTTACTGTACATTATTATATTGATTTCCAAAAGGGATATATTAATTTGCAATGTCACCAGGAGAATGTGTATGTGCCAGTTTTACAGGAATATCAACATCTTACCTTTTATTTACTTATTCCTAGCTTGTAAAATGCACTCAAGTTTCTATATGACTTTTTTTTGATCAATTCATTGATCAATTCCTTTAATTAGTCAGTCAAGAAATATTTATCAAATGAATGTCTTGCTAGGAGCTGGCAAATGAGAGCTGGAAGAAGTCCTTTGCCCTAAAAAGACCTCAATCTAAGCACCAAAGTTGATGGCACAACACAGGCATTTATAGTGGAATGTTTTAAGAATGATGGGAGAGTTATACAAGGGACCCTCTGAGAGCACTGAGACAGGCATTTACCTTGAGATGGAGGTATAAAAAGTGACTTCAGAAATGAATTGACAAATGGGGAACATAGGAATTCCAGAGAGGGAATCAGAGGAATGATGGGTAAATGCATGGAGGTATGAGAGGAAAAGTCAGCTTGAAAGCCCACAGCTTGAGGGATCTGCAGAATCAGGTATGGTTGAATGATGAGGAAAGATATGGGTATATTAGTTAGGACCACTTTGGCTTCGAATGTCATAAATGTCAAGTAGAAATAGTTTAAGCAAGGAGAAGGAGACGGAGGAGGAAAAGAAGGATAATTATTTATTATAAAGAACCATGCTACTTTAGTGAGCCCAAGGGCAGCCATAGGTCTGAATCTTAGAAGCAACTGTAATTAGAAAACTTAAATGCTGACAGGCACTTCTCTTTTCTCTCATATCTGTTTTCAGTCTTTGTATCTCTCTCTCTCTGTGTGTCTCATTCTTTCTTTCCTTGCTTACATCATCCACTTTTCCAATTTACATGGCAGGAAATATAGCCACCAGCTGCTTTACAGCATGCAATTTGCACACTCAAACAAAGACTGTCTCACTCGCCTAGTCCCAGTTCAAAAGTTTCCAGGGAAGTCCTCTGATTGCCTCAGCTTGGATCAGAGCCCCACCTCTGAAACAACTTACGAAGGCTATAAAAACAGGTTAGGGTTCTACAGCAACATGAAAATTCCTGAGAAAAATGTGACAATGCCAGGGGAGGTGACCATTCATTCCAAGAAAAGGGGAGGTGAGTATTGTGGTGCTAAGGAAACAAAACAATAGGTATTCATTATTATTGAGGAGAAAGCCTAGGGTATGATCATGTATGACATTTAATAATATTCCGTGGACTTTTAATTTTCTATAGGCAATATGATTTACCATTTGGCCAACCTGTGTATCTCCTACTCTTACAGCTTGCCTTTTGTTTGTTTGGAGTAATTTGGCTTGAGTGGTCCTTTTCCAGGGAGCTGGTAGAGAGGAATGAGGGAACTAATCACCTCCCAAGTCTTCTGTGTTGGCAGAGCAGCTAGCAGCTTTTCCTATGTGTGGAAGCTATCACGTTGTAATTGGAACACACCTTGATCTTGACTTTGACCTTGAAGACGATCCTGTGGGGTTCATGTACCTTCACCTCTGCCCACATAGTCCGATTGAGAGACTCACTGAAGCTGGCCCATAGTCTTTCCAAGGGGCTGCTGTACCTTTTGGTCTCTTGGCCTTCTGCCTCAGCTTCTGCTTAGACTTGGGTCAAGTTTGGTCCCTTCCTCTTTCTAAAATCCCATCCTTTTTCAGTGTTTTCCAAGTAGGTATAAACCATAAGGTCTTTTTGCATTAAGTGGTTAGAAAAAAATTGAAAAAGTAAAAACTTGAAGAGATTTTGAGCAGGAGTTTGAGATAAGCAGGTATCTTTTCTTTTTTTTTTATCGTATACATATGTATATTGGAAAAATCACTCTGCCAGCTGCAGATTGAGGTTAGAGGCAGCAACAATAGTTAGGAAGATTGTTTTATTAATCTAAGTGAGAAATAAGGAAAGCCTAACCTAAGATAGTGGCGGTGGAGACAGTGGTGGGGAGATAGACATTAGACACTGATAAGACATGATGAATCATTTAGGGAGCTTTTGGCAGCAAGTAATAGGAAAACAAACAGCACACACCAGCTCCAATAATAAATAAATGTGTTTGGTAACCAAACATTAAGTCCAGAAAGGGGGTGAATTTCAGTGACTTGCAGTGCCTCGTACTCTGAACATCCACTTGATCTTCTTGTCTGTTGTTCGTGTTGATTTCATTCTCAAGATGACAGCAAGATGGTTACAGCCATTCCAGACCTCATATCCATATATGAAGTCATCCAGAGAGAGAGGCTCATTTTCAGAAGCTAACTCAACAAGCTGGCCCTGAAAGGATAACCACCCCAGAAGCACCTGGTAAACCTCTTTTTGGTTCTCATTAGCCTGAATGAGGTCACATGGCCTATTCCTGAATCAGTCGTTGGCCAGGGGTAATGGGATTACTGTTACATATGTGTCCCTGGAACATTCTTGAAGTGGATGGTAGGATTTACTTCTCCAGTAGCAAATGGATTGTGTCTAGATGGGGGGAGGAGACAGAAAAAAATTGATCAAAATCAGGGTATTCTAGAAATGGGGGAGGGGGACACAGATGTGCAGTAGGCAGTCAACATTGTTCAATACTGTCAGTAACTGTTTTGGTGTGGGGAAGTGGAGGGAGCGCTGTCAGTATTCTCAGGCTTACTGAACTCGGTGATTAGATATTTTCATCAGGATAAGAAACAAGAGAATAAACAGCTTTGGGCAGAAGATCAGTTTTGATGAGAATGAAGTAGATCTATGTAAAGATGTCAAATAGGCATCTAAATAAGCAGTTAAACATATGAGTTTGAAGCTTAGAAAAGGGTTTAGATTAAAAATATATATTTGGAAGTTGCACGCATATGGAATTATATAGCACAGGTGCAGGGTGAGGTCATTGTTGGATGCAATAACTCAAGAAAGTATGCCGCGTGAGGAGAGAAAAGATAAGCCTTCATCTCTAGAAAAGGCCAAAGTCTGATTTGAAATTAACTACCTTGATTTGCATATCAAAGGGGTGTTTCTTGCATTTGGATAGCTGTTGCAGTGAAAATTTCTACATAACTAAATGATTTCTAAACTCCATTTGACAGCTCATTATTTTTAAAGTCACATTCCTCCCCCACCTCTGACAAAATTCACTTAAAAAGTTTGGAAAGAACTTTGGAGTTAGTAGCAATTGGATTTCGCCTAAAATAGCAAATACTTCATGGATTGTAAAAATGTTTGGAATTCTTTTATGACACAAATAACCAGCTATGGTTAACCGGCCAGATGGCTTCCCCTGGAATGATGACATGTTTAGTGAACTTATAGTTGGTGACTTTGCAGTTGAATCTAATAAATTAAACTTGACAATCTTACAGGAGGGCTTTAGCAAGAGCTCAAAGAATATTAAGATCAAATCCAACTGAAAGTTTAGGCATCTCATTCTACCAAATTGAAAGTGAAAGAACAAACAAATACAGGGAGAGGAGTCATCTGATTTTGCTTGATTTTGAGGAGCTATGAGGACTGTAAGCCTGCCTCTCCTGGCTGGCAGAGACCACGGGGTAGGTGGCCCCACAGTGCTGGAATCCAGCAAAATCTCTCTCCAGAGTTGGCGTGATCAGATTCCAGAAGCACAGCCACTCCTGCTTATTCACATGATCTGACCCAGCATGAAAGAGGACTGGGTCAGCAAAACTCCAAGGAAGAAAGCTAACCAGGCAGGCCCGGACACGTCAGAGCTTTCTAGTTTCCTATTTAGAGGACATTTCTCACATGCATAAAAAGATTGTCACAGACAATTTTTCTAAGCCAAAGAGAAAAAGGTTTTTTAACGCTAGATAGAAGCGAACAAGGGGTCAGACCTGGGAAATGCCCTGGGAAATTCAGGAAAAACGAAGGCTGAGACCTTTCTCCCTCCTTGCTCAGCTAAGTAATAGACCACTTAACTGATTAAGAAAGGAGAGGGTGGCCAGACGGGGTTTGGGGGTGGTGTAAGATTCCGTGAAGTCCAGGCATTTCCTTCCATCTCTAGAGTTCTGTGTCCCTGCAGTTGACAGAAATGGACAGGGATGCCCAGATTTCAGTACAGCTCAGCCACTCCCTGGCCATGTTACATTTCCTTTGATTCACTTTCTCCATTTGGAAAATAACTGGATGGAGCTGATGATCCCTGAGGGAGTGTCAGTGTAGTGGTCAAAGGCAGATTACCTAGGCTTAAATCCTAGCTCAACTGTCTCTATGATATGATCTTGGGGGTCATATCATAGAAAGATTTGCGAATCGGACAACCTCCAGAATCACACATCATATCATAGAAAGATATGACCCCCGAGGATCATATCTTTTTTTCATTTTCATAGAAAAAAGAAAAGAAAGGAAAGGAAAAGAAAAGATGAAGGAAGTGAAGGAGCAGTCAAGAAAAAGAAAAAGCTTTTCAAGCTTCCCAGTTCCTTAGATTACACCTGAGAAAAGGATTTTGAGCCCGTGCAGTGCCCAGAGCAGTGCCTAGTACATAGTGAGCATCTTTTTAGTGTTGGTGACTTTTATTCTAGCTCCAATTTTATGTAAATCTATAATTCCAGGACAAGCAATTACCATGATCCTTTTAGCCCAAGTCAAGATTCCTAGGAAGTGCTTCAATACATATGAACACATCTTGAAAATATTCCATGGCCAGAAATTAGGTTGGCTAAACTGCCTTTTTATTATTACTAAGTATTTCTAAGCCCTTTTAAGGAAGGTTGTTTTCAAAATAAGGTAAAGGATTTTAATTAGGCTTCGTAATATCTTGTAAAACCATGCCCTACAGGGTATCTCTCCTTTGTATTAAATGGAGCTGTATTAGAATTAATTACCAGAAGAGATGGATGAGAGTCCACTGGCTGCTTGTTGAGAACTCACTGCCCCCAGCTCAGTAACCTCCACACCCCAGAGTAAGGTCGGCTGTAATTACAGGGGGATGGGAGAGGGGAACATGATCCAACTCTGAGGGGAAAAAGCGACTTAAACCCTTCTTTCCCTGAGAAAGAAAAATGGCTTGATTCATCATTCATCTGTTCATTCATCCATTCATTTGTTCATCTATTCTTTTTCCTTCCCTCCTTTATCTCATAACCCTTTACATTAGAAGTATGCACAAAAATCACTTGGGGTTACTTGTGTCAAAAGAAAACTTTAGACAAGTTAAATCTGATGGAGTTTAATTGAGAAAAAAAAATCCAAAAACAATTTGCGAATTGGACAACCTCCAGAATCACAGCAGATTCAGAGAGACTACAGGGATGCCTCATGGTCTGAACAAACTTATAGACAAAAAAAAGTAAAAAGAAGTACAGCAATCGGAAGTGAGATACAGAAACAGTGGGATTGATTATCATTTGCCTTATTCGAACAGTTTGAACACTCAGCAGTCTATGAGGGGTTGAGGTATGGCCGCTGGGATTGGCCAACACTCTGCTATTAAGCTAGGTTACCATTCGTCCACAAGGACTCAAACGTAGAAGTACGGAGTCTTTCTGGGGCCACATTTAGTTCACTTTAACCCTTGATAAAATGCAGATTCTAGTCTTTTTCTTCTGATTTCATAAAGTTAGATCGGAGTCACCAGTCTGCATTTTTAACTAGTGCAGCAGAAAATTCTGATGCTCACAGCATGGGCTTCAGTAAAATACTACTTGATGGTGAGGAATGGTAAATCCCAAGACCAGGCAGACTTGTGGGCAATGTGGATGGACTAATGATCTGATGACTCTTCAAAATGATTTTCTTTAAACATTTATTCAACATTTATATGATGACTTTTATTTGGTGACATATTTACATGAAAGCGTATTTTAATTCATATTTCTATTAATAGACATTCAGAAAAGATTTGCCTAATAATTCATCTCTATCCAAAGTAGACTGCATGCTGTAAAGAAAGCTCAGCAAAACAGAACTGCAATGCACATTACCCAGATTCAGAATTTGAGGTGGCTACAGCTGCCAATTCCAGAAGACAATCATCTTGTCGAGAGTAGATTTGTACTTGCAACATGCAAGTTTTTTCATATATAATTTTTTATTTTCATTTACCTTTGAGGGCACTCTGAAAGGCAGGACTAATAAACATTTCACCAGTTATCCAATTAGTCCCTGTGGAAACCTGAGTTAATTGGTGTCATAATTTCTATTTATTGCATTGATATTTTAACGTCCTTTGCAGACTAGCATGATGCGTGGTTCCTCATCTCTCCTTCCTTTAATCTTTTCTAGGTAGGACCACTAGATATAAATTAAAAAAAAAAATGAGTAAAAGGAGGAACTTCAGCTGGGATTGGTGGCTCATGCCTGTAATCCCAGCACCTTGGGAGCCCGAGGGGGACGGATCATGCATGAGGTCAGGAGTTTGAGATCAGCCTGACCAACATTGTGAAACCCTTTCTCTACTAAAAATACAAAAATTAGCCAGGTGTGGTGGCGTGCACCTGTAATCCCAGCTACTCAGGAGGCTAAGGCAGGAGAATTGCTTGAACCCAGGAGGCGGAGGTTGCAGTGAGCCGAGATCACACCACTGTGCTCCATCCTGGGCAACAGAGTGAGATTCTGTCTCAAAAAAAACAAAAAGGCAGTGTGGGGGTGGGGCGTGGAGGAACTTCTGGGGATTGGGCCAGGCTGTAAGTGTCAGTCTCAGAATGAAAAGCTCACAGTCAGTGGTCTGTAATGGTGTTGTTATCCAGTATATGCTTGGTGCTGAGTCTCACCGCACTGCCACAGGACTCTTAGGAAAAGATGGTAGCAGTGGTTGAGAATGAACCTTGGAAAAGACCTCAGCCAGCAGTTGCTACTGTAAAGAACCAGGGTCTAGAGAGTGGGCTTCTCAGAAAAGATACTTGCAACAGTTACACGGGTGTCAGGACCCTGTCACTTGGCCTTAGTTCAAGGCAGAGCTCAGTCCCAGAGCAACTGGCAGAAACTCACATATGTGCATGGAATGTGTACAGTGCATGCAGAACACCATGAATACCTAGGTGTTCAGGGATCAGCCCTAGGCCACAGGCTCCCCTGTTAGAGCAACTGGCCCAAGTCCCCTCTCAATCCATTGTTGGAGATGAATTGCTAAAAACTCTCTGTGATCCTATTCAGAATTGTCTGAAGATATAGGAAGAATTGTCTTAGAATTTAAACAACTGCTTCTAGCTCCCATTTCTGAGAAAAAAAATAAATGGGTAACCCAAAGACTAGAGCCTTATTGAATATTCAACCTGTTGAAAGATAAATGCTCATCCCAGAAACCGTATCTTCAAAGGGTGAAGAGTTAAGGTAATGGTGTGATTTTCAGGTTTAAATGATGTTACCCACTTTTTTGGAGGCCTAATAATGTGCACGTAATTAAACCTCCAATTTTACACATTAAAAATTTCTCCTCTGCCCATGTATATTACACTGTGCTAAGTATAATATACATGTTTGTGTGCAGGTGTGTGAGTGTGTGTGTGCATCTGTGTGAGTGTGTGTGTGGGTTATGTGCATATGCGTACCTATTTCTGACTTATTCCTCACAATGACCTTAAGAGTTGGATCCGTTATTCCATTCTATGGATGAGCCAAATGAGTCTCAGAGAAGTTGAGTAACTTGGTTGAGATGACAAAGCTGGCGAGTGGTGAGACTGGTTTGGACTTTGTGTGCTTCTAGATCCTCCCTTCTTCATTGCTTTGCTCTGTGGTGGGGGGACACATAGCACAACTAACAGAATACAGGGTGGGATGAACAAATACGGCTTCAAGTGGCAGATAAGCTCTTTTTTTTTTTTTTTGACATGGAGTCTCGCTCTGTCATCCAGGCTGGAGTGCAGTGGCACCATGTCGGCTCACCGCAACCTCCACCTCCCGGGTTTAAGCAATTCTCCGGCCTCAGCCTCCCAAGTAGCTGGGATTACAGGTGCCTGCCCCAAGCCCGGCTAATTTTTGTAGTTTTAGTAAAGATGGGGTTTCACCTTGTTGGCCAGGCTGGTCTCAATCTCCTGACCTCAGGTGATCCGCACACCTTGGCCTCCCAAAGTGCTAGGATTACAGGCATGAGCCACTGCGCCCAGCCCAGATATGCTTTTAGCTAGCTTTGTGAACTTTCTTAATTCAGTGATTTTCCATTCATTGAAAAAAAAAAGTTGCAAAGCATCTTTTATATCCTAAACACTACTTTAGTGAAAAAAAACAAACAAGCAAGCAAACACACTTGTCTTTATAAACCTTATACTTTAACATAGAGTAGAGATGATGAACAGGAAACCTAGTAACTGCATTACAAAATACAATGCAAAATATCATTACAAAGACATATTTTAAAATAAATACAAAAAACCCTAATAAAAAAACAAGTATTATATTGTTAACAAGTGATAAATCCTATGAGAAAACAAAAAGTGCAATGAAGGGACACTGGAAATGTGGGAGATGGGTATGCAACTGTTTAAAATAGGGTGATCAGGATAGCCCAAGACTCATTAAGAAGGTGATATTTGATAGAAAGAAAGAGAGAGAGAGAGAAAGAAAGGAAGAAAGGAGGGAGGGAGGGATGAAGGAAGGAAGAAGAAAGAAGGAAAGAAAGAAGAAAGAAAGAAAGAAAAAAGAAAAAAAGAAAGAAAGAAAAGAAAGAAAGAAAGAGAAAAGAAAGAAAGAACAGAAGGAAGGAAGGAAGGAAGGAAGAAAGGAGGGAGGGATGGATGAAGGAAGGAAGGAGAAAGGGAGAAAGAAAGGAAGAATGAAAGGAAGGAAGAAGGAAATAGGAAAGAAAAAAAAGAAAAGAAGAAGGAGGTGAAGGAGTTAGTCAAGAGGATATCAAAGGAGAGAATAACAGGTGGAAACTGGTGTAAAGGCCTTGAAACTAGAGCTTGCCTGGCGTCTTTGAGGAATAGCAGGTGGCTGGTATGGCTGCAGTAATGTCAGAGGATCATAAGCATCTATGTCACGAAGGGACTCTTAGACCGTAGTGGAAAATGGGGAGCTATTGCAGGGTCCCCAACAGGGAAGTGGCAAGACCCAAACTTATTTCGGTTTTTTTTTGTTTTTTTTTTGTTTTTTTTTTTGAGACAGGGTAGCATAATTCCAGGTTCAGTCTTTCTCTTAACCAATGTGCTATACTGCATCATGGACCAATCATTTTCCTTCCTTCCTTCCTTCTTTCCTTCCTTCCTTTCTTTTTTTTTAATAAGATATGGTCTCACTTTGTTGCCCAGGCTGGAGTGCAGTTGTGGTGATAAATCCTCATTGCAGCTTTGACCCCCTGGGCTCAAGCAATCCTCCTGCCTCAGCCTCCTGAGCAGCTAGGACTGCAAGCACGCTCCATCGTGCCTGGTTAATTTTTTACCTTTTTTCTACAGATGGCGTCTCACTATGTTTTTCAGGCTAGTCTCAAACTCCCAGCCTCAAGCCATCCTCCTGCCTGGGACTTCCACAGTGTTGAAATTACATGCATGAGCCACTGTGCCTGGCCTCAGCTTACCTTTTGCAAAGAATTTCTGTGGCTGCTGTGCTGTTGAGAGACAAGGGAGAAAGCAAGGAAACCCATGATAATGAGGTCATCACAATGTCCAGGCAAAAGAGGACGGCGGCTTGCCCTGAGGTAGCAGTAATGCACGGGAGAGGAAAATTGCTCAAATTCTGCATTTCTTTTAAGGGTAGAACCAACATGTTTCCTTGATGGGTTTGATGTAGGATGTAGGGTGAGAGAGAAGGAGAGGAGTGAGTCAGAGCTGCCTAGGAATTTGGGAATGAACATCTGAAAGGATGGTGTTGTCTCTACTCAGAAGGGGAAGACAAAGAAATTAGTAGGTTTGGGATCAATATCAGATGCTCCCGTTGAAACATGTGATATGTGAAATAACTATTAGACATCCAAAGGAAGTTTTTCAGTATTCCATTTGATCCATGACTCTGGAGTTTCGAAGAGAAGTCTGAGCATCTGAGCAGACACTGCGGGCCCAGGAGTCATCTGCACACAGCTAGCATTATCAGGCCAGCTCCTGCAGAAAGAGGGACATATTCAAAAGCTCCCACAGAAAAGAATCAAATCAGGGGCTGTCTACAGGGATGTTGGCAGGATAGAAGGGATTTACAAGGAATGGTGGGCACCCAGGGAACAGCAGAGGTGGAAAAGCCATTACAATGTTTAGGGTTGAAGAAGCCGGGAGGGAACAGTGTGTCTGAAGCAGTGAGAGTTAGAACCCTGGAAAACTCCCGCTCTTGCAGTTTCCGTCTATGGGCTGAGCAGACAGGAGCTAGCTGGCAGGGAGGCCTGGGTAATGTAATCTGCAGCCTTAGCTTCTTGCGGCATGAACTAGGCCGAGGAGGCTGGAGGAAGAATCTGAAGGTACAAGGCAAAAGAACGAATCAGCAGCACAGATTGTATGTAAAGCCTGAGGCTAGATATGATCACTAAGGCAGTAAGTAAGTAGCTAGGAGAAGACAAAGAACTGAGCCTGGGACTCTTTGTCATGAAGAGGTTTGGAAGAAGAGGAAGAACTAGCAAAGGGCACTACAAAGAACTAGCCTGTGAGATAGGACCAGGAGCAGAAAGGATGAAATCCAAGAAGCTAAGAGAAGAACAAGGGAGGGAGTGTGATCAAGGGGGAGAGTGTGATCTCTGCATCAAATGCAGCCAATGTGTCAAATGAGACGCAGACTGACAGCTGAGCCGTGGAGTTAGCAACATGCAAATTATTGGTGTCTGGGATTCTAACTAAGTCTCCTCATTTTTTTAGAGGTGGTTTAATTATTTTTTTCCTCTGTCTCTCTACTTTCTCATTTTCCCAGCTCCCTGTTTCCTATTTGGCTTTTCAAAAATGCAAATATAAGCTTACACCTCTCTTTCACCAGACATTCCCTCCAGGGTAAGTTTTTCTAATGATGTACTGCTGCAGATCTCTCCTAGAAAGTCGATGGTCAGTTTGCAGACCAAAGCATACCCGCCATGGAACTTTCACCTCCAGGGGTTTGCCTGGAAACTTTTTCCATCCTTCCTGGGTTGACTAAGAACTTTTATCCACCTGCTTGGCCACTTTTACAACTTTCTTCTGCCCAGGAAGGCACCAGCTCAACTGTCCGATAGACAAGTCACCAAGCTAACTGAGGTACCCCTGTCCTTACTCATTTCCTCCCCTATCTTATAAAAATAACTGTTTTCTGCCCCAAAGGTGATGCAGCACATTTAAAGACAGGATCCTTTGTGCACCTTCCTCCAAACTAGCTTCTGAATAAATTCACTTTTAAAAATCAGACCTCTTTCTTATTAATTAAACTCTACATGCGGCGAGCAACTAACCAACCTGCTTTTGGGTTACAGGACAAGCACTTTTTCAGTAGAGTGTTGGGAGAGAGATATACCTCTTGAGAGTACCCTCAAGGGGACAGGATGAGAGGGGTTTCTGACAGCAAGAGACAAGTCTTTCCGGGAGTTTTGCTGCACAGAGGAGCAAAACAATGGGGCAGAAAGTGAGGAATGAGCCGAAGGTCAAGATAAATATGTTTTAGGTGAAAAAATAACAGCGTGTTTCCATGATGTTGGGAAAGATCTAAAGAGAGAGAAAAATGAATCAGGATAAGGAAGAGAGAATGCCTAAAGTGATGTCTTGTCCTGGTTCATGCTTCGTCCATGGAACAGCATCCTAATTTGCCATTTATGGGGGCTGCTTGGAGTGGGAATAGGACACAATTAAAGTATGTGACCTGCTGGCAAGGTCAGACACTCAGCGCCAACCTTCCCCACCTACCCTGCCTGGCTTTTAGAGCATCCATAATCTCCTCCTCAAGTGAGACGTAGCAGGCACCCCATTTTTAGGGGCCCGTGGGACCCCAAGCAAGGAAATAAAGGAAAATACTGAGTTCCTTCAAGGGAAATTCCAGGCACCCAGCTAGTCCTGAGAAGTAAATGAGTAGCTTGATAAGCAAAAGGTAACAGTAACTTAAAACAATAGCCAAAGAAGTTAGAGTCATAAGAGGTTTGGTTCCCCTATAGAAACTAAAGGTAACATCTTGACATATGTCCCTGAGCTGTTTTTCAGGAGCCTGGACCACCACCAAAGACTCCCAGCAAACAGATCTGCTGGCACACAGACCTCAGACGAGGGAGTGCTGAAGATGGGACTGACCACCTTTCTTTGTTCTAAAGTTCTTCTTGAGGGGCCTGGAGAGAGTTGCATTCACAAACTGGAGCTAACATTCCTTTCTGCTGATCCCAAATTTTTGAACAAAGCTTTTCTGTCCTAGCCAGTTGCTATCAGAAAATCTTCCAATCTACCTATGATTTGTTCAAGCCTCTACCTCAAGATACCCTGCGCTTTTAGGCCAAAAGCAACATGTACCCTCCATGTATTGATTTATGATTTTGCCTGTAACTTCTGCTTTCCTGAAGTATACCCCTGCCTTTAAAAACCCTTACCTGAGAGCCACCAGGAAGGTCAGAATTAGAATGTTAGCTGCCTGGTCCTCCTTGCCTGGCACCCTGGGAAAAACGCCTTCCTTTTTCCCATTGCAAATTTTGGAATGGATATCTGGTCTTACTGCAATGGGCAAGCAGATCCCAGTTCAGTTCTATAACACAAGGTCAGTAACAGGGAGTTATCTGGCACCTGGTATGCACCAGGCACTGTACTTCATATACATTAACTAAAACCTCTACACCAACCAGAACTTTATGTCTAATTTCTGGAACAGGATATTTGCATGACAGTATTTCAAAGAGGTTAAGAAACTTATAGGCCATAGCTCCCAGGAGGCAGAACGAAGACACAAATCCTGGTGTTTGTGACAAAGACCTTATTCTATTTAGTCTCCCCATCCAGCCTCATAGTTAGCTTTGCTTTTTCTGTATCACCTCTCTCTTTTACTAATTCTGTCTCGGCTTTTCACTATCTATTCATTGCTCTCCAAAATCTCTACCTCCTCACTCCCAGCCACTTTCTCCTCATTAAAAATCATCTCTGATAACATTAATATTTAGTACGATCAGGTTCCCCCTCCAAGAAGTACTATTTTTCCATTAAAATGGGACCTTCCTGCAAAATTCAGACTTTCCCTTTTCCCAGGATCAGTCTCTAATAGTGGAATTTCATGCATAACAATTGGTAAAGGAAAGAACAGGGCCTTCCAAAAGCCAAAGAAATCTAGCTGTGAAGACCAGTATCTTGTGCCTCTGAAAGATTGTTCTGTCTCTTCATGCTATTCATTTAGACAACTACTTATTCTTCAATTCGAGTTCTCAAGAATTTATGACCTTAGCATCTTGGCAGGTCATAACTGAACTGCCTGTTTTCCTAGCTTAAAGTTGATCAATGCTGTTGTCTACCCCATTAGAAATGCTTCTTTCTGTGTCTCTCTCTAGCTCTTTTTCTATCTCCTGTTCTTTCTTTTTCTTGCTCTGTCTCTCTCTTTCTCTGTCTCTCTCTGTTACACACACATTGCTCTTCCTAAAAAAGGAATCCTTTCACCCAGGCTCTACTTCATTTTTGCCCATGGTGCTTAGAACATGAAGATTTGGGGAGGATGGAGTGACCTGCCACTGTTGCTAATAGGTCAGATCGATATTGCAAAATGCACCACATCCTTCTTCATTTTCTCATCATGGGACAATTGATAGCCTTGCTTTGCCTGTAAACCTTTGGCAAAGGTTAGACACTTTTTACTTCTTGAACTGGGCATTCTCACTGCAAGGTACCGGAGGCAGAAAAGGAGGGTCTGGTCCTGAATTTGCCAAGTTTGAGTGGCTTGCGCTCACTGCCCTATGGTCCCCATGGAACACCCATGTTCACAGATGTGCAGGTGTGAATGAGGGAGCATGAGTGTGTGGGTGCCTGCATGTGCATGCATTTCCTGAATGTAAGTAGATCAAAAGCATCTACTGCAATTTACCTTCACAGAACTTAACTCTAGAAGAGATACAAAGTGCAGAAGGATGTACCCTTCCCTATAAATTAATGCCATATGGAAAACCTTTTTTTTTTCTGATGACTTAATGCAGCAGGCATTTGGTATAGGGAAGTAACAGTACCTGCTTTTCAATGATGCTGCTGCTCTGCCCTAGCTTATCATGCTTACTCTGGATCCAAAGATACGTGCTCTGATAAAGGACCTGTGGGACAACGTTTCTGACCTTAGGCAGACCAAGCCATGCCTCTATATTGTGATTCAAAAGGTTGGAAAGTTCTCTTTACCCCAAACAGAAATGTCACTTCCTCCAGGACCACCACAATGCCTCAACCTCTTGCATGACTAACTACCCTAGGGTTAGACAATGCAGGCGGCAGCTAAAATGTAAACATAATGTGTGTGTGGCGGGGGAGGGAGAGTAATATATCAATCCATTTGTATGATTCGGATACTTGTCCCCTTCAAATCTCATGTTGAAATGTGTTTGAGTTATAGGGGAAGATGCCTCATGAATGGCTTGATGCTGTCCTCAAGACGGTGAGTGTGCTCTTGCAAGATCTGGTGGTTTAACAGTGTGCAGCACCTCCCAGCCCCCCTTGCTTCCCCTCTTGCTGTGATGTGCCTGCTCCTGCTTCCTCTTCTGCCATAAGCAAAAGCTCCCCAAGGCCTCCCCAGAAGCCAAGCAGGTGCCAGCACCATGCTTCCTGTACAGCCTGCAGGACTGTGAGCCCATTAAACCTCTTTTCTTTATTTATTACTCAGCCTCAGGTGTTTCTTTACAGAAATGCAAAAGAAGGGCCTAACACATCCACTCATTCCTGATTGTGAATTAGTATATCAAATTAGTGTTAGACTTCTGGAAATTTCTGAAAGAATGAGAGCCAGGAAGAGGGAGTTGGGCAAAATGCAGCACCCCACGGGTGTTCACATCAGAGTCCCTGGCACCTGTGCACATGTTACCTCACGTAGCAAAAAGCACTTTGCCGATGTCCTTAAGTTAAGGACCTTGAGACGGAGACACATCAGGTGTGTAACTAGCAAAAGGGTCAGGCTGCTCAATGCTTGTAGAAAGAAGTCAAACATAATAACCAGTGATAAGAGGGAGTGACATTTTCCTTTATTCTCTATGCTAGCAGAGGAAGAGCAGTAAACAAGTCCACTCTTCAATCTGTGGTGGGAACACAGGGGTTTTTAAAGCAGGGTCTGGAATGCAGAAGAGGCTACGGGGGCTCAGAGGTGCCAGGTGGTATGACTTGCTGTGTGATCCTCTTGAATTATGGTCCCAGTTGGTGAAGGGGCTGGCACCATCATGGATCCTGCCAGGTTATAAGTGAGTTATTCTTCATCCAGGTGTGGGTTCCGACCTTGAAGTAATCTTTCGTTGGAGTGAGAATTCCAGCAGTGTCTGGTCTCTATCGGGATCTGACTCCTAAAGCTTCTAAGGAAATATATGACCAGATAAGAGAACATGGTGTGTGTTTAACAAGCCCTTAGGTAAATAAATATGCATAAGGCATGTGAGCATAGCAGGGGGAAGGAAAGGGAGTAGGGGTCACAGCACAGTCCAAGGTTGTATTTTAACATAAGAGGTAACATACATGCAGCTGGTTTCAAAGTTATTATGTTGAGACTGGGGGTAGGGAGAGGAAGAGGGAAAGAAGAAGGAAAAAGAGTTCAAAATGCAGTTTGTGGCTCAGCTGCTAAGCTGCTGGTTACAGGTGGACCCCATAAAATGTGGTATATATACAAAATGGAATACTATTCAGCCATAAAAAAGAATGAAATTGATAGAGGGGCAGGAGGCTGACAGATGCCTGGACAGATAGGGGAACTTGCACAGGGGGATACCTCATATGGACTGGGAGAATGGGGTGGAGCTACCAGAAATATGTGCCTTAGGCAGGGGAGGAGCCTGGCCTCTTCAACTCACGTGTGTGGTCTGGTATTCAATTTGTGAGATGGAAACCTGAGTGCAAGACCTCTCTTTTTGTTGAGAGCTTTCCTTTCACTTAATCAATTCTGCCCTGCTCACCTTTCAATTTTTCGGCATGTCTAATTTTTCCTGGTTATGCAACAAGAACCTAGATTTACCTGAAATAACAAGAAAAAAATCCTGCATCAAAATCATGTCTTTTGCAGCAACATGGATAGAAATGTGGGCTATTAAGTAAAATAACTCACAAACAGGACGTTACAAATATCACATATTCTCACTTATAAGTGGAAGCTACGTAATGTATACACAGACAGAAAGAGTGGAATAATAGACATTGGTGACTAGGATGGGTGAGAGGGTAGAAGAGTTGAGGGATGAGAAATTACCTAGCAAGTATAGTGTACACTATTTGGGTGACAGTTACACTAAAAGCCCAAGTTTTACATAACATATCCATGTAACAAAACTACACTTGTGCCCCTTAAATTTATGCAAATAATTTTTTTGGAAGTAGAGGGAGGGGGCAGAAGAGAAGAGTCAGAGAATGCTCTGTGAAGCAGAAGCAAGGTCAGAATAATGTTGTGTGAGAAGGATGCAACCTGCTTCTGCCGGCTCTGAAGATGGAGGAAGAGGAAGAAGCCAGGAGCCAGCGTACATTGATGCTTCCTAGAAGCTGGAAAAGGCAAGGAAGCAAGTTCTTCCCTAGGGCATCCAGAAAGGAGCACAGACAGTCCTACTGACAGCTTGATTTTAGCCCCATGAGGCTAGTGTTTGATGTCTAACCTACAGAACTAAAAGAGAATAAATTTGTTTTCTTTTCAGCCACTAAATTTGTGGTCATTTTTTGTGACATCAATAGGAAACAAATACAGAAAGTGAGCTTTGAAAGAAAAGAGAGAATCCAGACCACCTGAATTTGGGGAAGGCACCTGAGAGGGCAGGCTAGGTTGGTAAATGGAGCCCAGGGAAGACATGAGGTAGCCTCGGGGAGCTTCTGGGGAGAAACAAGAGATGGGGTAAATATGAGCTGAGACAAGGGCATCCCTCACTTGAGGCCCTGGTGCCATTCATGCAGGAAATGCATCTCCAGAAGCCCAACTCTGAAAGGTACTGGGGGAGGCAGGGGTCGCAGAGAAACACAAGGAGCATGCCCTCAGCCAACAGGCTGGGCACAGAGACACAGCAGTCTGGTAGGTGCTGTCCTGGCCACTGCAGCTTCCCCTCCAGATCATCCAAGACGTTTCACGTTCCAAGGCCCTTAGCCTCCGTGTTCAATCTTGGCTCATCTTCTGATGAAAGATATCAGACCGAGGCCAGAGGGGACTTTCTCTCAACCCCAGCAAGTCTCAGCCATTCAGGCCAGGAAAGTTCATATCCTGTGATGTGAGGGTTGTCAGATATAGCTTGACAGACAAAATCTATGGGAAACAAAGCATGGGAAGGAGGATGGCAGGGTAGATAACTGTTTCCAGAAAGCAACTTAAACTTTTCAACCTGGCTGGTGTGGAAAAAAATACTAAGTTTCAAAAACATATGGTATCTTTAGGTGGTGGCTAAAGCACTGAAACCAAAACACACAGGAACATAATTTCCCAGGGCAAAGAACTCATAACCTGGAGGAGTGCAGCGGTGCAGTCATGGCTCACTGCAGCCTCGTACTCCTGGATCCAAGTGGACCTCCAGCCTTGGCCTCCCAAGTAGCTGGGACTATAGGTCTCTGCTGCTGTGGCTGGCTTTTTTTTTTTTTCTTAGCAACAAGGTCTTGCCATGTTGCCCAAGCTGATCTTGAACTCCTGGCCTCAAGTGATCCTGACACCTTGGGCTCCCAAAGTACTGGGATTATAGGCAAGAGCCACCATACCTGGCAACAACTTGTAGCTTCTAGGGAGAAATTTTATTTCCCTTTTGCCTGGATCTTAAGTACTGTCTGTAAAGTGACACGAGGTGGTTGTTAATGATGAACCAAATCAGCAAGACTGATTTTTCTGGAAATTCTCTTCATGTATACTCACCCAACAGGTATGAGAATTATATGAAAGGAGGGGAGCTTGGTGCATCTTATACAGTGACAAGAGGTTTGTAATAGGAGGAAGAGACACCTTTCTCTTCTCTTCCCCTTTAAAAGATGCCAGAAGTATATAACGTCTGAATCAGTAGCTTTGTGACATGCATTTCTCCAGGTGATTGGTGTCATGGACGATTGCCCATAAGCATTTCTCAGCCCTATCTCTACAATCCCGAGAATATCTGAACTATGGACAATCATTCTAATCACAATGTAATATTAAGAAGTCAAATGATCAGAAAATACTACATCAAACGCCCAGAACACAGACTGGAAATAGACATTGATAATTGCTAGTTAAATGTGGCTATGAAACGCATTTCCTTCACCTGTCTTAGTGGAACACATATTCTTTTCTCTGATGACATTCGAGGCCCGGAGGCACATGCTTCAGTTTGCAGCTCCCCAGCTCTGAGGAAACCCGTGGAAACTGCACTGTCTCACCTCCACCCTGCCACTGGGGTAAGCTCCCTCCTTGCTCAAGCTTGTTTGGGTCCCTAACATGCCCTAAATGAGATTGCTGGGCAGAAAACCCTCTCCAGCCTGCCTCGGGGAGGCCCTCCGGGTGCCACCTTCAAGGATCTATGGACCCCAAAGTGATCTATGAGCAGCTCTCCCTCATCACTGAACTCTCTTCCCCCATGAGGTGGAAAAGCTTGTTTCCTAGCACTCTGCCACCACACTGCCTTTCTCCATTCCCACTCAGTCCTTGCCTTTTGTCCTTCACTGACCAGTGGCATACTTTTAATCTCTGAGAGGCTCCCTAGAGCGCTCTTCTGGGTGACGGCCTCTGTGCTTCTGTTTACATGTTATTCAGTGTGGCTGCTCTCACTGCTGGGGACTGACAGCTTAGTGACAGTAATCTGAATTCTCCTTTCTTGGGGACCCAAAAGTATGAAAAACTCAGTAGGTTTTGGCAAAGTGCTTAGATTTTATAGATTTAGAATCTATTACACAGGCACGGATAGATAGTGGAATCTAAGAATATTAGGAGGAGGAGGGAAAGAAGGAAAGGCCGGGCGCAGTGGCTTACACCTGTAATCCCAGTGCGAGGCCAAGGAGGGAGGATCGCTTGAGGCCAGGAGTTCGAGGCTGCAGTGAGCTATGATGGCACCACTACACTCCAGCCTGGGGGACAGAGCGAGACCCCATCTCTAAAAACGAATTTTAAAAAAAGAAAGGAGGAAGAGGAAAAGGTAGAAAAGGAAACAAAGAAGAGAGTTTTTTAAAAAGTGTTAACTTCTAAAACTGAAGAGGACAAACCATGCAGAAAAGATCATAGCAAGCAACCGAATAGAATTTCTACTCCCATGGGGCAAAAAAGGTCACTTCCAAGTATTCTGCCATGATGCCACGGGGGAGAATAGCTCTCTCCTTCCCAGCACTTGGTGGTCCTTCAGTCCCCCTACAGGCTGATAAGAGCAAGCAATGCCCACGCCTGGAATCCATCTACCCAACCAGGCTAGGTTTCTGCTCAATTTAGATCACCTCCAGGAGACACACAGGGCATCTTGCCCTTCTCCACAGCCACTGGGATGAAGGGAGGAGACTACGCAGGTGCCCCGAATGCAAAGCAGCCCGCAGCAAAAGGTGCACTTGGTGCCCCTGTATGGGCCTTGGCACGGGGTCCTTGACTCCTCCCTCTCATTACACCTCTATCTCCACCCTCTCTATATTCTAATTGGAACCCTGTGGCTGCAGGAACCCCCAAATATCACAATCAAACAGGCTTCCAAGTCTGTGGGGAGCTGATGGGTAAATAAACCACTGCATGAAAAAGCTATAGAAGATAGACATTGATCTGAACTTGGAGGCAAAGTGTGTGAAATTGTTCATAAATTGTCTGGATAATTGTAGGCACTGACGTGGGACACCAGCTCTCTCATCCTCTCTTGGCTTTTGCACAGTATTAACTCTCCCATAGGAAATAGCATGCTCCTTAAAGCCAGGCAGGCCCGGATTCGAATGCTGCTTTTAATCCTTACTGGATGTCTGAATTCAGAGTAGTCACGTTTTCATTGCCACAACTTCTTTGGAGAAAAAAATATTTCTTGGAGGCATTGTACTCAGAATGAAATGAGGTTGGCTACACGAACGACCCAGAACAGGGACTGGCATTTACTAGGTGCTCCTTTAATGCTTCCTTACTCCATAGCGTTCCTTGGATTTGTTAGAACGAAGATCCTGAATTTTCACCTTTCCTTCCCGTAGGAGCTGACCATGCTGTCTTCTCCCTCAAGCCTGCTTTTCCTCCAGATCTCCTAATCTCTGTGAAGGCTCCTGGGCTGGATTTCGCTTGTCCCTGGCCTGAGACCCTCTCCCCACCCCTTCCACTCTGCCCTCCTTGCCTGCAAGGGTCACAGCCACAGGCTCAGGTGCACGTTGTTTCCAGCTGTGTGTGTCCACACTCCTGAGAGTCTCAGCAGGAGATCAGAGGGAGTAAGGAGGGTGAAGACAGGAGTTTACTCCCTTGGCTCCTTCCCTGTGAGGTCAGCTAGGGCTGGCTGAGCCCTCGCCTGAAGCCCAGTGCTCTTCTTAAGGTGTCTGCCCTTTAGGACTTGCCCTCTTGATTCTGAAAACCAATTCCTACCTTTGAACTTCGTCCCAGTCTCCTACACAGTCCCTTACAGTTGCCCTGCACCCTGCCAACACCTTTCTAACTGCACTCCTTGTAGAAAACAAAAGTAACAACAACAGACAAAGAATTCACGTTATTCTAATTTGAGAGGTCACTTGTTCCTTGTGGGAATTCTAACTCAGTCATGGCCAGCATCTCTCCTGGTCCTCAAATCAAGAATCTAGAAGCAATTTTATTCTTTTTTCTCTTGTGTTAATACCTCTAATCCATGCTAACCCTCAAGCCTTGCCAGATTTACCACTCAAGTGTCTGTGGAAGTGGGCGTTCCCTTCTATTCCCAGGGATTGTCCTCTTAGCTGAAATCCCCATCCTTGCTTCTTTGAGTCTCTGAATGGTTTCCCTGCCTCTATTCTCATGACTCCTCGGTCCACCCTTTCTTCTCCCAACAGAGTGGCCTGAGATCCTCTCCCAGATTCCCAGTGCTTAAAAGAGTCTCCAAAAGACCCATCACGGCAACGAGATGCATTACAATGCCACGTTTGGTCAACTCCCCACATCCCCACCCTGTGCCCCCTTCTCTACCCTCCCTCAGGCCACATAGAAACCCTGGTGTCCATCATCTGTGATCACATCATAGGCAAATGCAGGGAGACTGTTGGAATGAGAGAAACAGGAATATGGAGAGGAAGTGCTTCTTTCTTTATATATTTGTTTCTTCTAGAGACAGGGTCTTGTTCTATCACTTAGGCTGGCGTGTAGGGGCGCCATCACATCGCACCACAGCCATGACCTCTTTGGCTCAAGTGATACTCCTGCCTCAGCTTCCTGAGTCACAGGGACCACAGATATATGCCACCTTGCCCAGCTAGTTTTCACAAAATTTTTGAAGAGACGGGATCTTGCCATGTAGCCCAGGCTTATCTTGCCTGGGCTCAAGCTCAAGCAATCCTCCAGCCTTGTCCTCCTAAAGGGTTGGGATTACAGGTGTGAGCCAACTCACTCAGCAGGAAGTGACAATTTAAATGAATGGTGTTTCTGACTCCTGCTGTGCTAGATGAACACTCTGTCTTCCCTTAGATGTGGTAGGCTGAGAGCTAGGAGTCATTACCCTTATGAGCCTGCACCCCTTCCCTAGTGTAGGCCTGTTACCACTCAGCCTAGAGTTTGAAGATGTACATGATTTGTTGAGCATGACTTCAAAACTCAAGCCAATTCATCATCTGCTGCTTAGATGAAGAAACACAATCTTGCTTCAGTAATGGAAAGCAATATCTGTTGGATACAGTAAGAAATGATATGTCAGTCCCCTAAGGTATTTCCAAGAGTATATTGACTATTGTGGCCTTCCCCTCCTCTGCTGGTTCATGCAACACATGGTCTGGGAATATCCCACCCTCCTTCATGCCAAGGTAGTTTGCACATCCCTCTCACCTACCAGGAGCATCCTCCCAGGGTTTCTTACTCAGGTTAAAACCTGCATGTTCTCCATGACTCTGCATAAAGCAGGAAAATGCTCCTTCCTTTTTCCCCTGAAAGTCTTTAGTACACGTTTCTATTCCAATATTCATCTCCTTGTTTTGTAACTGGTTACTGGCCTATCTTTCCACTGGACTGTGAGCTCCTTGAGGGAAGATGTTAGTTCATCTTCTTATCCCCTGTGTACCTTGCCTTTCTTTGTCACACACCATCATTCTGCTAGGGTTCCAGCTCAAGATCACACCACCCCCTGGAATAATGTTCTCAGCAAAGCTGCAGAGCTGTGGTCCTTTACTAAACATGACCCCTACTTCTGCTCTGTGACCTGAGATAGGCATGGTTGCACCAACAAGCCACCAGGCACTTTGCTCCATCTTGCCCCAAGAGAGAGCTCCGTCATGATGTTGAGCTATGTTAGCCTCACAGAGAGGCCTGAGTGGCCAATCACTCATCCTTTTGAGGTTTGCTTCTTTACAACAGCTCCATCAGTGGCATCAGAGAGCTCCACTCAGCTAGTGAGGTGGAGCTTGACTAGAACTTTGCAATATTGCTGTGTAAATCAGAGCCCGGGCATACTTGAAAGGTTTACTTGAAGAGAATTTAATGAAGAGACTGCAGAAGTATAGCAGGGTTCATGGACTAATAAACAACCATGCAGTACCCAGGGACCGCCAACAGCAAAAGCATTGCCACTCCTATGCTGAAGAGGAAAGAGGACGAAGTTGTTACTCCAACCCAGCAAGAACTGTGGCCAAGGAAGTGGATGTCTGCCCCTCAGGAGCTGTGGCTATTGATTGAAGATGAGCAGGAGGAATACCCCAAACTCTCTTTCTCTCCTCTTTCTAACTCTGCCAGTGCAGAAATTGGGGAACTCAACTGGAAAGCAAAAAGCAATGGGTCTCTGGATGGGCAGTCATGGACATTAGCTGCATGGGGCTCAAAACTGGGAGGGAGAGAAGGCTGGGGAAGAGATTCAAAGGGGCAGATAGAGAATAATAAAGAATGATCACTTTGGAATGCTCCAAATTATCAGTTATGCTCTGCAAGGTGACCTGGAATCATAGGGTCTCTTGTGGACTGAATAGTGTCTCCCCTAAAATTCCTATGTTGATGCCCAATCCCCCAAGGCGATTGTATTCAGAGGAGGGACCTGTGGGGAGGTAATTAGGGCTAAATGAGTGGGGAGGTAAATAGAGCTAGATGGGGTCATAATCTGATGGGATTGTGTTCTTAAAGAAGGAGGAGTAGAGGAGAAGAAAGTTCCGTCTGTTTCCCTGCAAGCTCAAGGGTCCTTGCACCCCAGAGAAGAAAGGCCCTGTGGGAACAGACACAGTAAGTAGGTTGCTATCCACAAGCCAGGAAGAGAGGCCTTATCAGAAATCTGTCATGTTGGCACTTGGATTCCAGAGTTTTCATCTCCAGAACTGTGAGAAAACAAATGTCTGTTTTGAAGCCACCCAGTCTGTCATATTTTGTAGCCCAAGCAAACTAATATAAGATCCTTGGAAGGCAATGCCAATTTATGGCAGAAAGACCACCTGTTTTTTTAACTGCACCAATAAGGATGACTGGACACAGGGAATATATCCCTCTGTTCCCAATCTTTCTATGCTATGGGTAACTCTACGAAGGTGACTCTGGCCCATCTTCTCAGATATGCCACATAGTCATTTCATTTTCCTTGATTTCCCCATTTTGCCAGACTGCTTTCAGGAAGGATGAGGTCTGTGCAGTGTGTCACTGATACTCCCTGATCTCAGAGTCTCCAGATCTATCCAGGGGCTTAGTCACCTCCTTTCCAGAGCCTAGACCTCTCTAGTATTAAACTATCTTGGTTTCCTTTTTCATTCTTTCTCTTCTCCCATCTAGAAGAAAGACAGAAAACTTGTTTTTTTTTTTGTTTTTTTTTTTACATATTCTTCCAAAGTCCAGAATAGTTTCCTATCTTCTTTGGGTTATGTCATTCTTCTCCTGGAATTACAGAAGAGGAAAATATGACAGGGTGACAGGATGGGGAAGACATTGTCTATTTAAAATACCATCCTACAATACCATATATAATTCATGATAATAATAATTTCATAAGAAAGCCTGGAAGCCTTAGGAGTCATTCTCGGAATCTCACTGGAGCACAATGTGGGGACATAGTGGCTGCTCCACAGAGCTGAGTCCAGGCATGAAGCTCCACCCCAACCTTGCAAGCTGTGCTGCCAGCTTGGCCTCCACCATAGCGGCTCAGCCCTGCCTTCTTATAGGTCATGAGTATAGACAGCAAGAGTGACTTTATTCATTTTTCCCTGGTGGGAGATGGAATTCTAGGGAAGTGTGGGTTTCAGAAATATGTTTGAATCTCTTCTCCATCTTAATGAGAAAAAAGAATGATGACTGAGTCATGGATACCCAACCTGAGACAACCTAATACTTCTGAGTTGGAGGACAGGAGGCCAACACAGCATCTGGGAAACAGGTTAAAGCTCTGGGGGAATCATCCAGGAAGTCAGGCTAAATCTGGCAGGCTGGATTTGGGAAGCAGAATTGGACCAAGAGTTCAGGGCCAGGGCGATGATAAAGAAAATTCCTATCAGTAGGAAAATGTGCTGAATGGAATTCAGTGCTCTGAGCTATCTGCTTTTTAGGTCTACTGGTCAGAGATGGTCTAGAGAACCAACCAAAGATTAGAGAAAGCACAAATGTTATAATCAATGCATATTTTCTTGAAGGTTTTGGTAAGTAGTCCCAGCTCCAGCTAAGCATCTAAGGATGGAGGACTATATTTTGTTAAAAAGAGAGTAATACCTTTTATATATTTATGGTATCAAGTGTGGGAATAAACAGGCACCACTCTTAGGATGTACCTATAACAGGTCTCTCCAGCCTCGGAGGCATTTTATCTCTTGTTTTTATGAGTGATCTGGAAGGGCAAGTTTACAGAGAATTCCCCAAAGTTGTCGATGACACTCAGCATTTCAACGTTTTCTGGTTGTAAAATATTAAGCAGACATATATAAATTTTTCAAAGATCTTGTCATCTTTTCACTGGGAGAGATAAGAGGTCATCGGATGAAGCCTGGATGGTTCTTTACCAAGTGATCTCACAGGGAGGCATTCACCTTGGTGAATTCACTGTGCCCGTGAGTCCTACACTTTGTCATTGTCCTAGAGTCAAACTGCATCAAGGGCACTGACTCACACTAACCAAATTAAAATCAAAGCACATCAGAAGATGCAAACCTTATTGGTACATAATGGAAGATATTTTGATCCAATGAAAGGAATTCTCATTTCTCCTGCTGGGAGACAGCTTCTTCCAAGAGAGGTCAAAATAATAACTCTGAAGTTGCATAGTAAGCATGGAATCAGAACAAAGGGAGGTGGAGAGTCTGGGAGATTTTTATCCAGGCCATGTCGGGTGTGATGAATCATTCCTACCCCTTGGTACAGAACACCTCTCTAGTAATTTAATTAAGGTTGTCTTACAGATTCAGTGTCTTCTTAGCTTGGACAATGCTGGAAAAACACAGCCAATTTTTGTTCTGTTGAGCTGTACTTTTTATGATCCAGACTGTCCTTTTATGCTCATACATTACAATACAATCGATGGGGCTTTTGCTTGCTAAATAGTAACCACATTCCTGTCCTGCCTCTCTGAGACCCAGGTCACCTTGGGTGGAATAACAGGACTATTCAAATCCTTTGGCCACATATTTACAGACAGTCTCTTATTTACTCATCTAGGTTTCTAAACATTGCGTGTGGATTTTACCAGCTGAATCCTTGGAACCAAATCTTCTTTCTTTTATTTCTAACTTATTAGGGAAAATCTCACCCCTACTCTCCCAACCCCAGGTCCACAACATAATCTTTTGCTAGAAGGTTATAAAATGTGTCAGATAACTTTTTGTGTGAGCAAAGGGTTGCATTTTAGCTGGAAAAATATGTTACCTATAATATAGGGTACAGGCATGGCATTATTTATAATCCATTATAGGCAGACAGTACCCCTTAAAGTTTAGAAGAGGTTTTATTTAAGGACAATTCTTCTTATTTTTTTTTTGAGACCGGACTTCACTTTCTAGTTCAGACTGGAGTGCAGTGGTGTGATCTTGGCTCACTGCAGCCTCGACCTCCCAGACTCAAGCAATCATCCCACCTCAGCCTCCTAAGTAGCCGGGACTACAGGCATACTCCACCATGCCTAACTAATTTTGTTTATTTTTTGTAGAGACAAGGTCTTACTATCTTGCCCAGGCTGGTCTCGAACTCCTGGGGTCAAGCGATTCTCCATAAAGTAAAATTATGAAGTCAATTTACCAAATAGGTGATGCAGGTTAAAAATATAATGGGCACACGAAGGTCTATATAAATTCTTGTCAGACCTTTATAGATGATTAAAAAGAACAATGGTGTTGGAAGGTCATCCGTAGCCTCTGAAGCTATATAAGTGTAGCCAGAGGCTCCCACTGCATAAACCCAGGTGCTATCATTAAACAGATGACACTGAGCCAGGGGGACTGTGACCCAGAGAGGCAATTTCTGCTTTGTCTCTGCCCCTCACGGGCAGTTGCAGCGCAGGTATAAAAAAAAAGACTCTGAGACTGAGATTTGTGTGCAGATGTTTTACTGAAAGCGTAACCCTCAAAAACATCTAAATAAGAAGAGGGAAGCAGGACAAGGCTAACGGAGAAGTTGACTGTTATACCCTCGCTAGAGACTTCAGAGATCAAGAGGTCTTCCAGAGCTGGGATGGGCTTTTAGGATTGTCTCGTCTTGAGGCAAGGGAGTTGGGCCTTTATTAACCCCTGCCCAAGCGTTGCACGGTAAGCATGGAATCGGCAAAATCAGAGGACTGGGTGAAAAGCTTTTGTCAAGTTCCTTTCCTTGGCTGAAGGCACATCCAAGAGAGAAACTGAGAGGGGATCCTTGAGCTACAAACACTTCTAGCAGCTGGGGAAATGAGTGTCTAAGTCTGGGGCAATGCACTAGAGCACCAAACCAATAGGTACTCCCAGGCCCCGACCATTTAACTGCATCTGGTCATGCAAGTTAGGGACAAGCCCACTGTTGGGACGGAGATCTTCCTGGTCTGGTGCATTGTTTGCTAAGAATTGGCAGTGCTGGGTAAAAGACCTCATTCCAGGCGCAGAGAGAGTGATCATATCACTGTGTAGACAATGTGGTCTTCATGCCGCCAACCCCAAAATGGAGTCAACACGCAGCACTGGCTGACACATTCCCACCCTCACCCGCATACATGATGTGGATGGCTGCTCAGAACATGCAAGCAGGGCAGAAAATAGGCTTTTCAGCTGTAACTCTGATCACAGGGGACTATGTTAAAGGGAAGTTTACCATCTCACAGAGATATGAGCAGATTGTCTTTGGTGTCTGTTCCTTGGCCCCTTCTGTATTCTGGTGCCTGATGCCCTTATTGCAGCGTCTCACTCATCTCTTTCCCTCTCTTACCTCTAAATCCATTGTTGGGAAATGACATGGGATTTGTTGGCAGTAAGGTGTAGATGACTCATAATAGTTGTTGCCCTTCTCCATGAGACACTTAGCTTAAGTCTTTTGGCAATCATCTGTAATGCAATGGAGGCACTGGTCATGTTTTTGGCAGCACAAATCAGGGGAGAACAGGATTTCCGGAGAATGTGGAAGAGACTGACAGCTGCCTGCCCAGTGTTCTCTTTTCCTTTTTGCTAACAGAAAACCAGTTTTATTTTGTGTGGTCATGAACTCAGCTAAAAGACTGCACTTCCCAGCCTTTCAAGCAGTTAGGTGCGGCCAAATTGCTGTTAAGTAGCAGTCACTGGGGAAAGCTCAGAGGAAAAGGTTTTAAATCACATGGTTCCTCTGACAGGTATTACTTCTTGTTCAGCACTCTTCCCCACTTCTCCTTCCTCTTGCTTGGAACATGAATGTCATGGCTGGAGAGTCAGCAAGCATTTTGGATAATGAGGTAGCCTTGAGGACGGTGGAGCAGAAAGGAAGAAGGAGACTAGTTCTTTGAAATGTCCATAATGACTCTGTTAGAGGCATTTAAACTCAAGCAACTCTATCTCGAATAGGGGCCGGGTAAAATGAGGCTGAGACCTACTGGGCTGCATTCCCAGACAGTTAGGGCATTCTAAGTCACAGGATGAGATAAAGGTTGGCACAAGATACAGGTCATAATGACCTTGCTGATAAAACAGGTTGCAGTAAAGGAAGCCAGCTAAAACCCACCAAAATCAAGATGGCCACCAGAGTGACCTCTGGTTGTCCTCACTGCTACACTCCCACCAGTGCCATGACAGTTTACAGATGCCATGGCAACATCAGGAAGTTACCCTATATGGTATAAAGGGGGGTATGAATAATCCAGCCCTTGTTTAGCATATCATCAAGAAATAACCATAAAAATGGGCGACCAGCAGCCCTCAAGGTTGCTCTGGCCATGGAGTAGCCATTATTTTATTCCTTTACTTTCTTAATAAACTTGCTTTCACTTTACTCTATGGACTCGCCCTGAATTCTTTCTTGTGTGAGATCCAAGAAACCTCTCTTGGGGTCTGGATTAGGACCCCCTTCCTGTAATAACTCTATTAGTCCTAGCCTGCCTACTTTTTTCATGTGAGAGAGAAATGAACCATTATCCTGTTTAGATCACATATTTGGGGTCTTAGTTATACGCAGCTGAAACAAATCTTAATGAATACAGAAGGTTCTAAAAGTGGGGTGCTAGAGATAATAGAACCCAAAACATCAACCTGGCTGAACAGAGGAGGTGGGGAGGCCGATGTTTAGGATTCAGATATTGCAGCCTGAAAATCTTGCTGCCCCTGTGAAACATTTTGTCACATCTGTTGCCCACTGTACCTTGGGGACCAGAGTGTATGCTGACCAAAGTTCAAGTACTGGGAAAATGGTAGGAAAGTTACAAATTGTGGTGTGTGTTGGCCTCTCCCTGCTGCTCTCTGCAGAGTCCTAAAAGAAAGAAAGTGGCTCATAATAGAGCTAGCCACATTAAAAGCACAAATGGAAAGAAATGACAATTTCATAAGGGAGATGCTCCTGCTTACGATCTGCAGTCTGAGTTGAATAGGAGTCTCATAATTTAAGCCTTGCACAGTTGAAAAGGCCAAATGCATTTGTACCCCAAACTGAAGCCATTATAAATAGTGGTTGTAAAATTGCTGTCTTTACAAGCGACAAGACTGATACCCTCTCATTGGAAGTTGGGAACTCACTGATAAATGTGGGATTAAAGGTATTACATTCCCATCCAAGCTCATTGTTTCAGATGGGTCAAGAAAGTGACCATTAATTTGAGAAAGCAAGACATAGCAGAGCACAGAGACCAGTAAATAAAAGATGAGACCTTTCCTGTTTAAAAGCTCTTTCTAGCCTTTGTCTTTGATTACTCTGCCTATAGCTGAATAGAAGCCAGAAGAGAGGAAGCTTGCTCAAAATTACAAAAACAAGATAATAATTATAATAAACTTAAGCGTAACCCATCAGGCTGAGCCTTTTCTTTTTTCTTTTTCTTTTTTTTTTTTTTTTTTTGAGATGGCGTCTCACTCTGTCGCCCAGGCTGGAGTGCAATGGTGCAATCTCAGCTCACTGCAACCTCTGCCTCCCAGGTTCAAGCGATTCTCCTGCCTCAGCCTCCTGAGTAGCTGGGACTATAGGCGCCCACCACCACACCCAGTTAATTTTTGTGTTTTTAGTAGAGATGGGGTTTCACCATTTTGGTCTTGAACTCCTGACCTCAGGTGATCCACCAGCCTTGGCCTCCCAAAGTGCTGGGATTACAGGAATGAGCAACCATGCCTAGCAAGGGGCTGAGACTTTTCTACCATCAAGGCAATCTCTGGGACCCAAAACTGTACCAGAAGTAAGTGGACTATGCGAGGTACGCAGCTCCCCAAAGAGTACTCTTCAGTCCCTCCTTCAGGTACAGTCAAGGACTTCTAGTGTTCAGGACCAGGGCAACAGAGAATAAAGGAAAAGGAGGGGAGTTCTTTCCAGAGGGCAGAACCAAGACTGCCTGATAAGCTAAATCATCAAACACACCCCTGAGATCCCCCACTGCCCGACTAAGAATCTTTGCTATTATTACCCAAAAGAATTTAATAATTACAATAGATTAGTGTTTCCCATTCTCCATTTTCCAGATGAAAGGTTTTGTTTCCTTGTGAAAACAAAATTGCAATTATTCCATTTCTTTTCCCTCATGGTGCTTTGGTTTTTGTGAAGAAGATAACTTGCTTTTAAACTTAGGTGTCACTGAACCACAAGAAGAAACATCCAAATTTGTTGGCGATAACTGCACACCATTCAGATATCCTGGACTTTGAGCTGGGTACAGCCATTGGATAAGAATGTGGAACTGACTCTTGAGGCAGGTGGTGACTATGTTTTACTAGGTTGGTGCAAAAGCATTGAAAGTAATGGTAAAAACTGCAATTTTACCATTAAAAGTAATGGTAAAAACTGCAATTGCTTTGCTTTTGCACCAGCCTCATATGTAGTCTTCATAGGTGGAGAGCAAACAGGCAGGTTGTGTCAGAGACAGTTGTGGCTGGTGACTCACACCATACTCTAGTACTTTGAGAGGCAGGAGGATTGTGTGAGCCCAGGAGCTTGAAACCAGCCTGAGGAACATAGTAAGACTCCGTCTCTACCAAAAGAAAAAAAAAAAAACAAAATTAGCCGGGCATAGTGGTGTGTGCCTGTAGTCCCAGCTACTCAGGAGGGTGAAGTGGGAGGATCTGGAGCCAGAGAGTTTAAGGCTGCAGTGAGCCATCATTGTGCCATTGCACTACAGCCTAGGGAATAGATACAAATCCTGTCTAACAAAAAAAAAAAAAAAAAAGAGAACAGTTTGCTGCTCACCAATATACATTCTCCCCTTCTTTTTTTCTAACAGAAGCTGAATGTTCCTGTTTAAGAAAGTGTCCCTGCATTTTTTGTTTAGTTTAGTTTTGTTTTTTAGAGGCTATTTTTAACAAATTCCCTTACCACTGGGGGCGGCTAATGGAATCTAACTGGGGGTCATGGGAGTCTTCCAGGAAAGCTCATTAAAGAGAGGTGATTCCTCTGGGAGGGGGGCTTTTTTGCATTTTTTCTTTTTCCTTCTTCCTACCAAAAATGTGGAGATGATGGTTGGAGCTCTGCCAGTCAACTTGGACCTCAAATCAGCCTTGAGCATGAAGCCCAGTTCTGAGATGGTGAAGCAGGAAGATAGAAGGAGATTGGGTCTCTCCTAACCACACCCACATATTAGTCTTCATTAACTGGTGTTGGTATTTTCTTTCAGGAGAGACAAAAATAAATGTGTTTTATGGAAACCATGTGCCTTTTCTGTTACATACAGATTAACCTAATCCTAGCCCATACCAGTATTGAGTGGAGCTTCACACTCCAGAAGTAATTGCTTCTTTATGTTGTTACATTACCCATCCATAGGGCGGACCTAGGTAAAGTCACAGGATGGAAGCCCTGCCTTGAACTGGTCCTCTGCTCTGAGAGTGAATATTCTAAAAGCCATGTTGAGAAGAAACTAGGAAACAAGTTACGTGGTGCATGACCTCTGAAACAAAGCAGAGGATGGGCCCTCTAGGCCTACTGGGCAACAGAACTGTTTAGAGGCTGAATCCAAGCACACAAGAGATGGACAGACATAGGAGGGTTTGTGCTTGAACCAGCTTGCTTGAAATTGAAGGAGCCTGGTGGCTTGATCCCCTAACTCTTTATCAAAAACACGGTTTCAGTTTCACTGACCAAGAGGTATAATTTCCATGGTCTAACAGAGAAAATTAGGGGGCTTTTCCAGTTTAGGTTATGACCACATGAAAATAGGAACTCTGATTTCATTTTTTTCTGTGCTGCTGGGATCCCACAATTGACAGAGGCTATATTAGTTTTCCATTGTTGTTGTAACAAATTGCCATAAATTCAGTGGTTTAAACAACACTAAGTTACTCTCTTACAGTTCCGAAGGTCAGAAATCCTAAGATGAATCACTAGGACTCTATTCCTTCTGGGGATTCTATGGCAGAACCTGTTTCCATGCCTTTTCTAGCTTCTAAAGGCTTCCTGCATTCCTTGGCTTGTGGCCCCATTCACCATCTTCAAAATCAGCAGTGCAGCATGGCATCTTCCCATCTCTCTCTGTGTCCCTCTGCTTCCATCCTCACACGGTTTTCTGTCTAAGCCTAATTCTACAACCTCCTTCTCTAAGAATCTTTGTGACTATATTGGGCCTACTTGAACAGTCTAACATAGTCTCTCCATCACAAAAGCCTTAATTACAACAAAAAGTCCCTTTCTTCATATAAGCTGACATCTTCACAGGTTTCAGAGATCAGGATGTGGACATCTTCGGGAGGTCATTTGTCACACAAATACCAAGGTCAACTCAATATCCTCATGGCTGTACTTATTGGCCTGTTTCCCAGGTCCCTAAATAGTTCCCTCTGCAAGCTTACAATGTTGTCTGAATTTTTTTTGCCATTAAAGCATTTATCAAAAGACCTCTATTAAAATAAATATACTACATGCTGTGTTAATGTATAGAGCTGTAAGTTGCTCTTCAGATTCCCTGTCGACATGCAACAATCTTAGAGAAGAGGAGAAATTGGCTCTGGGCTTATTAAATTTTATTAAGAGACAAGTTGATATGAAAAGTTGTACTGCCAGCATGAGTCTGCAAAGAGCCCAGCTGTAGAGGCCCTAAGCAGGGTGGAGCTATCAGAGATCACTTCCTAACAGTGAGTTGTGGAGGTGCATAAACGCAGAGCTCAGGAAGACAAAGAGGGTATCAGGCAGAAGTATGAAAGCAGAACCTTCCTCTTTCAAGAGTGTTTAGGGATAGTACCATTGCTAAGAGCTAACATTAATTGAGCTTTTATTATATGTCAAGGTGACACAGGTAAATTATTGGTCCTCATTCTTTATATTCCCATTCAAATTCATGTTCTTGGCTATGCGATTTTGCAGTTTCTCCCATAAAGATAGAATATAGTTCCCTGGTGTTTTATTTTTGGGCTCATCCACATGACTCGTTTGGCCAACACATTGTTACCAGATGAGAAAGAAATAGAGGACTGATGATTGTGCTTTCTTGTTCAGGATTGTTCTCTTTGCCACAGGAATATAAGAATATTCCTGCCTAGCCCACTGGCCCAAGGAGGGTGAGAGAAATATGGAGTGCACCCAATGCAATCTGCAGCTTAGAGTTGCCCCAGCTGATTGCAGACAGATGAAAAGGAATTGTTTGCTATTGCATGTGACTGAGATTTTTGGAATTATTTAGGTAAAGTTGCTTATTTTTTGAGCCAGTCGGAGACAGTTCTAAGTGTTTTACATGCATTAATTAATCTAAACCACACCTTGATCTTATAAAGTAGTTTTAGTTTTAGTCTCCCTGTTTTGCAAACAAGGAAACTAAGGCATTCATCTATTAAGGAACTTTCTCGAAGTCATGCAACTAGTAGGTGCTGGAAATGCAATTTGAATCAGTCGTATGTCCACTTAGGTCCTGACTACAAGATTTTATTGGGGCCATAGCCACAGGCATTAGGTTTCTTTCTTTCTTTGCTCTCCACTTTGTGGCCTATTTTTAATTTGTCCTAAAATGTTGGGGTTTTAAACCTTTTTCTAAGTATGTAAGATGAGAAATCCACTGGGTTAAAAGCCTGGCAACCCAGGTTCTGATCTCACTGTCAATAAGAAATGAAAGATTGCCCAAATAAAAACAAATATTTTCTTTGTTGATCCATTACCCACATTTCCAAGGCCTGATCTGATGAACAATATCCTGGAAAAACAAGGACATGTGCCTAGAAGCCAACCACGATGTCCCTAAGACTGCTAGACGATGCCCAGTTGTAGGACTAGCCATGTTTGATAATTTTATAAATAGTACCTTTTTTCTTTGCTTCAAGCTCCTGAGAAAGAGTGTTTTATTCTTTTGGGAAACTTGTGGAAGTTGAGTTCTCAGGAGGATAATAGAGGCCTACGAGGTAAATGGTCACCTACATGTAGAAAGAACCCCAAATGTGAAACTGAACATAGGTGCCGAAGAGTAGGATTTGCATGGGGCAAAAACTTGACAGAGACTGGAAGAGCCAAGAGCATTCCTGTTTCTAGATTTAAAAAGATAGGGGCCAATAAAATGAGTACCAAAAATAAAATATTTAGGGCTTATCAATTAAGGACAGTGAGGCTGAGGATATCATAAGAATATTTTTTAATTTTTTGTGACATGTGGCACCTACTATTTTTTGTTTGGTAGCGATTGGTAGTAAAAATCATGAAAAACAAGCTGATAATGTTATTGTGGGAAGTATCAAGAAGGTGGAGAATGAGGAAGACTATTTCTACTGCTCAATCTTGGATGATGATGATGATGATGATGATGACAGTAATGATGACATCAATCAGCATTTATTGAACACTTACTGTGTTAAGCTCTTTATAGAATGATCCAGTTTAATTTTACAGTGCAACCCTGTACAAGAGATACTAACATTATGTCTCTTTATACAGATGCAGGGTTTCAGACCTAGAGAGATTAAATTATTCTCCAAAGTCACAGAGGTAGTCAATGATGGAAGGAGTGTTCAAATATAGAAAATGTGATTTATTGATTATTAACAAACCAACAAATAGAGAAACAGTTGAAACAGAGGAAGTGGCCATCATTCGGAAAAGGAAAGCACAGATGGAAGATTCCCCTGGAATTTCTATATTGGATGCAGGGGTACACATGTTGCTGACACATGAGGAAACCTCTGATGTAGGTGAAAAGGGGCAGCATGGTAAGCCCTTGGCAGCCACATCTTGACTGGTTCAAGATGAGTATACGAGGAGCCTTGGTCTTCCATGGCCCCTGCCATATTTATCCAGCCTACCCCACGGAAAGTCTACCTTCTCTCTGACTGACACATGGCCCCTTTGCTTTTCAGAATGAACCTTCATCTGGAGCTAGGGCTGGCCATGGCAGACATAACAGGTGAGGGAAGCATTCTTCAAAGCCCCTGAACTGGAGCAGGGAGCTCTTCCCAAGACAGTGGGGGGTACCAGGGCTGCAGTAGCAAATTAACCAGAAGTGGCATAGAAAGACAGTCCTAAGGGACAAGAGATGAACATAAAAGCCAAATCTTTGGAATCAGAAAATTAAGGCCAAGCAAAGGAGATTAGAGGCAAACTGGATAGGTAGTTGCGTTGAAGGCAGCTTGGTATTCGATGCCGGCTTTTGGGCCTGCAGGGCATTATGAGTGAATGCATTGGTCCTGCATAAAGGGGCAGGGGTAGGGTGGCCTTGCTAGAACTAAGGCTAATGCTTAAGCTCTACTTAGTTTGATGGGGGTCTAAACATGGTATTCAGAGCTTGTCAATCCCTCCCTCAGGAAACCTGGTCCTTAAACAACTAGCTGCTAGTGGAATCCAGCCCCCCAAACGAGCTGGCCATCAGAAACCACCATACGGTCATTTTGTCTGATCATGAAAGTCTCCTATAGTTTACATTTCCGCTGCAGACTCTTTTAATGAATACCATCAGTACATAAGCCCCAGACACCAGCACAAGTCCACGTGACACCTGGCTCTTCCCATCACTCACCCATTGCCTAGGCCTAGTTGTCTTGTCACATCAGTCCTGCTTGGCTCCATTTCTGTCACCTTCAGTCATAGCCATGTCCTATGAGCAGAAGGAAATCTTCCCAGGATGGCAGACACTTCTTTAAGAGGAATTGAAGTTGACAGAATTCACTGCTGCCAGAGGTACCATTTTTTGCCTTTTCTCTCTCAAATTACTTTTTCACCCTTTCCTTCTCTGGCTTGTATTATAAGAAGCTGACTCATGAAAACTAAATTTTCTAGCCTTTCTGAATCTGTTGAGTGCAGCAAATGGGAGTTATTGGTAGGAGGCCTGGGGATAAACGGAAGGAAGCAGCCAGGGAATTTCTCTCCTCTCCTCCCTCTGCTTTGGGTGCATCTCTGGAAGTGACTTTGATTCCTCCATGGTTCCAGCTACCTTTGGACAATCTCTCTCCATGGTCTCAGCTCCTACAGGCAACCCTAGATATAGGCCCAGCTTCTACTGAGTAGCTCTTAAGCTCTGGTAACACCATCTCCTCCCTGAGTTTCTCCAGCCCTAGGAGTGGTAACAGTCTCCTGCTATTGCTAAATCTCTGAGTTGCCTCACAATCCCTTCCTTGAAGTTTCAACTCCTCCAATATTTTTATAACTATCTCCCCATATTAAAGCTGGCTGGAAAGTGCCCAACACACCAAAAAGCAAATTCAATGGAATTGCTGATTTCACCCCAGGCTTGGTCCTGATGCTGCAGCTGGGTGGCCAGGGGGCTGAATGGGGTAATGAGAGGCTCCCAAGGTAACAGTCACTAACTTCTACAGATTGCCCTGTGTTCCCTACTGCCCTGGAGACCAGACCTACCCCGACCAGAATTTCCCAAGAGGAGGCCAGTCTGAGTCACCTTCCATTTGTATAAGTGGTCTAGAAAGGCCTTGTTTTCAGGATTTTTCTTGTTAAGATGCAAATGCTGTCATAAAATATCTTCATCACAATAAAAATGCAAAGTACAAAGTTGCCGTTCCACACCACATCACAGAGGGATGCGGAGACATTATTCAAATGTGCACAGGACAATTGCTGCACATGCACTCGCAGGCTGACGGGGACTTAAAAATAGCACATTCCATTAAAAGAAAGAAAAAAAAAAACTCTTTGGTCACAAAATAAGTGACTGTTCTCTTTGTCCCTTTTTTCTACAGACAGCAGCCCCCTCACCAGACTCTCTGCAGAGTTACAGTTTTCCAGGAAATGTTAGGGACCAGCAGGACACAGTTAAAAGGGGGACCCAGGGCAAGAGAAAGAAGCCAGGGGCAGGAGAGCTTAGGACCACCTCCATCCTCCCACCGCCTGCTGTCTCCCCATCCCCCCGCATAGTTTACCTGCCATTGCTATGGGGCATTACCTGGGATTGCTGGCTTTCTGAAGAAATGCAGCAGTATTGGAAAGGGAGATTAACCAGAATACTTTGCAAGAATTTCAAGTTGTCAATAACCAGTGTTGTTTTTTAACTTATCCATTTATATTACAGATGAGGAACTCAGACCCAGAAGAACCAAGTGACTTGCCAAAAGTCCTTCAGCTGTTTCAGCAGAGCAAGAACTAGGGTTCCCAGTGCAGTGTTCTTTACACTCCAATTTAGTGGAGGCATGAGCCACATGGGGACATTTTGGCTCCTGATAGACCACAGACAAAACAGTGGTCCCCTAAGATTATAATGGAACTGCCCTATATAGGTGTACTAATTTTTACCTTTTACACCATATTTTTACTGTATCTTCATTTATTTATTTAGTTAGTTAGTTAGTTTTTGAGACAGATTTTTGCTCTTGTTGCCCAGGCTGGAGTGCAATGGCTCAATCTCGGCTCACTGCAACCTCTGCCTCCCAGGTTCAAGCAATTCTCCCGCCTCAGCCTGCCAAGTAGCTGGGATTACAGGCACCCACCACCACACCCAGCTAATTTTTTGTATTTTTAGTGGAGACGGGGTTTCACCATGTTGGCCAAGCTTGTCTCAAACTCCTGACCTCAGCTGATCCACCCACCCAGCCTCCCAAAGTGCTGGGACTACAGGCATGAGCCACCTTGCACGGCCTACTGTATCTTTTATATGTTTAGATATATTTAGATGCAAAAATACCAATGTGTTACAATTGCCTGGGGTATTCAGTACAGTGCATGCTGTACAGGTTTGTAGCCTAAGAGCAGTAGGCTATACCATGTAGCCTAGGAGTGCAATGGGCTGCAGCATCCAGGCTTAAGTAAGTGCACTCCATGATGTTTACACGATGACAAAATGGGCTAACAACACATTTCTCAGAAGGCATCCCCTTCTTTAAGTGACTCATGACTACACAGTGTTCAGTCAAAGAAAGGGCAGGTCTAATAACTTGAATTTAAGATCTTCATCCCCAAGCCAGCCTCATAAGAAGGCTGCCACTCAGGAGCTGATGTGGTGGAGTGAACAGAGAATCAGATACACATTGAGGAATCCTAATGCCAGTCCATCCTGGCTAGTGCTAGATGATGCAATGGGGGTAAGTCATAAAACCTCTCTGAATGTCATTTTCCTCAGCAGAAAACTGGCATAAAGTCACCCACCATAACCACTTTATAGGGTGTTACGCTGCTAAAACAGGTCAATATGTAGAAAAATGTGGAAATTATGATGTTTGCAGATGTTAGGGAAAAGTAGGGATCAGTACACTGTTTCTGAGGGACCAGATAATAAAACGTTACGTTTTCAGGCCAAATACAGTCTCTGTTGCAGCTGTGCAAGCCTGTTGTTGTAGCACAAAATTAGCAAGAGACAAACCCTAAATGAACAAATGTGGCTGTGTTTCAATAAAACTTTATTGATAAAACAGGCAGCAGATTAAATTTAGCCTGCGGGCCACAGGTTGCTCACCCCTGGGATAAAGCCACTCATTTTGCTTAGTGCTCGTTCACTGGAAAAGCCTCCCTGCCTCCTCTACCATCTCCCTTCCCTAAACTCAGGGCTTGATGACTCAGCCCAAGCCTTATTTTTGGTGCATCAGCTTTTTAAAGCAAAACATAGCTCACTGGAGGGGTTTAAGACACATAGTCATCTGCACCAGTAGAAAAAAAAAGCTAAAAGTACATTTATAGCCACAGTCACAGCCGTCCTTCTCCATGAATATGTTTAAGTCCTCATTTAGACACACAGCTGCAGACATAAAGTAATATAGAAAAAGGGACGGAGCTGTGGATTTCATTGAGGCTGAAATAGAGGACTAGATAGAGGCATAAAAAACAACATTTTTACTTCCCAGCCCTAACTTTTGAAAGCACATTCACATTTATTTTCACTTATCATGATGAGATTATGAGGGAGTTTTGACAGATTTGAGAGGAAGCAGGTACTTTACCTGCTGTCAGGAATCCGGCCGGTGGCGGAGCCCAGGCTCAAACAAGCCCAGGTGCTTATCTTTGTGAACCCATCTGAGCACTCTTTTCTCAGCCCAAGAACAGGCACAGCCCCAAGCCCTGGGCTTGGCCACAGAGTGGCCTTTTGCAGTGGTTATGCTCCTTACCGACTCCTTGCCACAGGATCATAAAGTCAGTCTTCTTTGGGGATATTACATTATCCTCCCCTTGATTAAAATGATGTCTGTTACCTCAAAACAAAGAGTATTTTCAGCCAGGTGCTGTGGTTCATGCCTGTAATCCCAGCACTTTGGGAGGCTGAGGCGTGCAGATCACTTGAGGCCAGGAGTTGGAGACCAACCTGGCCAACATGGCAAAATCCTGTCTCTACTAAAAATACAAAATAATTAGCCAGGTGCAGTGGTGCACAGCTGTAGTCCCAGCTACTCAGGAGGCTGATTCAGGAGAATCGCTTGAACCTTGGAGGCAGAGGTTACAGTGAGCCAAGATCGAACCACTGCACTCCAGCCTGGGTGACAGAGAAAGACACTGCCTCAAAAAATAACAATAATAATAATTTCAAAAACAGAAAACCCAGTATGTTAAACACTCTGGGATCAGTGGAAGACTACATCAAGTCATCCTCAAAAAGTACTGAAATTGGACAGTGCTGGCTTGATCATTTCTTGGGCTATGGATAGGTTAACCATCTCTGAGTGAGCTACATTCAAGATGTTCCTCAGGCAAAAAGAAGGACTTTAGATGAGTCTTTGATACCATTGAAATCTATGGTAGCAAAGGGACCACCAGCCTTGAAACAGAAGAGGACAGCATCTGCAGCAGGCTTTGGCAGGAGAAGAAGAAACACAGCCTGGATGCTGACTGTATCTTAGAAGAGTGAAGAAGCTTTGCGGTGGGGTTGGTGCGACTAAGCCAAGAACCTGCTGAAGATGTCGTAGGTCACTACACAGAGCACCAGAAATGCCGATTGCACTTTGATGGCTGAACCACACAACTCACCTGTGGGAGAAGAAATTGCTTGGAAGGCAAGTGCAGGATCGTCTCGGCCCCAGGTAAAAAGCACGGGGTCACCTAAAACTGAGGTCTTGGCACAGGCAGCCAGATGTTGAGGGACCACCTTGGGAGTCAAACAAAAGTAAAGATCGGAAAGGTTCTCAAAAGCGCCAAGACGTGCAGCTGCAATGCTAACATAACATCCACTCTATAGTAAGCTATATCCAGCTGATACCAGCCTGAGTCGAAGTCTGAACTGGGAAGTATGGAGAAGGGAGGACAGGCAGAGCCCAATTTCGATGAGCCTGTGGAAAATACACATTTGTGGGAATAAACTGAATTTGAATACAAAGTTTGTCAAGCATTATTTGTCCTTGGAATTTCTCATGATTATAATTCTCTCAGTATTTGCTACTTTACGTAAAACCTGTGGTTTACATGGATTTAATCCCTGCTTAGAGCAGACAGAATTTTTTGATTTGACAGCTGAAATCATTTTTCTTTAGGGACATTGTAATATATTATGATTCTTGAAGAACATTACTGTTTGGGAACGCCTAGGATAAAATAGATCTTTATGACTTGTGCAAGCCCTCGTAATACTGTTTCTCTGAAAAGTTGCTCTGAACAACCGATTTATAAATGGCTACTGTCTCAGAGGTATATTTTTCAGTTTGGGACTGCTGGTTTATGCAGAGGGCAGCGTGTGTGTGTGTGTGTGTGTGTGTGTGTGTGTGTGTGTGTGTGTGTGTGTGTTCAGTGTCTTCTAAACCCTCCGACTGTCCGGTAAAATGAACACCCACTCTTTGTAAAGCTTGATCCTCAAGTCATTGTTTTTGTTTTTTTAAAAAAAGCCCTCATATGAATCTATTTACTTATGCCCACACCCTATCAAATGAGAAGTTGTTTAGCAGAAGCAAATGTACCTAGCAGCACCTTCTGCTCTCAGCCCATTGTGTCCCCTGAAAAAATCTGCCCATGGGCTTGATCTCTACTATGTGGAGTAAACAGAATCACTGAAGCTATATTTCTCTTCTATTCTAAACAGCAGCAGAAAGGAATGGGGGAGAAGAGGGCCCATGCAGTTATTGCCCGATCGTACTCACAATCAGGGGCTTGGAAGCCCCCACAGGGAAGTGAGTGGAGGCCTTCAGTGCACATCCACGCAGCAACACCCTCCCACCTCAGTCAGGTCAATTTGAGCAACCACCCATCAGCTCAACGGCTCTCAATTCAGTGGGTCTGAAACAAAGGTCTGACCAGCAGGTTTTATCCCCACCCTATCTCATAATTGAGAATCTCTGCTTCCAGGAGGCAAAGGGAAGCAGGGGGAGGAAAGCATGTCCTCAGAAATAAGAATAAACAAAGAAAGAGAAAAGAAAGGAAGAAAAGGGCCATTCAACTTCTTTCTTCTAACGATGAGTCCCACAGGAAGATAGATGCTGGGAATTAAAGTCGTCCTCCCGGCCCTCTGGGTCTCAGTCTAGACGTGCAGAATCACTTTTGCCAGGTTCTGCTATATCTCTAGGACAATCAGGGCTTCTGGGGAGAAATTATTTTTCCAAACAGGACTCTACAGAATATTAAAATATACAAATATTAGGCATGCTGGAAGGTTTTACTTCCTATATCAAGGGCCTGAGGTAAAGTAGCGTGATTTGTAAAGGTATCCCAGCTCAGAAAGGGGCTAAGAGAAATTGGTGGATCGATCCCTGGGGCAAAATCAAGTGATGTAAGCTGATTTGCTGAGAGATAGGATGATTCTGTATGTTCAAGAGGCCAAAGCTGGGAAGAGAGGCTGAAAGATCAAGATCACCTGAAAGATCAAGATCGCCCATCCACAGAGTTCACGATACCTGTGGTGTAATAGAAAATATATGGAACTTGAAGTGAGAACTCATGCAAGTGAGTCCCCACTGCGCCACTAGTACATAATATTAACAGTTACACGACCTCAGAATGACTTTCATACTTTCTGAAGCTCAATTTCTTCACTCACCTATACCTTGGAGATCATAACACTATGAAGATAACACAAGTTAGCTTCAAAGTATTTTACAATAATTAAATGAGAAAATGCATGAAAAACTGTGAAAAATGCAAAGTGCAATGCAAATAAAAAGCTTGTATACATTTTAACACTGTTTTTAATGGACTTAAGCAAGCCAGGTGTTAGTAAGGCACTGATTTCCAGCCTTGAAAAATGAATTCTGAATAAGGTTCTTATTAAAACTTGGCTATTATAGGTAGTTGTTATACAGAAAAAAAATGTATACACTACTGTGGTCAATTCTTTTTAGTTAGTTACATTCCATAGTGTTGCTTTTTGGATACTTAGCCTACAAATTGACAAATACACTATTGTTCTAATTTAATTAGATTTGGGACAATATTTTTAGCACAGAATGACTTTCTAATTTGTAAATTTACATTTGGGTTTTTAAAATTGGTATGGGTGAGTAATAATAATCTTTCATAGTTACATAGCATTTCAGAGTTTACCAAACACTCTCACATTTTAACTCACCTTATTCTGTCAAAAACTCTGGGAAGCATCATTTCACAGATGCTAAAGATAAGACACAGAAAGGAGGTGACCCTCCCAAAGTCACAAAGTAAGTGACCAGAACCCATAACAGCCAGGCCCCTTTCCATTGCATAACAGTACCTGTCCCTAATCCCAGGGCCCTCATACCACAACCCTAACCTTACCCCACACTGGAAAGCACTAGAGGCTACTCAGGGCCAGCGCTATAATTGATGGTTTTGTGACCTCATAAATTTGCTGAATCACTACCATTCAGGCACCTGGAATTCTAGATCTGTCTGGATAAATATTTACTTCCCAAGGCAGTTTCTCAACACCAAGCTCTCTGGAACAGAAAGGCATTTTTTAAAACGTGATTCTACAACACTTTCCCTGGGGTCAAAATCATCCTGAACCTTGTTACAGATAACTTATTTTCCTCTTGGTGGTTTGTATAGTCCAGTCATAGAGGTAAGAGAGAGAACAGCCAACGTTGCAGCCGCTTTGTCTGTTACCACCTAACCTTGGAAAGGACATATCGTTATCTCTGTTGCATTCCACTGGTGTCACAGAACAACCTTGGTACACCTTGGGAGGGAACCATAAGAGGGTATGACAACCAGGAGTCAAGAATGACAGGAGCATTCTTATTTTATTTATTTATTTATTTTTTTTTTTTGAGACAGAGTCTCGTTCAGTCACCTAGGCTGGAGTGCAGTGGCACGATCTTGGCACACTGCAACCTCCACCTCCTGGGTTCTAGCGATTCTCCTGCCTCAGCCTCCCAAGTAGCTGGGATTACAGGTGTGTGCCACCACCCTGCCTGGCTAATTTTTGTATTTTCAGTAGAGACAGGGTTTCCTTATGTTGGCTAGGCTGGACTCAAACTCCTGACCTCAGGTGATGCGCTTGCCTCAGCCTCCCAGAGTGCTGGGATTACAGGCGTGAGTCACCATGCCCAGCTGATAGGGGCATTCTTAGTGGCTGGCTTCCACACATTGGCAGGGCTGGAGTAACGGTAACTTCTCAGATGTTACTCAGGCCATGTATTAGTCCTTTTTCATGCTGCTGACAGAGACATACCTGAAACTGGATAATTTATAAAGAAGAAAAGGTTTAATGGACTTACAGTTCCATGTGGCTAGGGAGGCCTCACAATCATGGTGGAAGGTGAAAGGCACATCTCACATGGTGGCAGGCAAGAGAGAATGGGAAACAAGAGAAAGGATTTTCCCCTTATAAAACCATCAGATCTCATGAGACTTACTCACTACCACCAGAACAGTAGTTGGGGGAAATCACCCCCATTATTCAATTATCTCCCACTGGGTCCCTCCCACAACACGTGGGAATTATGGGGAGCTACAATTCAAGATGAGATTTAGGTGAGGACACAGCCAATCTATATCAGGCCACAACAGGGGAGATGCTACTGGGGGAGAAATGATGATTTCGTCCAGATCCCAAGAAATCAGCAAGCATTGCAGCTCTCCTCCTTCTGCTATAGCTAGGAAGAATCAGAGAAAAGTTCTGCAAAGAAGGCCCCACATGCCCACAGGGAACAGTGAAATCATTCACCACATGTCTAAGGCAGCAGTGTTATAAACCTGAGAAGCAGAGGCCCCCGACAATCTGACAGTCTTAGTGAGAGATTATAGCCACAGATGGTGTGGGGACCGCTCTTGCTGGAGGCTGGAAACAGAGCTGGTATTGTGAAGTTGCAAACTGGCTGATTTGGTCATACACAACTCACAGGTTCTTTCTGGTAGATAACAGTAGTCACCAAAATGTTTGAGTTGGGTGAGGAGTAGCTATAGCTCTGCAGTCTTGCTACAAGATTATAATGAAAACAAATCTCAGACTGAAATCTTTTCCATGTTTGGACATTTACTAAATAAACATTTGTTAGCTAATAGGCATAAAACAATCCTTATATCTAGGTCATTCAACCAATCCTGTGTAAAATTCTCACTTAATGCAGATAGAAAATAATATTCTAAAGATGGGATTCTTTTATCCTGAGAATAAGTATTACATAACAGTGTCTTCTGACTAATAGCTGGACACTAGACTGTGCAATATCTGGCCATTGCACAGTACCCCAAGTGTTATCAAACTGCAAGTGTTATCCCTTACAGGAAAGTTGCAAAGCTGATTAGATGTTCATGCAAAAGGGAGAAGACCCTCTGCAATATTCTAGTCATGACATGCAGTTTGAATACCACTAATCTCAACTATGAGAACCCATATTTAATATTCATCATGCTAATTCCTAAAGCCTCTGATGTTGGCAGGAGATAAAGATAGCTAAAGCGCTTGTATTATTCATGTACTAATATGACTTCATATTTATAAAGCATTTAGCCCAGTGCCTGTCATAAAGTAAACACTACGTGTTTGTTCAGCATAAATTAAAAAAAAAAGAAAGAAAAAGAAAAGAGGAGCTACCTCTAGAGTAGGCCAGCCTGCAATGCTAACAGTGGGAATTCCAGAATAAGGCGACTAACTGACTGCCCCACTACAGAGTGTTAAATAACACACAAATAAGATCGCACTGTTCTGGCCGATGTGATTTTAAGTGAATTACAGAATCCAGGGAGGTGCTAGTAGTCTCAACAAGATAACCAAAGACCAGATGTGATTTAGAAGTGATGAGCTGCATCTCAGCAAATGCTAAGACAGGATGAGGATAGACACAGACCTGGCTCCTGAGAAGTCTCCCTGAAAGTCTGCAGAAAATAATGAGCCTGACAAGATAAAGATTGCTGGAAAGTAACTAAATTAAGTTCTCCGCTCCAATAGCTTTAGGAAAAACTGCAATAATTGCTCTCCACATAAACCTCTTTCTTAAGTGTTTTCAGATTCTAAAATGTTATCAGTCATCACCTTAGTGGTGTGCTCCCTCTTACCCTCTGTATCCCCCAGCTCAAGTACATCCTGATCTAAAGGCCACGTGCTTCATCAGCTTTTAATTTCCATGCCATCACCCCAAATCTTGTGTTATAACTCCTCTAGTTGTGGTGAGCCGATATTGCACCATTGAACTCCATCCTGGGCAACAAGAGTGAAACTCAATAAAATAAAATAAAATATAACCCCTCTACTGAGTTTTAGAAGTGACTATTTACATCCTTCATGCCCTTGAAACATGCTCCCCAAATAAATCCTCTTTGCCCCCTATCTCTATGGTAATCACAAGTCTCTCCCCCCCAGTGACAGCAGCTGTGTCTAAACCACCCATCTGCTGTCTTTCTGGTGCTCTGCCATATTCTGCCTCATACCCACTTGCGAGTGTATCACATTTCTATTTAGAAACATTCTGCCTACCCTGGTTATTTTTGGCTACTTATCAGTGTGTACCTCATTAGCAGTCAATGGAACTGCTGAACTGCCGCACCCCTAACATGCTATCATCCGTAGCTGGGCCAGTATGGGTAAAAGTTACAAAACAGAGAGGGTAAGTGAAAAGTCTCTGGTGGCTGATGCATTGCCCTATGGGGATGGGGTAGTGGGGTGGTGGTGAGGTGTCAGGGCAAAGGGAGGAGATACGAAGTGTGAGTATGGGGAGCTGTGGTTACTTGTCAACAGAATGGAGACTCACAGAGAACTGTATACACCAAGCCAATTTTTAAAAATTGAGGTAAAATTCACATAACATAAAATTGACCATTTTTAAGAGGACAATTTTAGTATACTCACAATGCTGTGCAGCCAACAAATCATCCCTATCTAGTTGCAAAACATTGCATCAACACCTCCACCAAAAATCCCATACTTATTAAGCAGTCAGTTCCCATTTCTTCCTCCCTCTACCACTAAGCAACCACTGCTCTGCGTTCTGTTTCTATGGATTTACCTATTCTATACATTTCATATAGATGGCATCATACAATATGTGGTTTTCTGTGTCTGGCTTCCTTCACTGAGCATAGTATTTTCAAAGTTCATCCATGTTGTAGCATGTACCACAACTTTACTCTTTTTTATGGCTGAATAATATTCTGTTATACTTATATACCACATTTTGTTTACTTATGTATCTGTTGATGAACATTTGGGTTGTTTTTACCTTTCGCTATTGTGAACTATGCTGCTAGGAGTATTCCTGTAAAAACATTTGCTTGAGTACCTGTTTTCAATTCTTTTCAGCATATACCAAGTGTGGATAAATTAGCAACAATGAGGAGGAAGCCCCAAGGTAGGGAAGAACAATTGTTCTGAGAGACAACTAACCGCGAACAACTCTCTGGCACAACATCCTGTTCCCAAATAACTCTCTCAGAAACTAGCCCCAGCAGCATGATGTTATCTGCATGTAGCCTCTCTAGCACAACCCTGTAAAACTACCCTCAAGCCCCTGCCTCTTGGCAGACAGCCCCTTCTCTGCTGTGCTGCCCCTTGCACTCTCACAACATATTTTGTACTTTCTCTAATAAAACTGCCTTTCTTTGCCCATGACTGTCTTGGTAAGTTCTTTTGCCTCCCATGATGCCAGCTCCAGCCACCCACACCTGGAACACCAAGGATTGGAATTGTTGGGTCATATGATAATTCTATGTTTAAGTTTTTGAGGGACCACCAAACTGTTTTCCATGATAGTTGCACCATTTTACACTCCTACCAGCAATGTATGAGAGTTCCTATTCTTCCACATCATTGCTAACAGTCGTTATTTCCTGAGTTTTAGTGTTTGTTTGTTGTTGTTATTTTTTGTTATTATAGCCATCCTAGTGGGTGTGAAGTGGTATTTCATGTGGGAATTTGTATTACCCTAATAAGTAATTATGTTGAGCATCTTTTCATGTGTTTATTGGCCATTGGTGTATCTTTTCTGAAAAAAATGTCCATTCAGATCTGTTGCTGACTTGTTTTTGAGTTTCATGGTTGTGTTAGGTTTCATTGTTGTATTATGTTGTGTTCACTTGAGTGTGTAGATTATGTTGGACAGTTGTATTAGTCCATTCTTGCATTGCTATAAAGAAATACCTGAGATTGGGTAATTTATAAAGAAAAGAGTTTTAATTGGCTTATGGTTCTGCAGGCTGTACAGGAAGTATAGTGCCATCTGCTTCTGGAGAGGCCTCAGGAAACTTCCAATAATGATGGAAGGCAAAGGGGGAGCAGGCATATCATATGGCAAAGGCAGGAGCAAGAGAGAGAGAGGGGGGGTCACACACTTTCAAACAACCAGATCTTGTGAGAATTCACTCGCTATCACAAGGACAGCACCAAGGGGATGGTGCTAAATCATTCATTAGAAATCCACCCCCATAATCCAATCACCTCCCAGCAGGCCCCACCTCCAACATTGGGAATTACAATTCAACATGAGATTTGGGTGGGGACATAGATCCAAACTGTATCAATAGTATTGACACCTTAACAATATTAAGTCTTCCAATCCATGAAAACAGGATGTCTTTTCTTTTATTTGTATCATCTTTAAATTCTTTTAGCAATGCCTTGTAGTTTTCAGTGTACACGTTTCCCACCTCATTGGTTAAATTTATTCCTAAGTATCTTATCCTTTTGGATGCTGTTGTAAATGAAATTGTATATTTTATTAATCTCCCTTTTCAGACAGTTCATTCCTCGTATATAAAAGACAGCTAATCTCTATGCCTTGATCTTGTACCATGCAACTTTGCTTATTACCTTTATTAATTTTTGTGAATTATTTAGAGTTTTCCCTATATGGGATCATGTCATCTGCATACAGACCCTAATATCACCCTTGTAAATAACTCAGATCCAGGCACTGAGTATGATCTTACAAACTCTGTCAACACTACATCCATTTTCTGAGAATAAGATGATACAGGTGGTGATTCTGATGAGAAAGAGAAAAGTGTGAATCAGTGGGTGTAACTGACAGCCTATGTACCCAGGCACACACTAAGCATTATGCAGCATAACCCCCACTCTCAGGAATAGTTTATGCCCTTATTTTCTTCTTTCCCCAGTTTTCAGCCTATTTAAATTCTAGTCTCCATTCAACACTCAACTCATTCTTGGCCTTGTTTCTGAATTTCTGAGCTTCCTGCGTTGAGCACTCAATGAACTTTTCCTTCTCTGGACTAATGTTATATTTGTTATCTTTACCATGAAATCTAGTACTTGACTATTATGTATTTGTGCATTAATTTTTATGGTCTCAAATTGCTCTCATGTATTTCACCTGCAGGGATCACATGTGGAAATTCTCATGTGTGACTTGCCTTACCAGCTATTTGTAAAAGAATATACCAGCTTTTGTACTAAGAGGTGTTACAGTTTCCTGGTTGAGAGCAAGGTTTCTGTAAACAGCCTCTAGAGTTGAGTCCTTGCTCTACCTCTTACTAGCTTTGGCACCACAGGCAAACTGCTCAGTATCTCTTTGCCTCTGTTTTCTTATCTGTAATCAGGAATAACAATACCTACAAGTAAAGGTCATTGTATAGGTTAAATGAGTTAATATACATAAAACATTTATAGCACTGCTGGACATGTAACCAGTTTTTAAATTTATAATTATTGAAAAATTATAATTATAAATATTGCTTATTTAATAAAAATTTAATTGAACACCTACTACATATCAGACATATAGGAAAGAGAGAACGTTCTAAAATGTGAAAGGAAAAAGAAGTGAGGAAGCCAGCGATAACTGAATACGGCTTTGTGGCATTTTGCAGACCAGGTTAAAGATTCTGGCTATTATTCTCTGAGAAGTTAACAGGAAAGTTGAAAATGGGGTAGCAAACCAGTTCACTTTAAAAATAGAAAACTTTCAAAACTAAATAAAGCTATCGCAAGAAAAGAAAATTGGAGATCACTATCTTTTATGATTATAGACATAACAATTCTCAACAATATACTAGATAATGGAATCTAGAAATACGTAAAAAAGACTTATACACCGTGACCAAGTTGGATTTATCCTAATAATGAAGATTGGCTCAATATCCAAAAATCAATAAATGTAATATATCATATAAATTGGATAAAGGACAAAATCCACAATGATCATCTGAGGTGCCAAAACAGTATTTGACAAAAATCTAACACCCTTTCGTGATAAAAACAACAGCCCTCTATAAGTAGGAATAGAAGAGAACTACCTCAAACTGATAAAGTCTATGTATGAGAAACTCACAGATGACATCATACTTGAAAATGAAAGAGCGAATGCTTTCCCCCTATAATCAGTAACAAAACAAGGATGTTTACTCTCAATACTTCCATTCAACGTTGTACTGGAAGTTCTAGTCTGGGAAACTTGGCAATAAAATGAGACAAAAAAGTAAAACTACTTCCATTTGCATATGCTATGAACTTGTATATTTAAAAATCCTAAGGAATCCATACAATACCTATTAGAATTTATAAATGTGTTCATCAAATTTGAAAGATATAAGATCAACATACAGAAATCAAATTGTATTTCTTTACCTTAGCAACAAACAATTCAAAAATGAAATTTTAAAAAGATTCAATTTACAATAGCATCCAAAATATTAAAAAGTAAAACTACCTCCATTTGCTATGATATGAACTTGTATATTTGAAAATACTAAGGAATCCATCCAATACCTATTAGAATTTACAAATATGTTCATCAAATTTGAAAGATATAAGATCAGCATACAGAAATCAAATTGTATTTCTTTACCTTCGCAACAAACAATTCAAAAATGAAATTTTAAAAAGATTTAATTTACAATAGCATCCAAAATATTAGAAATAAATTTAACAAAAGATCTATAAGACTTTTACTCTGAAAACAATAAAATTGCTGTAATACATGAAAGATGTAAATAAATGGAAAGGCTTCCCATGTCCATGAGTTGAAAGACTTCCTATTGTTAAATGGTAATACTTCCCAAGTTTATCTATAGATCCAATTCAATACCAGTTAAAATTCCAAATTTTTTTTTGCAGAAAATGACAAGTTATCCTAATATTCATATGACAATTCAAGAGGCCCAGACTAGCCAAAATAATCTTGAAACAGAGAACAAAATTAAAGGATTCATACTTCCTACACTATACTGAATGCTTATGTCTTCCTCAAATTCATACATTGATGTCCTGATCACTAAGATAATAGTATTAGATGGAGCCTTTGAGAGGTGATTAGGTTATGAAGCAGAGTCCTCCTGGATGAGATTAGCAGCCTTATAAAAGATACCCCAGAGAGCTCCCTTGCCCCTTCCACAATGTGTGGTTACAGGGAGAAGGCTGCTATCTATAAGAAATCCAGCCATTACCAAACACTGAATCTGCTGGCACGTTGGATTTCCAAGACTCTGGGACTGTGAGAAATAAACCTGTGTTTTTTATTAGGCACTCAATCTATGATATTTTGTTATAGTAACTCAACAGACTAAAAAAACTTCCCAATGTCAACATTAACACAAACATACAGTAATCAAAATAGTGTGGTGTTGGCATAAGTATAGACATATAGAATAACAAAATAGAATTGGGAGTTCAGAAATGAGCCCTTACATTTACAGTTAGTTGATTTTCAGCAAGGGTGACAAATTAATTCAATGGTAAAAAGAATAGTTATTTTAAATAAATTGTGCTCCAATAGGTAGACACAGCAATGCAAAAGAATGAAGTCAAATCCCTTCCTCATACCATAAACAAAAATAACTCAAAATGGGTCACAGACATACATGTGGGAGCTAAAGCTATACAAGTTTTCTAAGAAAACATAGCAGTAAAACTTTGTGATATTGGGTTAGTCAAAGCCAGCTTAGACAAAAGCACAAGTGACCAAAAAAAAAAAAATGGATAAGTTAGTAATACTTTTGTGCTTCAAATGACATAATGAAGAAAGTAAAAAAGCAACTCAGAGAATGGGAGAAATTATTTGCAAATTATATATATATATACACACATCTTATATATAAAACTTATATATATGTGGATATATATACAACATATATATATACACACACACACACACACACCTTATATATATAAGCAAGAGAATCACTTGAACCCAGGAGGCAGAGGTTGCAGTGAGCCAAGAATGTGCCTTTGCACTCCAACCTGGGTGACCTTAAATACATATATATACCTTATATATAAACACACACACACACATACATATATATATATATAAAATAAGGGACTTATATTTAGAATAATAAAGAACTCCTACAACTCAACAAGAAAAAGACAACCCAATTCTAGAAGATTGGGTGGATAACCATACAAGCCAGTCATCTTTATGAGAGGCTGAGAAAAACAGTACTAAATAACACCAATTGGAATCAGCAACATAGAGAACTCTGGTGGTGATGGGTATGGAAGTCATCATGAACTGTATAGGTTTTTAATAGCATGAACTGTACAGGTTTTTAAGAAAAAGGGAATGGAGATGACAACTAAAACAAATTCTTTCAATGGGAAGAGAAATAGAATCAACAAAGACTGTGACCAGCAATTTGAAAAGTCATTGACAACTTTTCCAAGAATTTAGATGGAGAAGAAGCTTGCATCTGTTAATGGTAATTAGGTTAAGGATTATCCCTCGGGTATTTTAAAAAATTCTCTCCTACTAGCTGCATTACATCACTACTGTACTATGTCATGTGAACTAAAATGATGTGTTTCTATGTCTAGGTCTCCAGCTGAAATGAAATTGTTCCTACTCATAGAGCAATTACATAGTAGATGTGGATGATAGGTTTCTGCTGGGATTAGGCATAACAAATTGATTATCAATTACATCAGGCCATACTGGTGTGTTAAAGAAAAAGATGTCTCAAGTCATCAAATGAGCTTCCAACCTACTCAGGCCTGCATTTTTGTTCCCTTTGTTCTTTGTCTTCAGTGTTTTGTTTTCTAAGATTCTACATTTTTCTAATTAATCTGCATTTTATTTATTTCTGAATATTTTAGGCCCAAAGACAAAAGATATTTCTGAATATTTTTAATAGAGGTGCTGAGATTCTTTGTTTTCCGTCCTTTTAGATGTAGAATTTATATAATGTTGGTATTTATATCATATTGATGCCAGGCATTTGGGAAGAAATACAGGTAACAGTATCAGATGTAAGTAATAGTTCTTGGGAGCAGCACCTTAAAAAGCTGAATAATTTTGTAGTGTTTATGAGCTGTTGCTGCCTATTGCAAGTCTGTAAGAGCCAGCAAGGAAAAGATACAGTCTCTATATTGAGACCTTCAAGGATAAAACATCTTTAATTGCATAGGTAAATATGATATTTGTACATTTCCTTTCTTTCACCGCTTGGAATGAAGATTCACTTGTCATAAGATTTTTTTTTTTTTTTTTTTTGGTCTGCAGAAAGACATTGAAGTGGAGATTGTGAAAGTACTGTGAAACGAGGAACAAACATTAGCCCACATAAAGCTTTGACATATTGTATTATTTTGACTTGAACATTAGACAACAAATTGCTGGCTCCCATAATGTCCATGGATAGTATGACGACAATAAGCTTGCTGGTGTTTGGTAATACTCCGAAACGCTGAAACCCTATGGCAGATGTCACTGCTGTGAATGGAGTGCCCTAGTGAGTAAAGGAACAAGTGAATTAAGAAATTAACAGAGGCTCGGCACAGTGGCTCACACCTGTAATCCCAGCACTCTGGGTGGCCGAGGTGGGTGGATCACCTGAGGTCAGGAGTTTGAGACCAGCCTGGCCAACATGGTGAAACCCTGTCCCTATTAAAAATACAAAAATTAGCCAGATGAGGTGGTGCACGCCTATAGTCCCAGCTACTCGGAGGCTGATACACGAGAATCGCTTGAACAGAGGTTGCAGTGAGCCGAGATTGTGCCATTGCACTCCCACCTGGGTGACAGAGTGAGACTCTATCTCAAATTTTTAAATGAATTAATCAATTAACAGATATGAGTCTTTAATATACAGCATGGTTACATGCAAGATATTTTGGTTTTGTAATATTTATAAGAAACTTGGAACAATGCCTGGCACATAATAAAACGGCACTGATGGTCAAGTTATTTCTAAGAATAAGTGCGGATATAGTGTCTGGGAGGGGCAGATGGTTTTGAAGCAGACGAGCTCTAGAAGGGGATGTGAAGACTTTAACACTCTGGTTCTCCGAGCTGTTTTACCACATTTCCAGGAGTCAGACTGAGGATCTTCTCAGGGTGAGAGTAGCAGCGGGGCAAGACGGTTCTGAAGCTTTCTCTGATCATATCTGGGGCTCTCTGCAACAGGTGAGTGACTTGATTTTCGAGAAATCACATAGTAAGATGGTGTTCAGACCACCATCAAACCTCTGTGGACTCCGATGGAATTATACCTCTCTCCAGGGGCTGAATGGAGAATAGCTTCTTATGAGATTGACAGGAACGTCAGGACTTGAAGTTTCTTCACTTCCTAACAATGAACAAATAATGCTGATAGCTTTTCTTACATCATCATTAGATTTCCCATTCATACGTGGTGCCCAGAGTATTTGGAGGTCAAAAAACGGGTCAAAGTGACATCCCTGTAGTTTGGGTAGGGACTTGTTCCTATAGACAAGGGATAAATCTCAATAAGGTTACTAGTTTCTTCTTTCTGCAGGGGCCCAGAGGTGGAGGTTATATAAGACAGTCATCCTGCCCCCTTTTCCTGATGTGGTTAGTGCAGAGGGAGCTGTGCTGAGTGCATACAATGTCCTAGGGGGATGTTCCTGCGTTTAAAAAAGACATTGTATGAGGAAGCCAAATTCTGGATGCATTTATAAATCTTCCCAATAAACTGAGCCTAAAGTGCTATTCTTTCTTGAAGAGTTTAAAAGGAATAAAAAAAAAAAACCTCACAGAAAGAAACAAATGAGGGACCCTGGAACATCTTCCTTTTCAATGAGAATGGTAAATTGGTTCGTACATTGAAGCAAAGATTTTTGGCTTTTAAGGCTCCAGTCTTCTCTGCCTGTAAACAAACATGGGGCAATGAGAAACAATAGCAGCAAGAAGACACACTCTTAATCCAGGACAATAGCAAAACACTCTTCTAAAAAAGACGTGCTAATGATCCTTTGTGATACTAAATTGTGCAATTAGAAAGATGGAAAGCAAATAGCCTTAATTTGAAGGCTACACATTTTGTTCACCCCCTACTGATCACTGCTGCCAGACCCTGTGGGTTTTTGCTGAATTCATATGTCTTTTGCTCTTGAGCCATGAAATTATTTGTCATTTCTCTCTAGTGAACTGTTAATGGAGAGCACTAAAATTCAATTTAAAAGTGGGAGTTACTACATAATACTATCATTGATGATGGATTATGGGATTTAAAGGGATTGTCCACATCATAACTTTTTTGAGGTTATAAACTATCAGAAAGAAAGGCCTCTGTAATATGCTAATGCAGAAAAAGCCAAACAGGTTCATGGGAATATAGCTATCGATGAGACTTCATCACCTCGTGGACCAAATAGGCTGAAAATCATATGATCTAATTAGAAATACTCCCCAAGGAAGAATGCACTGGATCCAGGTGGTTAAAAAAATTATTGCTGGCCGGGCGCAGTGGCTCACACCTGTAATCCCAGCACTTTGGGAGGCCGAGGCAGGCGGATCACCTGAGGTCAGGAGCTCGAGACTAGCCTGACCAACATGGAGAAAACCCATCTCTACTAAAAATACAAAATTAGCCAGCTGTGGTGGCTCATGCCTGTAATCCCAGGTACTCTGGAGGCTGAGACAGGAGAATTGCTTGAACCCAGGAGGTGGAGGTTGTGGTGAGCCGCTATTGCACCATTGCACTCCAGCCTGGGCAACAGGAGCGAAACTCTGTCCCTACCACAAAAAAAATTATTGCCTTTTAGATAAGAATATTGACAGCCAAACTTCTTTGCCAGAGACGTCTAGATGTTCACCAAACCTGGTTTTCTCTTCCTTCTGGGTCATATCCTGATGACATTTCCCAGCCTCTCTTGCCCTGTCCTGCGTGGTCCGTGTCTGGACTCAGAGACATGGCATGTGCTTAGAAGTGACACACACCACTCCCAAGCCCCACCCATAAATCCCTCTGGTGTGATATACTCCATGTTCTTCCCCACACTCTCCTGTTGGCAACCACGGTAAGAAAGCTGAGCTAGAAGATGGGTCCTGAATGATTGGCGAGAAGCTGCCTGCTGGTCAGATACATACTTTTGGGTGTTGGATAAGTGAGAAATAACGTACAACTGGATTAAGCCCTGAAGACTTTGGAATGTATGTATTGTATCAGTGGCTAACATTATCTGCATATGTTTAACTGAGTTGACAAGCCATTTTATGAAGTGGTCAAGTACATGGGCTTTGGTGTCAGACAGATCTGGATGTGAATCTCTGCTCTGTCAACTGTGGCCACATAAACTTGGGCATGTTGCTGAATCTCTCTGAGTTTAGGTTATCTCATCTATGCAACCAGGATGGATATGCCCACCTTGCACCTCCTTATGAGACAGTAGTAAGATCACATTTTTCAGTTGTTGGCACAAGCTGGCACACAGCAGGTGCTCGTGTTCCTCATTCCAGTACCAGTTTATTCAATTCAAGATGCAGGTGCAGTCCTGGCTCAAGCAGAATTTTTCCAAGATTAGGAACCCAGCGGTTGGGAACCAGTACATGAAATTACAGAGCTGAGTTATATAGATGTCCATCTACTCTAGGCTTTTCTAATGCAAATATTACAAACCAGAGGCTTGTAAGCTGAATTCAGCCCTTGGCTATGTCTTGTTTGGTGTATGTAAAGTGTTAAAGGTTTTTAAATTACTTAATATTTGAAATCACAGTGAAAATAAAATTTCTAGCTTTTCCCTTCCTTCCTTCCTTCCTTCCTTCCTTCCTTCCTTCCTTCCTTCCTTCCTTCCTTTCTTTCCCTTTCTTTCTTTTCTTTCTTTCTTTCTTTCTTTCTTTCTTTCTTTCTTTCTTTCTTTCTTTCTTTCTTTCTTTCTTTCTTTCTTTCAAGAGGGGTCTTGCTCTGACACCAAGGCTGATCTTGAACTCCTGGGCTCAAGGGACCCACCTGCCTTGGCCTCCCAAAGTGCTGGGATTACAGGTGTGAGCCACTGCAGCCAGCCTCTAGCTTTGCTTAAGTAATTGAATCCTCTGACACAGTTGGCCCACATTCTCACCTTGGTAATAATGGAGTGGAGCTGAGTATCAACGGCCTGCTGTGGATGGGATCTGCAGTCTCTGGTTACTGCAATTTCCAGAGTACCCACATCTGCTATTATCCCCTATCTGGCTCCTGGAGGGATCTGAGTTTGCAAACCTGGATCTCTAGTCTGATGGCCAGGATAGGAAAGCCCCATATAATCTTACCAGGTGCCAGGTACTGTTCTAAGCATTTTGTCTATAATTTGATTTGATCTTTACAACAAACTTATGCAAATGGTACTCTTATCATTCCTATTTTTTAGAAGAGAAAATAGATGTACGAGAAAATCAGGTAACTTGCCCAAGGTCATGCAATCAGAAGATGGGGTTCAAATCCACGAAGTCCAGCTCCAGGATTGTGCTCTAAAATGGCTGTGCCGCCCCACCTTTCATGTTAACCAGCCCATTTTTGGTGCTATACACATCGTGTGTGTGTGTGTGCAATACCCCCTTCTACCATGTTCTTTTGGCAGGTAGCTTGCAGGAGTTTATTGCTTAAGTGCAGGAAAACCGAGGTGGCAGTTCATTTTGGAAATTAATTCTTGAGGAAGTAGTGCAGGGGACCTCAGTGACTTACTAGATGGAGGTTAATTACCCATGGCTTTCGTAAGGTAGAGAAAGGGCCAAATGAAATAGAGAGAAAGCCAGATTCAGACAAAAGGAAATCTCTGCCAAACGCCTCCTTTCTCCAGCTCCAGAGGAGAAAATAAACAGGATTGCAAGAAATATCCAGATTCCTGTATTTTACAATAATAAGGTAATTTCTGACCTAATTTATTTGTGGATCCCTCACTTCTTATTATATCACTAGCTAAGACCTCAACAATGAGAAAAAAAATATCGAATGTCCAAAGGCAGCGTTATTTGGGATAGTAAATATCCTAAAACCCTGTGAGGCAGATGATGTTAGTAATATCACTATTTAGCTACTGGAAACCCTGAAGTATCAGAAGGTTAAATGACTCCTCTAGGCTCATAATCATCCAGATGTCCTGGCTCTTACCCAATGTCCTAGCATCGTCACTCCCAGATTTTAATAATAATGCTTGCATTATGATGCTGCGGGGCTGTTTTCAAAGCTGAAAAACATTTTTATTTGATTTTTAATCTCACAAGAACTTTATGGCATAGGTAAAGCCAACTTATCACATTTTTAAATGATAAAACCTGAGTCTAAGAGAGATGACTAAACTTGCCACTGGTCACAAAGCAGAAAATAATAGAGAAATAAATCCAGATCCTCTGATTTCAACTGCAGTAAGTATTCTACTACATTAACTTGCTATGTACCATTTTCTTCCCAGAGTCAAGAATTCTGGAGCTGTTTCAGAGAGCTGCACACAAAGGTTTACCAGCAAATATCCTGGAGTTCAGTAAAAGAGCCTAGCTTCTAGATCGGTAGTCCTTTTCCTATTTTTAAATTTAGATTCAAGGGCCACATGTGCAGGTTCCTTACAAGGGTATATTGCACCCATGCTGAGCTTTGGGTTTCTGTTGATCCTGTCACCCAAATAGTGGGCATAATACCTAATATGGGCCAGGCACGGTGGCTCACTCTTGTAACCAGCACTTTGGGAAGCCAAGGCGGGCAGATCACTTGAGGTCAGGAGTTCAAGACCAATCTGGCCAACCAGGTGAAACCCCATCTCTACTAAAAATACAAAAAATTAGCCGAGTGTGGTGGCATGCACCTGTAGTCCCAGCTACTCAGCAGGCTGAGGCAGGAGAATCACTGGAACTCCTGAGGTGGAGGTTGCAGTAAGCCAAGATTGCACCACTGCACTCCAGCCTGGGAGACAAAGTGAGACTCTGTCTCAAAAAACAAGAAACCAACCAACAAACAAAAAAACCTAATAGGTAGTTTTTCAACCCTTCCCCTTCTCCCACCTTCCTCTCCCTTGGAGTCCCCAGTGTCTATCATTTCCATTTTTATATCCATGTGTACCCAATGTTTAGCTCCTACTTACAAGTGAGAAAATACAGTATTAGGTTTTCTGTTTCTGCATCAATTCACTTAGGATAATGGCCTCCAGCTGCATCCATGTTGCTGCAAAGGACATCATTTTGGGTTTTTTTTATGCCTGCATAGTATTCCATGATGTATAAGTACCACTTTTTTTTTTAAATCCAATTTGCCATTGATGAGCACATAGATTGATTCCATGTCTTTGCTATTGTGAATAGCACTGCAATAAACATTCGTGTGCATGTGTCTTTGATAGAACAATTTATTTTCCTTTGGGTATACAGCCAGCAGGAGAATTGCTGGGTCAAATGGTAGTTCTATTTTTAGTTCTTTGAGAAATATCCAAACTGTGTCCACAGTGGCTAAACTAATTTACATTCCCACCAACAGTGTATAAACGTTTCCGTTTCTCTGCGACCTAGCCAAAATTTATCAATTTTTGATGTTTTAATGATGGCCATTCTGACTGGTATGAGATGGTGTCTCACTGTGGTTTTGATTCACATTTCTCTGCTGATTAGTGAGGTTCAGTATTTTTTCATATGTTTGTTGGCCGCTTGTCTGCCTTCTTTTGAGAAATGTCTGTTCACATTCTTTTCTAGGTGGGTAGTCTGAAAAGGCACAAGATTGAGGAATCTGGAAATGAGAAGCAAGAAGAAGTGTTATCAAAAGCTAGAGAAGCCAATAAACGGAGTTCCAGACTTGAGCCATTGAAACAGAAAGAAGTCAGGAAAATTATATATACTGCCAGTATAAGGCAAGCAGAATTGGAGAAAGGTACTATCAGTTATGATTGTATCAGCTGCTTGTGGACAGGAACCCAATCACAGTGACTCATTCACATGTGGGTTTATTTTCCTTATGTAACTGTAATCTGGAAATGAACAGGCCATGGCTAGTACTGTGACCATTCAATGCCTTAAGGCTCACAGACTCCTTCTTGGCTCTCTGCTCCATCCTTAGTTTGTTGCTTTCATTTGAGGCTGAAAATGTGGGTGCTGTGTCCACTGTCCAAGAAAAAAAGGGAAAAAAGAGCTAAAGAAACAGAGAGGCAAACCATCTGGGATGGTCCCCTTTTTAAAGAACATTTCTAGAAATCTTCCTTTTGCAATGCTTGGTTGCATCTCACTGGCCTGAATTATGTTGTATGACCACTCCTGGTTAAAAGGGATTCAGATAAACTGAGGTTTCTTTGGTTTTGAGATGATTACATAGCAATTCTGAACAGAATTCAGCTCTATAACTGCATCAGTTAGCATCCTAATGGGAAACAGACGGCACATCCAAATTAAAATATTAAGATGATAAATGGGCCACAGACAATGGTGTAGCTAGGTGTAGGGCGTCTCCGAAGATCCATACAGTTACCTGGGACCAGTAACAGGCTATCAGTTAGGCCAGAAGGGATGAAGAGAGAATGAGCTATCCCAACCAGGAAAGGCAGAAGCAGGCAGAGAATGCCACTTTGAAAGGAGTAGTGACCTTTGATCAAAGGACACAATCAACCCAAGGCAACCTAGAAAGCAAAAAGGTACTAATAGCCTGCACTCACTTTCCACCCTCCCTCTTATATCTGCCAAAGCTCCCTATTGGCCAAACAGAAGCTCAGGGCAAATGAACCTTGTGATGTCATCCCTATGGGTCAGTACCTTGAGGATGACAGCAAACTCACAGGAAGTGGATTCAGAATCAAACAGACAAATCCTGTCCAGGACTCAAATTTTTTAACAGCCTTTCTTCCCCAATTTGTTCTTATCCACCTGTGTTCCCTTGGTTTGGAACGTTACGATATTCCTATCCACTACCCTTCTCTCACCTAAGCCCGTCTCGTCCTTCAGCCTAAGAATCACATCCATGTAGAGGCCATATGTTCTCAAGGTACCCCCCTGGGAGGAACTCACCACCGTGTAATTTACCTAATTAATGGGCATTTTACATCAGGCTGTATGCACCTTCACAATCTTTTTTATTCCAGCAATGCCCAATGCAAATACAGCACAGAGAACTATTAGACGTTCAATAAGTATTTGTTTGTATTTATCATTGCAAAATAGAAATCGCTCAATTGCCCACAGATTGGGGTGCATGGAATATATGCATTGACAGCTGAGTTGTCCTGCAGAATATTTCATTTCAGCCTGAAGGATTATTTCTGCTTAACCCTGAAAATTGATCTGTGAGAGACTCAAGCAGCAGATCTGGTTTCTCTGCCCTGGGCAATGTTGGGGAGACTTGGACAAATTCAAGACTTCTTGTGCAGCCCCAGGCTCTTGTAATGAATTTGAGCTCTTCTACCTTTTGCATGGGTAATGAAGAAGGGCAGGGGGCAACACTTGCAATTATTTCTCGACGCACAGGCAGCAGAAATGGCTTTGATGAGTGTGTGTGCATACATGCACGTGTGTGTGTGTGTGTGTGTATTTGTGCACACAGATGGGCATGAGAAGGAGGCGTTAGAGATTGTGGCTTGGCCAAATAATCCCACCCATCTCTTGCCCTGAGGATACATGTGAATGATTCGAGGAGGCCCTTTGTGGTTTTGTTTTGTTCGTTTTGTTTTGTTTGAGATGGGATCTCATTCTGTCGCCCAGGCTGGAGTGCAGTGGCATGATCTTGGCTCACTGAAACCTCCCCCTCCCGGCCTCAAGTGATCCTCCCACCTCAGCCTCCTGAGTAGGTGGGATCACAGACATGCACCACCATGTCTAGCTAATTTATTTGTATCTGGTAGAGATGGGGTTTTACCATGTTGCCCAGGCTAGTGTCAAACTCCTGAGCTCAAGCAATCTGCCTGCCTTGGCCTCCCGAAGTGCTGGGATTATAGGCATGAGCCACCGCACCTGACCGTGGAGGCCCTTTGTTAACATGAGTTCGTGGTAGCCAGAGCCCAAAGTCAGTCAACTTATCCCTCATTTTGTCCAAAGATGACTAGAATTTCTGTCTTCCTCTCTGAAAACAACAAAGGAATTTTCCAGTTGTATGTTAGATGGGTTACAGTTGTAGTTGTTATATACTAACAAACTGCTCATCCTTCCCCCAGGTAGCTACAGGGACCCTGAAATGTACTCTTTGTACATTTCTTTTATGCTCTACAAAGATGTACAATTATATACTGTGATTAGACAACTTAATCATACAATACTGATTAAGCAGCTAGGCAGAACATGTTTATTTCCAATCTGTGCTGCATCTTCATCATGTAATATAGTCAAAAACTGACAGGTGTTGAGTAAATAAAGATGTAACACATTGTCGTGATGCTTGAAGGAAGCGTTAGTACTTCACACCCTCTTATTCTTCATGTTAACCCTTATGGTATTATAGTCATCTTACCATAGTCCGTCCCCCAGTTCATGTGCACCCTTCCTGTATCACTGTCGATACTCTCAGAAGTGACCCCCTTACTGGGTATGCAATTGCCTCGAAACATACTATTTGATGTAAGTAATAAAGTATAATTTATCTTACCTTGCTTATTTTAGTATACTTGATTATATTTGAGAATAGCTGGACAAATTTTAGGATGTAATCTAGTATTATTAAAAACAAATGTACAAAATTATTAGGAGATCATATTTATCCCTTGTTCCTGAATCACTGGGGAAGATGTGATTCGTGCCTGCTCCATGCTATGCATTTGAAAAATGAAGCATGTGCGTGTATGTGAGTGCACACAATAACATGAAGATAGAGTCTCTCCAATAATTCAACTTATACAGGCCCGTATTTATCTCAACATTCTATGTGTAGATTTCTATAGCACCCTGAAAGTTGAATTCTTAAATATTCATGTGTGTAGTAAACTGATACTGAAGTTTCGATCATTCACAGCTTACCATCTTGCCATCCCCTCCATCTGCCCAGCCACCTCCCACTCATCCTTCCAAGCCCCATCCAAGCATAGGCTCCACCCATACTGATGCTTCTCTTACTCAATTTGTCTTTGTGCTTTATCTATTTCACCCCAGGAAATCCCAATTTAACAGAGTTCACCTATTTTCTACCTGCCTATGATGGATCATTTATTATTTCATCATAGAATTTTATCTTTTGTTTTTTATGTGCATACATATTTTATCTCCCAACTAATAATAAAGGCTAACATTTATTGAGTACTTTCCTGTATCAATTCACTTAATCTTCCTAATAAACGCTAAAAGTGTATATTATTATTATTATTTCCACTTCATCAGATAAAGTAGTGGACACAAAGAAAGTGTAAGAAACTTTTCCTAGGTCACCTACAATTAGGTAAATTCACCCACTTTTTTTCTGCAGTCATGAAATATTTACTCGTAGCAATGTTGTCTTACATGGGAGGTTCTGTATAATCAGTTATTCCTGGGCAGGGGCAGTAGCTTGTAGTTTTGCAGCTATAGCTATACCTCTGAAGCTTCCCACAGTGTCAGGCATATAGTACCTGCCAGAGGCATGCTTGTGGGTTAACTGAGCTATTACATATTATATATGATTTTGAATTTACCAAAGAAGATTAAATTTAAGGTTAAGCTAAGGTACAATCTTACAGAATCTCATGGCCACTGAGATATGCTCTTTCTCCACGCATATGGTTGGATGGCCACACAGCCCAGCTCACTTAGTAGAAGAAAGCCACCTCCTAGTACTCTGCTTCTCCAGGAGAAATTTGATTTTGGATTAAGAGTTCACTTTCAAACCAAACTGTACACATCCTGCTGCTTCATTTCATAATCGTGTATTGACATGAACGCAGTGGCAGTTAGGGTTCCTCTGGCCAACTGCATGCTATGAGAATCTTCTTCCTAGAATCTAACCCAACTGATCAAAGGTTATTGCAGCTCTGGAGTTCCTTACGGTCAAAAGATTTGTTTCCATCAAGACTTTTAGTAGAGGAAAAGGCATTATCTTCTGGATAGGGTTATATAAAGCAGCTCTCCAGCATTAAGAAACATAGCTTTGCCAATATTTCTGCTCATTGCAAAGAAATAGGTAAGGCACCAATTCCAGAATATATGGCAAAGGGAATGGAGTTGAGTCTTGGCTCTAACACAGTTTAAAATCCCCAAATCCAAACTGTCTAAATAGGTACACATTGAATTCTTTGTCAAACAATTTATAGAACTGGATGGAGTCTAGTTATCAAAACTTCTCATTTTACTGTTAATTAAATAAACGTTTTTATAGACTTGTGTGACTTGTACAAAGCTATGACTACCTGGGTAGGTAGTGTCAGACTGGGTAGTAAAATAGAGGCCTTATAATTCTTTTTTTTTTCTTTTTGAGATGGAGTCTTGCTCTGTCGCCCAGGCCAGAGTGCAGTGGTGCAGTGTCAGCTCACTGCAACCTCTGCCTCCCAGGTTGAAGTGATTCTCCTGCCTCAGCCTCCCGGGTAGCTGGGACTATAGGTGCATGCCACCACACTCAGCTAATTTTTGTATTTTTTTGGTAGAGACGGGGTTTCACCATATTGGCCAGGCTGGTCTTGAACTCCCAACCTCATGTTCTGCCTGCCTTGGCCTCCCAAAGTGCTGGGATTACAGCCGTGAGAGGCCTTATAATTCTTATTCCAGAATTATTTTCTTAGTACTCTGATATTCTCAACTACTTATAGAATATGCCATCTCACAGACACTTCTCAAAAGAAGACATACAAGTGGCCAACAAACATAAATAAATGTTCAACATCACTAATCATCAGAAAAATGCAAATTAAAACCACAATTAAATACCATCTCATACCAGCCAGAATGATCATTGTTAAAAAGTCAAAAAATAGGCTGGGCACAGTGGCTCATGCCTGTAATCCCAGCACTTTGGGAGGCCGAGGCAGGCGGATCACCAGGTCAGGAGATCAAGACCATCCTGGCTAACACGGTGAAACCCTGTCTCTACTAAAAATACAAAAAATTAGCCGGGCATGGTGGCAGGCGCCTGTAGTCCCAGCTACTTGGGAGACTGAGGCAGGAGAATGGAGCGAACCCAGGAGGCGGAGCTTGGAGTGAGCCGGAGCTTGCAGTGAGCCAAGATTGCGCCGCTGCATTCCAACCTGGCCGACAGAGTGAGACTCCGTCTCAAAAATAATAATAATAAAAATAAAAAATAAAATAAAATAAAATAGATTTCAATTTGAAAAATTCTGATACAAACAGAACTTCTTTGGAGCACAGCCAGTGAGGGATCCCTCTAATATAAACTATTTCTATTATTGTATAGCCTGAGGATTGGTTAATTACAGATTTGGCCTCCTGCTTAGAAGCTATGGAAAACAAAATGAAACAACAACAAAACAAACAGAGTACTATTGGAATGTGGGACTGGCTTTGAAATCACATGGTAAAATTTAAGCAAGTGCCCACTGCCTGCAAAGGTCTGCACAGGACACTTACTTGCTTCTGCCTTTGTCTTGCCATGTCCTGGAGAGGTAGCTCCTGGACCATCCTGTATATGTGGAAACCCCAGAAGCCTCACACCCTTACCCAACATGTGACTATCTATGAATGGGCAACATAGAAATTTTATGGTTTCCACTAAGTTTCTGGGGGCTGTTCAGGGAAGCAAGTCCCATTTTTCTCTCTGCCAGCTAATACAGTTGTCTCCTCTTTCTCACAGTTTTATTTACCCAAGGTCAACCACAGACTGAAAATATTAAATGGAAAATTCCAGAAATCAACAATTCATAAGTTTTACATTGTGCATTGCTCTGAGTAGGTGATAAAATCTTTCCCAGTCCTGCTCTGTCCCACCCAAGATATGAATCATCTCTTTGTCCAGCAAATCCACACTGTAGATGTCATCAGCCCATGAGTCAACTAGCAATTGTCTCAGTTATCAGCTCAGCGGTCATGATATGGCAGTGCTTATCATGAACTATGATGTGCTTGTATTCCTGTCACCCTTATTTTATTTAATAATGCTATGTCGCAGTTTCTGAGCCATTGGTCTCACTTCATCTCACCACAAAGGCATTGTATCTTCTCACATCAGCACAAGAAGGGTGAGCATAGTGCAATCAGATGTCCTGAGAGAGACACTCATGTAACTTTATTACAGTGTATTGTTATAATGTTCTATTTTTTTTATCGTTGTTACTCTTACTATGCCTAATTTATAAATTACACTTTATCATAGGTGTATTAGTCAGGCTTCCTTCTCCAGAGGGACAGAATCCACAGAAAACATATATTTGAAAGGGAATTTATTAAAGAGAATTGGCTCACATGACCATAAAGGTAAGATCCCACCACCAGATAGGTTTAAATGATTTCTGCAAGCTGGGGAATGATAGAAGCCAACTGCAGAGGGTCAAACAGCTGCCAAACAGAGGAGCTAGGAGTCACACCCGAGAGTATATGAACCTAAAGCCACTTCTAGTATCTACGGAATCTGACAGCAGAATAGGTGTTTAACGATCTTGAGACACTGTTTATTATTTCAGGGTTCATGATGTGATGAGCATCATGATGTTATGAACATGAAAAGCCCCACAAACCTAGTGAGCCAGTCCAAGTGTGGAACCCGAGAAGCAGGGAAGCTGGCAGAGCAGCCCCCAGCCTGAGGCCGAATGCCTGACAGCCCCACGGAGGCCGCTGGTGCAATCCCCAGAGTCCAAAGGCTGAAGAACCTAAGTCTGATGTCCGAGGTCAGAAGGAGAAAAGACATCCCGCTAGGGAGAAAAGAAAAAGACAAGAGGAGGTGCCAGACTCCGAAAAAACCTGTTCTCACGAGAACTGAGGAGAACTCACTCGCTCCCGGGAGAGTGGCACCAAGCCGAAGCATCCGCCTCGAGGATCCAAACACTTCCTATCTGGCTCCATCTCCAACAATGGGGATCAAATTTTGGCACGAGACTTGATCGGGTCTAACAAACTATATCCAAACCACAGCAATAGATTTGTATGTGTGGTAAAAAACGTAGTATATATAGGGCTCGATGTCATTCGCAGTTTTCGGTATCTACTGGGGGCCTTGGAAGTATCCCCTGTGGGTAAGGGGAAGCTGCTGTACTTGGCTGGAGCCAGACCCAGCCTATGGCTGGAAGATCAGAGCTCCATCAGCATAATTTCTAAAAAGAACAAGCTGTTACATAAGTATTTTCCCATGACTTGCAAAAACAAAACAAGAGAATAGAGGTCAAAATGTATTGCATTTCAGCCATGTGCATATGTACAATGTTTCTTAAACAACTAAACAAAGTGATTTAGATAAAAAGATTCTAAGAAAAAAAATTAGTGCAAGCTGCCTGTGATGAGAAAGAGGGAGGAAGGTGGTGAGGTCTGTACTGAAAAATGTAACTGGCTGGGTCAGATGTAGCTATGATTTCATGTGGGTCCAAACTCCTTTAGACTTTGAGGAAAGTGATAGAAGTCTCAGTTTTGCCGTATCAGAGTTCCCTAATACAGTTTGCCCTGCAATTAAGCTAACATATTCACTCTGATTTGATTTCTTTTTCTTTTTTTTTTTTTTTTTTTTTTGAGACAGAATCTTGCTCTGGAGTGCAGTGGCACAATCTTGGCTCACTGCAACCTCCACCTCCCAGGTTCAAACAATTCTCCTGCCTCAGCCTCTCCAGTACCTGGGATTACAGGCATCCGCCACCACATCCAGCTAATTTTTTTTTTTTTTTTTTTTTTTTTTGAGACAAAGTGTCGATCTGTCGCCCAGGCTGGAGTGCAGTGGCGTGATCTCGGCTCACTGCAAGCTCCGCCTCCCGGGTTCACACTATTCTCCTGCCTCAGCCTCCTGAGTAGCTGGGACTACAGGCGCCCGCCACAACACCTGGCTAATTTTGTGTATTTTTTAGTAGAGACGGGGTTTCACCATGTTAGCCAGGATGGTCTCGATCTCCCGACCTCGTGATCCACCCCCCTCGGCATCCCAAAGTGCTGGGATTACAGGCGTAAGCCATCGTGCCCGGCCTAATTTTTGTATTTTAGTAGAGACAGGGTTTTGCCATGCTGGCCAGGCTGGTCTCAAACTCCTGACCTCAGGTGATCCACCAACCTTGGCCTCCCAAAGTGCCAGGATTACAGGCGCGAGCCACCGTGTCCAGCTGACTCTGATTTGATTTCTATTACATTTCTAAATTTGTTTGGAAGCATTGGAGAAGGATATGATTAGCATTGCAGAAACAACCCATGACATTAGAAGTTAAGAAGAGACAGGAATTCAAGAAGGAGGAAGGCAGCAACAGGATCAAAGGTGTTGAGAAATCAACAGTAGTAAGCCCTCAGTACATGCTCACACACCAGACAGGAATCAGGCCAAGGTCATTAGACACATTTCCTCACCTAATTATCAGGGGAGTCCTCTGATGAAGGATTTGTTATATTCATTTTACATAGGTGGGAAATGAGGTTTAAAGTTAAGCAACTGCAAAGGGTCAAGCAGCTGGTAAACAGAGGAGCTAGGCATCCCATCCGAGAGCATCTGAGCTCAAAGCCACTTCTGAGCTCTACGGAATCTGACAACAAAATAGGTGCTTAATGACCTTGAGAGCACCGTTTATTATTTCAGGGTTCATGATGTTATAAAGCAGACTGCAACTGGTTAACTAGATAATGGGAGGTAAGGAGAGAGATAGCAGAGAGAGTTCAATTTTTAATGCAGTCTGGCATTGAAGGTCAGAAGAGGTGGAGTAGGAAAAACCGAGATGCAGGGATTTTTTTTTTTTTCTATTCAGATAAAAGAGATTTTGAAATTATTTAAGTGCTGTTAGGAGAGAGAATAGGATGGGAGAGGTGACCATACCTGAGATCTGGGGGATAATTGAGGGAGGGAGTCCCTGAGGAGGCAGCAGAGAAAGGAGAACTATGCAAGTTGAGTCAGTTCCTTTCTCTTAGTTTCTTTTTTCTTGGTGAAGCAGGAAGTGAGGTTAACATCCAGGAATAAATTGAAGAGAGGAGGAGATGGAGATGATTGTATTTTGAGAGGAGACTACGAATCATGGACTAGTGTCCAACCAGACAGGACTAAAGAGAAATGACCCAAGCACCAGCTTGTTCAAACAGCCCAGCCTGTCAGTCCTCCCTCTATAGTGATCACGTTTGGGAAAGAAAATCTGTGCTCATCACTGCTTTAACTATCATTTTCCTGACATTTTTCTTGGTAGACAGGCTTTGTCATTGTTGTGTTATTGCTTGCAGTTACTTGTTTTTTGAGTTTTGATGTTTTTTTTCCTTTAAAAAAAAAAGCCAGTTTTTTTTTTCAAGGAATGCTGATTTTTTTTTTTAACTTTTATTTTAGGTTCAAAGGTACATGTGCAGGTTTATTATTTAAGTGAATTCATGTCATGGGGGCTTGTTGTACTGATTATTTCATCACCCAGATACTAAGCCTAGTACCCAACAGTTATTTCTTCTGATCTTCCTCTTCTCACCCACCACCCTCAAGTAGGACCCAGTGTTTTTCCCCTCTGTGTGTCCACATGTTCTCATCGTTTAGCTCCCACTTGTAAGTGAACATGTGGTATTTGGTTTTCCGTTCCTAGGTCAGTTTGCTAAGGATGATGGTATCCAGCTCCATCCGTGTTCCTGCAAAGAACTTGATCTCCCTCTTTTGTATGGCTGTGTAGTAAGGAATGCTGATTTTAATAGACATGGATCTCATTCTGTCTTATATTATCCAGCTGTGTCAACAGAAGACATTTACTGAGGTCTACCCTATGGGCCATGATTTCAATATAACCCATTCTGATTTCCTGGTATACCGTGACCTTGGACAATGTCATACCAAAGCTTCTAACTAATCCTGTACACTCTTTAGATTTTCCCACAGTGTGCTCTCTTCGTTACGCATCAGGTATTTTTTTCCCCAAGTAAATAATCAAATGTAAAGGAGTTTTTATAGTGCATCCATGGTTGTGGTACATGATGTAGAACATTTAAAAAGGGCACAATTTTTAAACTTAAGGAGCTTCTATTTCAAATGCCACTGCAAAACAACATGCAATAAATGACTAGAGAACAATGTAAAAGAGAAAGTGCTGTTTCTCCGGGTGGATGGTGATTAGTGTGGGCTGGCATGGCCTTCACGGAAAGGTAGGATGGAAGTGGTGTCTTTAAGGATAGTAGAACTGGACCAGCCAAGAGCAAGGGACAAGGTGCTTTGAATTGGAAAGACAGAATGTAAAGGCATAGAGGTGAGCTTAACTAGATCACATAGGAAGTTCGGTAAGGAATCTCTGCAAGGGGGTGTTTGTATTAAGGAAATATGGTAAACAAGTTTGATAGCACACAAAATCATAGACTAAAAGCCACCTTCAAACCCACTTATAACATCTCTTATTTTACAGTTTGGAAGACTAAGGCTGAGAGGCAAATGATTTCCTGAGTTTTTTCAGCAGGAAGAACTGGGTTAAACATTCAGGTTTTTGTTTGTTTGTTTATTTGTTTATTTTAATTGCAAGTGTTATGGGACCAGGGGTGATCACGCACAGAGAAAAGGCTTTGTGAGGACACAGTGAGAAGATTGCTGTCTGCAAACCAAGGAAAGAGGTCTCCGGAGAAACCTGACCTGCTGACACCTTGAGCTGGGATTTCCAGCCTCCAGAACTGTAAGAAAGTAAATGTTGATGGTTTAAAAAAAAAGGCGGATGGATCACCTGAGGTCAGGAGTTTGAAACCAGCCTGGCCAACATGGTAAAACCTTGTCTCTACTAAAAACACACAGACACAAAATTAGCCATGCATTGTGGCAGGCACCTGTAATCCCAGCTACTCGGGAGGCTGAGGCAGGACAATCGCTTGAACCCAGGATGCAGTGGTTGCAGTGAGCAGAGATGCCACCACTGCACTCCAGCCTGGGCAACAGAGCGAGACTTTGTCTCAAAAAAAATAAAAATAAAAAAAAGAAAGGGGGGTTATTGACTGAATGTTTGTGTCCCCTTAAAATCCCAAAATTTGTTTGTTGAAGCTTCAACGTCTAATGTATGGTATTTGGAGGTGGGGTTTAGGGAGGAAATTACAGTTAGATGACATCATAAGGGTGAAGCCCAAGTCAAATAGGATTTGTGCCCTTATAAGAAGGGTCACCAGAGAGTTTGCTCCTCCCGCCGCCCCCACCAGCCCCACATGCACAGAGAAGAAGTCACATGAGTGCACAGAGAGATGGTGGCTGCCTACAAGTCGAAAGAAGAGGCCCCAGAATGAAAGCTATTTGGCCAGTACCTTGATCTTGGACTTTCTTCCCAGCCTCAAGAACTGTAAGAGATAAATTTCTGTTGTTTAAGACACCTAATCTATGGTATTTTGTTATGGTAACCTAAGCAGACTAAGAAAGCAAGAGTTGATTGCCAAACCAGAGGCTTTCCTATATTCACTGCTGTCTCTTACAGGGCTGTTTGTAGGGAGGCGTAAGAGCACAGAAATTAAGCCTACTGGCCCTGTGATAGCCCCAGCTGCAAAACTGGTTTTGATCATTACAGTCATGTGACTTTGGACATATTGATTTTTTTTTAAAACCTCTCAGAGTCTCTGTTTCCTCATTTGTGTAGTGTGGTTACTAATGGAATCCATTTAGAATGCTTTGCATGTGTATATTAAATAATACATGCAAAGTGCTGATCATAACACAGAGAACATACTAAGTATCTGATATGTTATCTATTGTTTTATTCATTTTCATTCATTTCTTTCATGAGAGACTGATATATTTGTTAAGATTATTTGAGATATATAAAGATAGATTAGATAGACGGCTTACTGCTTAATAGGAGAGATAAGATTTACAGACAAAAATTTATAATAAAAGATAAAGAGTAGTCAGGATTGTCAGTCAGGCATAGATAAAGTACTGTGGTCATTAAGAAAAAAGATAAATTTCTTTTGTGTGTATAATTGGAAATGGCTTTGAGGAAATGATGGATTATTTCAAAAATAAACATGTCAGAAAAAAAGCAACCAAATACTTGCTATCCTTCAGTCACTTTGGGAGGCTGTATATTTATGAAGTGATTCTTCAGTTAATAGTCAAATTACATTTGAGAGTGGGGCTTTGGGGAGGAAATTACAGTTAGATGACGTCATGAGGGTGAAGCCCAAGTCAGCTAGGTTTAGTGCCCTTGTAAGAAGAGTCAACTGGGAGTGGTGGCTCACACCTGTAATCCTAACACTTTGGGAGGCCAAGGTGGGTGGATCCCCTGAGGTTCAGGGCTCAAGACCAGCCTAGCCAACATGGTGAAAACCCATCTCTACTAAAAATACAAAAAATCATCTAGGCATGGTAGCAGTTGCCTGTAATTCCAGCTACTCAGGAGACTGAAGCAGGAGAATTGCTTGAACCCAGGAAGTGGAGGTTTCAGTGAGCTGAGATCACACCACTGCACTTCAGCCTGGGCAACAGGGCAAGACTCTGTCTCAAAAAAAAAAAAAAAAAAGAAAGAGTCACCAGAGAGCTTGCTCCTCCCTGCCTTTGGGAACTGCCCCCACGGTCATTGACGCAGTCACTCAGGAGATCACCTTCCCAATTGCATTTTAGAAGGGTGTGGCAGATTCATGATGCCGAAGGGAGGAGAGAAGGCAGGAGGTGAAGGAGACGGCACAGGCAGAGGTACAGAGTGGTGACTGAAACCACACGCCATGTTGGGAGACTTCCAAACAAGTCTAGAGGGTTGGCACTTAGGGATGAAGAAATCATCTTCTGGTGAGTCCAGCGGTCCTTCCTGACCTACCTAGCAGATACACTAAGTTAGAACTGATGCCAGTGGATTATTTAGGATATTGCTTAGGGAAAAATTGGGAAGGAGCGTACAGAAAGATTGAAAGGACCCAAGAATGAGAATGGGTAGGTCCGTGAGAGCCCAGAGAACTGGGTTTTCATGTGGGTGATGAGATATCATGTGGAACAGAAGTGCGACTAGACATTCTTGTATTTTATTCTTTTTTTAAAAGGAAATGTTTTGATCATTACAAAATTAAATATGATCTTTGTTGTAGTGTTTTTTAATTGGAACTTTATCAGATTAAGGAAGTTTCTTTCTAATCTGGATTTAGTGATTTTTTTAAATCATGAATGGCTATGACATTTAATTTTTTGGCTTCAATTGAGTTACACTGTTCTTCTTTTTTAATATATTAATGTAAGAATTTATATAGATAGATTTTCTAATGTCAAATCAATTGACATCATGACCAACTTGGTCTTGATGCATTTCTTTATTTGTTTTGCTTTTGTTTTTTTTTTTGAGACGGAGTCTTGCTCTGTCGCCCAGGCTGGAGTGCAGTGCGCAATCTCGGCTCACTGCAAGCTCCGCCTCCTGGGTCACGCCATCTCCTGCCTCAGCCTCTCCGAGTAGCTGGACTACAGCGCCCCCACCCCCCGGCTATTTTTGTATTTAGTAGACGGGTTTCACCGTGGTCTCGATCTCCTGACCTCGTGATTCGCCCCTCGCCTCCAAGTGCTGGATTACAAGCGTGCCACCGCGCCCCGCCGATGCATTTCTTTAAACATTGCTGGATCAGCTTTGCTAGTGTTTTGTTTAGGACATTTGAACCTGTATTCTTGAGTGAAATTGGCCTCTCACTTTCTCTCCTTTGGACTATCCTTCTCTGGTTTACATTATGACAGTAATAGGGTCATAAAATAAGTTTGGGAGGATTACGTCCTTTCCTCTGAAAGAATTTTATAGGATTGGAATATATTCCTTAAAGATGGCATTTGACCACACTGGTTAGATACTGTGATGTTTTCTTGGTGGAAATTTTTTAAATTCAGGGTTCAATATATGTAGTGATTATAGAATCATTATTCCTTCTTGAGTCAATTTTTATTAGATTTTTATTTTTTTTTTTGAGACAGGGTCTTGCTGTGTCACTTAGCCTTGTATGCAGTGACACAATCACAGCTCACTGCAGCCTTGACCTCCCAGGTTCAAGCAATCCTCCCACCTCAGCCTCCCATGTAGCTGAGACTACAGGAATTACCACATGTGGCTAATTTTTTTAAATTATTTGTAGACATGGGGTCTCCCTATATTGCCCAGGCTGGTCTTGAACTCCTGGACTCAAGCAAGCCTCCCACCTCAGCTTTCCAAAGGGCTGGAATTACAGGTATGAACCATGATGCTGGGCCTAGATGTTTTTCCTATGGATGTGTGCATTTTATTTATGTTCAAAATCATTTACTTAAATTATTATTTACAATATGTTTACTTCCCTTTTAAATTTCTGATGTTTCTTCTAAATTTTTATAATTTCATCCTCCTTTATATTTCAAACATTCTTAATTTGTGCTTTATTTACTTGTTTTCTTAATCAATTTATCCAGGGTTTTTTTTGTGTGTGTACGTGTGTTTGTTTTTCAAATTTTGAAAACCCAACTTTTGTCTTTGTTTACATACTCTATTGTATCTGTTTTCTATTTCATTTATTTCTGTCTTCATCTTTATTACTTATTTTCATCTGATTTTAGTTGAGTTTATTCCGGGTTTCTTATACCCAAAAGATGCAATCATATGTTGAGAGAAATGGCAATTAAACTTATTAAATTTTCAGTGGGATGAGTGACATGCTCCCCTTACAACCACCCACCAAAAAATGCTAAGAACTATTCCAGAGAAATACATTTAGGGTATGTTTTTAGGATTTAGACTGACTGGAATTTAAATCTATGAAGTTTGGGGTACATTAAATAGTTTTGTTTCTCCATTTGTAAAGTAAGTCAAAACAATTATACCTCATAGGGTCTTGCGGCATTTACATGAAATAATCCATGTGCCTTGCTTAACGCATAGTTGCCCTCACAATAGGACCTCAGTATACAGTGACGATTTTTACTGGCATATGGATAAGATAATAAGGAATTATGTGATGACAGCCAACTGAGAGTAATCGACAATAAATGCTATAGTGTTGAAAAGTGGAGAATAATTGTTGGCTGGAATAGCCAAAGAAGTCTTCTGGAAGAATCTAAAATAAACTTAATGTTGGTAAAAGGGAGAACCACTGGGACAGGCAGACAAATGGGCATAGCATAAGACATAAGAAAAAAGAACAAATCACCTTGAGATGGGGTCATGCTTTCAAATACCATCCTTTGCATTACTTACAAGTACATTTCATAATTTACTAATACACTGACATTCTCAAGTTTTTAATCTATGTTGTCTTTGTCTGCCCTACAAATTCATTTTGTAAAATAAATGAAGACAGAGCCTTCATCTTTTATTTCTTCTGTGATCCTCCACAGCATTTAGTATTCTACTCTATATACAATGAGCACTTAATCAATGCCTATTGCTTGAATAAGTCCTCACTTCTGGGAGTGTGACCTCTGTCTTACTTTCAGCACTTATTCTTCTCATAGTGAGGGTGATTGTAGAATACCTAGTGACTATCAGGTGAAAAGGCTACAAGAAAATTGTGGGGGGATAATTTGGAATCAGCTCACAGAGGAAATAATCAAAGGTTCTGAAGTTGATGGGTAATCCCTCGGAAATGTTTTCGATAAGACACCTCTTCAAAGTAAAAGAGACAGCCCACTTTTCTCATAGATGGTGGAATAGTACGTCAATCTAGCTATTCTAGACACTAAAGGGGCTTCTGGCTAGGATTTGTGTTTTCTTTCCAAGCATGGAGCCAGCTGAATAAACCTTACTTAACTATGAGAAAGAACAATTTAGTAAGGAATTGGAAATGTCACATTATTTAGGGAATTATCTATTACAAAAGCCCAAATTACATATCATGTTAGTCTAATCTCATGCTACTGTAAGGACGTGACTGAGACTGGATAATTTATAATGGAAAGAGGTTTAATTGACTCACATTTCTGCCGGGTTGGGGAGGCCTCAGGAAACTTAGAATCATGGCAGAAGGGGAAGCAAACACATACTTCTTCACAGGGCAGCAGGAAGGAGAAGAATGAGTGCCTAGTGAAGGGGGAAGCCCCTATAAAACCATCTGATCTTGTGAGAACTAACTCACTATCATGAAAAGAGGATGGGGGAAACCACCCCCATGATTCAATTATCTCCACCTGGTTTCTTCCACGACATGTGGGGATTATGGAAACTACAATTCGAGATGAGATCTGGGTGGGGACACAACCAAGATGTATCACATATATAACTTAAATTGGATCAGTATTTAATGGATACCTAGTTGCCAGCTACCTTGTTGGTTCTTGAAGAGACAATGATGAGTAAGAACGGTTTATATCCTTAAAGATCTTAAACCAAAGAGAGAAGGAAACACATAGGTATGCATACCAGGATATAAAGTCAGGCTATGCCAAACACAAACATAGATAAACAGAGTGTTATAAAATTAGTGGATAGCGGAAATTAAATTTGAGTTGGAGTCAAGGAAGCTACCCCAGAAGTGGTAATACTGGAGATAATTCTTGAAATACCAGTGGAATTTAAACATATGTGAGGCTAGGGAATTTTAAAAACCTGGAAAGTGACATGTGTCTGGAATGGAACACAGGCTGGCAGAATTGCAATTTAGGGTGGATGGGGAGACTGGTGGAGTCAACTGTTAGCTATATAACTCTGAAAAACATTCAAGAGGTCAAGTGTCAGGATGGCTGAGTGGTCTAAGGCACCAGACTCAAGCTTAAGATTTGGGAGGTCATAAGAAGAACAGAGGAGGTTAGATATAAGAATTACTATAATGCCATATATGGCAAAAGCTGACAACCAGTTGAATGCCACAGGTGGAAGCAATGAAAGAATCAGTGATGAATGAGCTTTTTAGCTGAGGAAAAGCAGCAAATAGTGATGTCTACACCTGCAATAAAAAATCAGACACAAGAACCAATTTAGACAGGGTCGACATATTGAAGATGAGATGTGAGTTAAATGTGGCTATAGAGGCTGCATTAGGAAATACGGGTTGTGAAAATATGCGATACTGGAAAGGAAAAAGGCTTATTAGACTAGCACAAAGAAAGTTAGGATGGGTGAAAATTATGTTACATTTTACATGGAAGGAAAGGAAATTTGACACAAAAAGCCTTAACTACAAGCTATCCCCCAACTACTCCCAAATCTATGTCTCTAAACAGACCCTTTTATTAGAATCATAGGCTGTATATTTATGTAAATTATCATCATCATTACTTGGTTATAGGGTAAGAATTTCAAACAACATTTTCAAAACAGATTCATGACTGACATTAGATTATTGTGAGTGTATAAAAATGCAACTGATTTCTGGGTGCTGACTTCTTATCCTGCTACTTTACTGAATTTATTAGTTCTAGCAATTTTTAGTGGTGTCTTTAGGGTTTTCTACTTATCAGATCATATCACCAGTGAACAGAAATAATTTTACTTCTTTCTTTCCAATTTGGATGACTTTATTTCCCTGCTTAATAGTCTGGCTAGAACTTTCAGTACTATGTTGAACAGAAGTGATGTGATCTTGGCTCACTGAAACTTCCGCCTCCTGGCTTCAAGCAATTCTCCTGCCTCAGCCTCCCAAACAGCTGGGACTACAGGTGCACGCCACCATGCTCAGATAATTTTCGTACTTTTAGTAGAGATGGGGTTTCACCATGTTGGCCAGGAAGGTCTCAATCTCTTGACCTCGTGATCCACCTGCCTCGGCCTCCCAAAGTGCTGGGATTACAGGCATGAGCCACTGTGCCCAGACAAATCTTTTTTTTTTTTTTTTCCATTGAGACTTAGCTTCTCAGGAATAGGTAACTAAACTGGTCAGATAATAGGAATTAACGAAGCTGTTGGGACATAAGGATGATGTTACGGTAAGGCATCTGAGAATATTGATGAGTTGTTTAGGTTTGTCAGGAAGGTGAGAGAGGCTAGGAATGGACAAAGGGTTTGGAGGTTTGAAGGGGCACATGCAGGGTGTGAGTGAAAATGACATATAGGTGGAAGATACTGGTCGTAAACCAAAGATAAAATTCTAAGCTCCCCAGCCAACTGAATGGACCCCTCTTTTTGCAAAAGATTCCCAAAAGAAGCCTGAAAAATTAGTTCAGGCCATGACAGGAATCAGGGGGTGAAAATACAGCATTATAGCCTCTTCCTTTTGGAGTTTAGACACAACTTACCAGCATTAACATTAAAACAGATATCTTAAAATGAACAAAACAGACTCTGTGGCAATAAGACACTGAGTTCCAACCTGACTCTGGTTTAGGATCACATGACAGGTGGTAGGCCCTGAAGAAAATCAAAGTATTTTACCCCAAAACATATTCCTTTGACATATTCTGAAATAGCCCTGCAAATTATCTCTTGTGGGGGAAATTTGCATTCTGTAAGAATCTCCTTCCTTCACCAAGTCTTTTCCAGAGAGTCTGACACATTCAAGTTCTGATAAGAGTCACTCACTGTCTCTTCTCTTTGAAACTTGCTACCTGGAGGTTTCATCTACATGACAAGAACCCTGGCTTCCACAACCCCCTTGTCTAAATGCAAGCATTTTTTACACTGAATTCAATTCTTCAAGCAGAGCTTAACTCAACCAATTGCCAATCAGGAAATCTTCTAATCCACCTATGACCTGGAAGCCCCCTGCCCACCTCCATCCTTCCCCCACCTACTTTTAGATGTCTGACCTTTCTGGGCCAAACCAATATATACCTTAAATATATTAATTGATGTGTTTGTCTGTAACTTCTGTCTCCCTAAAATGTATAAAACCAAGCTGTAACCCAACCACCTTGGGCACATGTGCTCAGAACCTCCTAAGAGTGTGTCACTGGCCTTGCCAATTGATCCCTAACCTTGGCAAAATAAACCTCTAAATTGATTGAGACATGTCTCAGATATATTTTAGGTTATATGGCTAAATTTTTTAATTTATCTGGTTTATCTCAGAAGAGCTGAAAAGATCTTAGTGATGGCTTGGCCTGAGCTCCTCGTTCTGTCACTGAAAAAGTTATGGCCTGAAGAGGTGACCTGACTCTCCAGCATCCTGCAGTTAAAATGAGGTCCACCTGAATACAGCCCAAGTCCCCAGTCACAGATGAAAAGCAAGTCTTCCACTGGGCTCTTCTCTCACCCAACTTTCTTCCAGTGGAGTTCCAGCTACTGTCACTCCTGCTCCCCAGTTTTTGTTTGTTTGTTTGTTTTAAACCAACCTCAAAATTCTCAGTGACAAGGAAAATGTCTAAACTAGAGCCCTGCACTGTTTGCTCTGCAGTTCAGTAAGTTTTGGCTTCAGATCATTTGGAAGTTTGTTTCTGAGAGAAGATACAATGTAACTGCCTCCAGGCTCTTAGCTTGCCAGCAGGATGACTATCTCTAGCTGACAGGACCCACTGCCCCCTGCTGTTTGGATTGCTAACCAGGTTGTCTGACAGCAGGGTACCTTCCAGTTTGATCAGGGACAGTGGGCCCTAGATCAACATTCATCATTCATGAGGCTTTCCACTCAAACTGGGAAAAATCTCATGGCCATGTTGGCTGTTGGTTCAGCTGGGACTAGGAGAGAGGCAGAGATGACTCACCTGGGCGAAGGCTGCACAGGAGTCCTCTGGATTCAGTGTGGTTTCTGGAAAGACGTCTGTGTGGTGAGTGGAGAGACCTGCATTCTAGTCCTCCTCCACTGTCTACTCAGCGCATGTGAATAAAGTCATGTCACCTCGCTAAGCCTTGGTTTAGTCATCTACAAAGTAAAGTGTCAGCAGAAATAATTTTGTAGGGTTTACTCCTGTTCAAAAATATGTAATTGCATGGAAAAAGACTGACATTTTTTATATGAGGACCCATGTGATAAAACATGAGTGAAATGGAGTGTCCTAGGAAATTCCTGTTAACTGCTGGTTATTGATCATACTGATTATTACGAAAAGTGTGTTAAGAATGAACCCATGACAGCCAATGCCAGAATTCCAGCTCTTGCAGAGGATCCAAGCACCATGCCCAGGAATAGGTTGGGTCTCTTCATGTAAAGCAGAGAGAGGCAGGGAGGCCTGAGGCAGGACAGTCAGCAAGCAAGCTAGATAGACCTCAATTCCGGGGAAGAAGCATCTGCTGATTGCTCTGTTTTTTATTGGTGATGAATTGCTTTGGGTCCACAGATGTTAATTGTAGCCAGAAAAAGATCAGAAAGCTGCAATAGCATGATATATTAGGAAAAACACATGATTGGGAATGGAGCATAACTGGAGTCAAATCCCATTCTGGAACTAACTATTCATCCTTTCTGAATCTAAATTCTGTCATTATAACTCAGGGATAATTATATTTTTGCACGGGTTTTATGAGGATTAGAGACAACGTATGCAAAACACTTGGCACATGGTAAACATTTGCTAAATGTTATGCAATTTTATCAACGAGGTGTGGGAAAGGGACAAGAATTTAAGCCCAAAGAGCAGCACAGGTACAATGTGATTTTGCCAAACTCAGAACTTCTAAGGATACTTCTAGATCCACGTGTGGTTTTGTAATGAGGTCCTTGACACAGCCATATGAGAGGGATAATTTCTCAGGAGCCCCGGGTGGCAGCCATAGGAAGATGCACAGTTATATGTCTCTGAGCTTCCGTTTGGGGACTACAGAAAATCCGGACTCCAAAATTTCTACAGAAGAGCCCTAAGAATGGCAATTTAGTAAGAAATGGGATCTAAGAAATTGCCATTGTGTGCATATAAATTTATGAATTACTAGAAAATATTAATTGTCCATATGAAGAAATAGAAGACATGGATTGAATGAGGGTTGGGAGACAAGGCCCTCTCCTCACTATAAACCACAAATAAAATTCTAAGACCCCCCCCAACCACCTGAAAGAGCTTCTTCCTAAGCCAGGGCTCTTTTAAAATTTAACCTGAAGACTGTTTCAGGTCATGATGGGAAGTGGGGTTGGATATGATGCCTCGTTATACCTCTCCAGGATTAATGCGAACACAGACTTTAGGTCTAATAGAAATATTTTACAACCTATTCTCCCTGAAGCCCTACTACCTGAAGGCTTCCTCTGCAAATAAGAACTTGAGTCCCCACAATCCTTTATCTTACCCCAGAATTTCTTTCATTTTTGTTTTTGTTTTTTTGAGAAGGATTTTCGCTCTTATCCCCAAGGCTGGAGTGCAATGGCATGATCTCTGCTTACTGCAACCTCCACCTCCTGGGTTCAAGCAATTCTCCTGCCTCAGACTCCCAAGAGGCTGGGATTACAGGTGCCCACCACCATGCCTGGCTAATTTTTATATTTTTAGTAGAGATGGGGTTTCACCATGCTAGCTAGGGTAGTTTCAAACTTTAATCGTGGAAAAGAAAAGCTATAGGCCAAATTCTAATAAGGGTAAATGCATGCATATCTATAAAGCTCAATTTTTGGCTTCAATCTCCCTCTACCCCATACATATGCACATGCACACAATATATACACACAAACAATACACACACACCCTCATTGGAAACAAGACAAAAAACTAGAAGGCAACGTTCTCCACTCATATATCATTTATTTAATAAGCATAAATATAGAAGAAATAAACTTAACTTCAAGCAAAGATGGGCTGAGAATAGATAGAAGCCTCCCTAAGTACAGGTAACTGCAGTGACAGAAAGAATTATGTTAAATGTAATACCTAGGTTAAATTAATTAAATATTTACTAAGTGTTTTTATGGAGATTCAGAGCTAAAAGTTAGTGTTCTTAATCTTTTTTTTTTTTTTTTTTTTGAGACAGTGTCTCGCTCTGTCACCCAGGCTGGTGTGCAGTGGCGCGATCTGGGCTCACTGCAAGCTCCGCCTCCCGAGTTCACGCCATTCTCCTGCCTTAGCTTCCAGAGTAGCTAGCTGGGACTACAGGCGCCCGCCACCACGCCCGGCTAATTTTTATTTTATTTTTATTTTTTTTGTATTTTTAGTAGAGACGGGGTTTCACTGTGTTAGCCAGGATGGTCTCGAGCTCCTGATTTTGTGATCCGCCCGCCTCGGCCTCCCAAAGTGCTGGGATTACAGGAGTGAGCCACTACTCCTGGCCAGTGTTCTTAATCTCAATGAGCTCTAGTCCAATATGCAGCTTAACTGTATGCATTCATCATAGTTTTATGCCAATAACCTACTGCGGAGAATGGAAGGAGCAAAGGATGTGGTTAGATTATTCTATCTACTTAATGGATAAATGTCCTTGAGCGAGTGAGACGGAGCTTTAAGCCTTGGTATCTTTATCTATAACAGAAAGGTAATAATACCTATTCACTAGATTGCAGTGAGGATCAAATGAGTTAAGGTAAGTAAAAGAGCTCTATAAACTTTAAGAAGCCCATACAAATGCTAATTGTTGCTATTTTCTTTCCCCTTAAGGGTACGCTTGGTCTTTCCTGATGAAGTTTTAAGAGAAAGGCAGAGTTGACCCTGGGCTTTCAAAAAACTGTTCTTTCAGGTACAAACTACGAATTATGATTTTGAACTTCAAAAAAAAAAAGGGATAACTTTCAAAAATACCCAGTTTTGAAACACTCTGTCTATTCTTCATTCATTCATCTCCCATTGTCATTCCATGCCATTTCCCAGACTTTAGTCCCTTCTTAACTCTTCCTTGTGACAATTTTCTTTCTGCTTTCCTTTTCCTTCCTTCTCAAGGCAAAACCTCAGAGAGAAGAATTGGCTGCTAGGGATCCTCTGCAGAGACCTTGAAGAACATGGCAATTATGAAACTTCAACAAGAAAAGATTTAAGCTGATCTTTTAAAAAAAAATACTGTCGGGAATTTTGTAGAAATGACTTTAATATAATAACTGCTTCTTTGACTTATGTTTTGTCTGGTGGTGAAAAGAAAAATATTTATAAAAGCATGCCTGTGTCCTAAAATTGGGGACACAAACTTAAATGACTGAAGGCAGTTGAGGAGTGGAGGCAAGGATGGTGAAACCAGGCCCTGTACCAAGCAGGAAAGCGTGAACCTGCTAAAGAGAGTGGCTGCTTCTCATTTCCAGTCAACTCATCTGAAATGGAGTTGCGAATCCATTTCAGCCACAGCGATTGATCTGGATTTTTTTGTAAAATTCCCTGATTTTTACATATTGACAAATAATTAATTAATTAAGAAGAAATGTAAATGTTCAGCCATGCTGTGTACTCAGGAAATACCTTTATAAGACATCATGGGCCTAAATTCTGGGCCAAAGGAGCTAGAGAAAAAGGATAGGAATTCATCAGATCCAACATCACTACTGGATATTTAAATAGTCCAGGCCAGGCGTGGTGGCTCATGCCTGTAATCCCAGCACTTTGGGAGGCCGAGGCAGGCAGATCAAGAGGTCAGGAGATCGAGACCATCCTGGCTAACATGGTGAAACCCCGTCTCTACTAAAAATACAAAAAATTAGCTGGACGTGGTGGTAGGCACCTGTAGTCCCAGCTACTAGTGAGGCTGAGGCAGGAGAATGGCGTGAACCCGGGAGGCAGAGCTTGCAGTGAGCCGAGATCGCGCCACTGCACTCCATCCAGCCTGGGCGACAGAGCAAGATGCCATCTCAAAAAAAAAAAAAAAAGATAAAATAAAAAATAAATGAAAAAATCCAGAGTTTATATCCTGCTAAACATAGATAAATGAACAACTTTGGATTCCCAGGGTTACATGAGCATTCATGATGATTTATTTATTCATCACCATTTGAATAGATCACTGGGCAAAATGTAGAGATGACTGAGATAATGCTTGTGTTTTGACCCCATGGAGCATATAATCTAAACTGAAAGGCAAGCAAGGTATATACAAATGAAAATAGACGATAGAAATTAAAATGATGCAAATTCCTTTAATGGAGTGGTTCGTAGCATTGGCCATGGAGTCAAATGGGCATAGTATCATATCTTGACAAATTACCTTTCCTCAGTCTCCTGAGCTATAGATAGCAATGGAACCTATGCCACAGGAATGCTGTAAGCACTAATGAGAAAATATATATAAGGTTCTTAGCACAGTTTCTGACACAAATTTGGTAATGTTTTCATAAGATACAATACTAATGGTGGTAATGACAACAACAATAATAATAACAGAAGTAAGACAACTCAAATGTCACAAGGCTGGAAATGATAGAATTATGTGAGAGATGCAGGCAGCATATGTTAGACCCTTGCTACTTAAGGTAGGACCTATGGCCATGCAGCGTTGGCATCTTCTGGGCAGCTGTTAGAAAAGCAGGAGCTCAGGCCTCAGCCCAGAGGGACTGCATCAGAATCTGCATTTTATTTAGCATTTTCCCCAGGTAGACAGCATGCACATTAAAGTTCAAAAAGCACTGTGCTAGATGACATCAGAGGAGGCATGAACAAAGGTCTCCAGAATGAGACAAGATTGGACCAGATCATAAGTTTTCAAACATTTTGGTCTAAAGACCACTCTACAATTTTAAAAATTATTGAGGACCCACAGCCATTTGTTTATGTGTTTTATCTGTCTGATGTTTAACGATATAAGACATCTGGATGATCATATCTGCTTCAGCATTCAATCTGTTGTGTTATGTTCTTTTGGTTGACATATATGAAGAAAATGAGGCTGTACACAAATATATAGCTTGCAAAGGTAGGGGCATTTTAATACCCTTTTCATATAATTGTGGATATTCTCTCTCATTGTTCCAGAAAAATTCTGCAAGTGGTAGATAAACTCATGGAATCTCAAATTTAATGAGTCAACATTTGGAAGACTTGTAAAACTCTGTGAACCGATATTTTCCAAATGACAAATGCATGCTTTTACAAAATGTGGAACGTGAGTCAAAGACCCACTCGAAGTAGACTACTACATTTCAGTCTGTATAAACTAATGGATTTTCACATACCAGGAAAAAATATTCAGTGCCTATATTTTTTCTTGAGACCACCGTAGTACTTTGGCATGCAGCAGAAGTGCTTTGGTGTGCTTCCTATTTCCTCACATGAAATATTAAAAAGAAATGTACTTAAGGGTCAACATTCATTGAATTAATAATTTTTATTGTTTCATCCAGAACATTCTTAAGTGGAATGCACACTGGTGAGAAATGCAATGACTACTGGCATGGTTTGGGACCACTACCTTGATTCATGCTAGGCAGTACTTTCACTCACTATTGTTTTTGCACTTTCAGGGCAAATTTTAGCACAGTGGAAAAAGCAAGTAAACTCTTAATATTATTACAAATGTTTTTTAATTTCTCAAAGGTCCTTAAAAGGATTTCGGGTACTCTAAAAGTCTTTAGGCCATACTTTGAGGAACACAGGAATAGAACACTGGAAGACAGTGGCTCCATAAAAGGCTAGGTGAAAGGAAGAGGCCCACAGGACTAATGGAGTTAGGCCAGTGAAAATAGAAGTAAGAGGAAGCAAAGTGTGTTCAACCAATCTGCGTGGAGCTGAGCTTATGCAATTCAGAAACTGCTGCTTGAGCTACTCTGTTCTGCTCCTAAGAACAGAGGCATGGACAGAGAGAACATCATCCTTTTAGTTTGTTTATTAAACACGTCTTGGTGAAGTAGTTTCAACTTCAGCTAGACTACATTTTGCTAAGTGAACCTGAAAATCTTGGCAGTTGATTCAAACTAAAAAATCAAAGAGAAAACACATGAATAAATTACTTTTGCCATTTGCCATTATGTCTAACTAAAGAATTGGTACTCTCCCTTTAAAAAAAAATAGAGACGATCTTTTTTTTTTTTTTTTTTTTTTTTTTTTGAGACAGAGTCTTTCTCTGTCCCCCAGGCTGGAGTGCAGTGGCGCGATCTCGGCTCACTGCAAGCTCCGCCTCCCGGGTTCACGCCATTCTCCTGCCTTAGCCTCCAGAGTAGCTGGGACTACAGGCGCCCGCCACCACGCCCAGCTAATTTTTTGCACTTTTTAGTAGAGACGGGGTTTCACTGTGTTAGCCAGGATGGTCTCGATCTCCTGACCTCGCGATCCACCCGCCTCGGCCTCCCAAAGTGCTGGGATTACAGGCTTGAGCCACAGCACCCTGCCGATCATTTTTTTTTTAAAGAAATTGCCATTTTAGTTTTACAATTCATATAAATACTATTTTTTCTGAGTGAGTTATGTCCTCCCTCCTGAAGACCCAAGTGGTTAGGGACCCTATTACTTATTTGTATGTTACATACTTTAGAGAAAATGCTCATAGCTTGGAAAATCTAATGGATTAGATTCGAGATGATGAGTGACCTTGACTTCTAAATGTATGACATGTATTTTCATGTATGGAGAAGTTTCACACTGTCAATCATAGGAAACACAAGTGTAGGAGGCTAGAACACAAACCTCAGTGTCTTGGCTTTTGTATACCTAAATTTCACCCAAATACCAACAAAATGAAATTACCCTTAAAGAGGCTACCTCTGGGACAGGTGTTACCCATAGAAGTTGGTCAGAACCTGCAAGGTCTGTTATGTACAGACTGTAGGACCAGATACACATATAACAACCCTGGGATCCGAGGACCCTTAGGAATCTCAGGCGGCCACCGACGTTACAGGAACCTTATGTAGCATCTATGGATCTCTCCACCTTCTCCAAAACTCTGCCACTCAAGCTCACATGGTTCCCTGACTTACCTGCAGGATTAGTCCTAGGCTGTCCGTTTGATAACTAGTTGGGAGGGTGTTTTCCTCAGAGACGTACAGTGAAGCTCCTTTTCATCCAGACAATGCTTTTACAGTTCACGCCTGGGGCCTCTCTCATTTTCTCTGAAATAGACTTTAAGAGATGCTTGGCTGCGTAACATCATTAGTGAAAATAACTCACAGGAGGACTTTTGAGGTAACATAGCTGAAAGTGCCATGGAGTCCTTTTCTTTTCTTTCTTTCTTTCTTTCTTTCTTTCTTTTCTTTTTTTTTTTTTTGAGATGGAGTTTTGCTCTTGTTCCCCAGGCTGCAGTAGAATGGTGCCATCTTGGCTCACTGCAACCTCCGCCCCCACCCCCCAGAAGGTTTCAAGCAATTCTCCTGCCTCAGCCTCCCGAGTAGCTGGGATTATAGGTGCCTGCCACCATGCCCGGCTAATTTTTTGTATTTTTAGTAGAGATGAGGTTTCACCATGTTGGCCAGGCTGGTCTCAAACTCCAGACCTCAGGTGATCCGCCTGCCTCAGCCTCCCAAAGTGCCCAGATTACAGGCATGAGCCACCGCGCCAGACCCTGAGTCCTTTTCTAAATCCTGCTTTATGTGCTTTTTATCTCCTAACCTGACTTAGATGTTTTATTCCAATATTCAGAAGGACTTGAAAAATAATCTTTTTCAGATTATAAAATGAACGCTTATTTACTTTAGAAATTGTGTAAAATTATAAAAAATAAAGGAAATTAAAATGATCTATTTCTGTGAAGAACAAAATATTCAAAACTTGAAAATGGGCCAGAAATACAGGTGGCATATCTTTCCAGCATTATATGAGGGTGACAGCTCACTTAAGGATTCTCTAGAACCAGTATAAATATCATGTGAAACACAGCAGGATTTGTGAAACTGCATAATGGGTTCAAGCAATTCTCCTGCCTCAACCTCCCAAGTAGCTGGGACTACAGGTATGTGCCACTGCACCCAGCTAATTTTTATATTTTTAGTAGAGACGGGGTTTCACCATGTTGACCAGGCTGGTCTTGAACTCATGTCTTTAAATGATCTGCCCGCCTTCGCCTCCCAAAATGCTGGGATTGCAGACATGAGCCACTCTGCCTGGTCCATAATTTAAAATTTTATAATAGCCATATTCAAAATGTAAAAGGATACAAGTAAAACTAATTTTTATAAAATAATTTACTTAACCCAATATATCCCAAATGTTATCAATTTAACATGTAAGAGAAAGAAGAAATTAATAATGAGCTATTTTATATCTTTTTGTTGAACTAGCTCTTTCAAATCTGAAATGTATTAGTTTCCTTTTTAGTTGACACTTCATAATTCATAATGTGTCCACATTTATGAGACGCATTGATATTTTATACATGTATACAATGTGTAATGATCAAATCAAAGTAATTAGCGTAACCATCACCTCAAATATTTATCATTTCTTTGCATTGTAAACAGTCAACATCCTCTCTTTTACCTTTTTTAAAACATACAATAAATTATCATCATTATTATTATTTTTGAGATGGAGTCTTGCTCTGTTGCCTAGGCTGGAGTGCAGTGGTGTGATCTCAGCTCACTGCAACCTCCGCCTCCTGGGTTCAAGCGATTCTCCTATCTCAGCTTCCCGAGTAACTGGGACAACAAGCGCCCACCACCACATCCGGCTAATTTTGTATTCTCTTAGTAGAGACAGGGTTTCGCCATGTTGGCCAGGCTGGTCTTGAATGCCTGACCTCATATTGTTTGCCCACCTCGGCCCCCCAAAGTGCTGGAATTATAGATGTGAGCCACCACGCCCAGCCAAAGCATACAATAAATTATAATTAACCACACTCACTCAGCTCTAGTGTTGCAGGACACTAGAACTTATACCTCCCTTCTTGCAGTAATTTTGTATCCCTTAACCAACTGTTTCCTATCCTCCTCTCTCCTACTCGTCACAGCCCCTAATGACTATAGTTCTACTCTCTACTTCTATGAGCACAATTGTTTTTAGCTCCCACATATGAGTGAGAACATGTTGTATTTCTCTTTCTATGCCAGACTTACTTCACTTAACATAGTGAAATTTCCTCCAGGCTCATCCATATTGCTCTGAATGACAGGGTTTCATTCTTTTTTTATGGCTGAATAGTATTCCATAGTAAATATCTATATCTGTATCTATATATGACATTTTCTTTATCTGTTCATCTGTTGATGGATATATAGGTTGATTCCATATCTTGGCTATTGTGAATAGTGCTACAGTAAACCAATAAAAATATAATGTGAAACACGAGAAAAGCACATAATTTTAAATTTCCTAATTGGCATATTAAAAACATAAAAAGAAACAAGTAAAACAAATTTTTATAATATAATTTATGTAACCCAATATATCCCAAATATTATCAATTTAATATGTAAGAGAGAGAATAAATCATTAACGAGATATTTTATATTCTCTGATTGTACTAAGTCTTTAAAATCCGGTGTGTATTTTATACTTACAGCACGTCTCAGCTTAGGCTAGTGCTACTTCAAACGTTCAAAAGCTACATATGACTAGTGGCTACCATGATGAAAAACATAAATCTAAGGGAAAGAACTTTGTTCCACTCACTGTTCACTATCGGCCTCAGACTAGTGAAGTAACAAGTTAATTTGTTGCTTTTTTTTCCCCGGTAGAGATACAAATAAGATCTGTCCAGTAGGAAAGAGAAACACCGGTAATCATTTTGGGTGCTACATTATTAGCTAATTTTGTATGCAGCTGAGCAATAATATCCTAGAATTCCTTTATTCAATTACCTATAAAGAATACCTAGCTCCTCAAACATTCTTTGAACCAGTCTTAATATACTACTAGTGCCCTCATTGCTTAATAATTGGAACAAAATCTTGGACATGTGTTTATTTTGTATTTTCATGAGTCATGGCTTTTACCTTGTTGAAAATTCTACTTCAGCATTTCCACTACCTGCAACCACTATTCACATGTCACCGTCTTCTATTGTCTCTCTACAGCCCAACCCACATATCCACATACATAGCTCTATCATCTCAATTTCTACCTATGTAAATATTGAAAACACTGAATTAAGTAAATGCTCACGTTTATTTTTGCTACTTTGAAATTGAAGAATTTTATATATATTTCCAAAGTTTTTGATATCCATTACTAAATTGTCTGAAATGTTTTATCATAAACTTTCTTATTACCAGATAATAAAAGTGCTCGATTCCTTACTCTAGAAAACTCAACATAAGAATTGATAATATTGCTCTCTTTTTAAGAAATCTAGATTTATTTTATCTTTTTACAGTGACTAAAATGTCCATAATAATAGCAGCAGTAAAAGGAGCTTTTTTCATTTTATGTCTGACTTAGAATATGACTAGAATTCTCACTGCCAGGTTAGATGTTCGCCATTGTTTTATGATTGTTTCCTGTCATATTAAGGATATATTTACTGACTCCTAGTTTGCTAATTAAAAAAAAACTGGAATAAAACTCTGTCAAATGTATACTTTTTCTTTTAATTTACTAATATCATACATTATGTTCATAAGTCTTCTAATAATTATCCATATATTCTTAGATTAAACCTTACCTGACAAAGGGCATTATTCCTTTAATATAAGTTTATTAGCTCTTATTTAGCATCACTTTTTATTTATTTATTTATTTATTTTTATTATACTTTAAGTTCTAGGATACATGTCCAGAACGTGCAGGTTTGTTACATAGGTATATACAAGCTATGGTGATTTTCTACACCCATCAACCCGTCATCTTCATTAGCTATTTCTCCTAATGCTATCCCTCCCCTATCACCTCACCCCACAACAGGCCCTGGTGTGTGATGCTCCCCTCCCTGTGTCCATGTGTTCTCGTTGTTCAACTCCCACTTATGAGTGAGAACATGTGGTGTTTGGTTTTCTGTTCCTGCATGAGTTTGCTGAGAATGATGGTTTCCAGCTTCAACCATGTCCCTGCAAAGGACATGAACTCATTCTTTTTTATGGCTGCATAGTATTCCATGGTGTATATGTGCCACATTTTCTTTATCCAGTCTGACATTGGTGGGTGTTTAGGTTGCTTCCAAGTCTTTGCTATTGTGAACAGTGCTGCAATAAATATACGTGTGCATGTCTTTATAGCAGCATGATTTATAATCCTTTGGGTATATACCCAGTAATGGAATTGCTGGGTCAAATGGTATTTCTGGTTCTAGATCCTTGAGGAATCGCCACACTGTCTTCCACAATGGTTGAACTAATTTACACTTCCACCGATGGTGTAAAAGCTTTCCTATTTCTCCACATCCTCTCCAGCATCTGTTGTTTCTGACTTTTTAATGATTGCCATTCTAACTGGCGTTAGATAGATGGTCTCTCATTGTGGTTTTAATTTGCATTTCTCTAATGACCAGTGAGCGTTACTTTTTTTTTTTTAACATATTTGATATCTATATTGATAAGTCACTCTGGTGAAAATGTTTTATTTTTAAAACAATCTAATCAAATTTTAATATCAAAGTATACTCACTTAGTAAAATGAAATTTAAGGGTTTTTCAGTTCTTTTGAATCCTTTGAAACATTTAAATAGTACAGGGATAATTGGTTCCTTAAATCTTTGAAATAATTTCTGTGATGCCCAGGGACATCTTTCCTAGAGGTTATTCTTTCATAAACTTGTAAAACTTTCTTCACATTTTTGTTTTATTTTTTCTTCTTCTATTTGAGTCATTTAAAAAACTTTAAATATAGTTAATCATTATCAAGATCCCTAATTTTTGTACTGAGATTATATATGTGTATAAATATGTTTACATTTATAAAACTATGCATAACTGTATATATGTATATTTGTATGTGTGTAAATGTATATTATAGTTCTTCTGTATTTGTATTCTTATTTTTCTTAAGTAAATTAGCTAAATATTTTTCACTTTTATTTGTTAGAGCATCTACTTTTGATTGGAATTGATCAGTTTTTAAATATGCTTTGATTTCATCTTTTTAATTTGTTTTCCTTCTGAGGGCAGTTGGAAGCCACTCAAGAATCTTAAGCAGAGGAGTGGCCTGAGGATGTCTGTGCTGTGAAACATGCTCTGCCCACTGAGGGGCCTTGGGGTGGAGAAGAGAACATCATGGCCAGGCTGGGCTCCTGGTCCGTGGCAGCCTCCAGGACCCAGCTGTTGGGCAAGAGCATCTCATGGCTGGATGGGGCAAAGCAGAGAGGAGAACTTAGCTATAGTATCATGTTCCTAATGGGAGGTCCAGGTGTGGGGAGCAGAATCCAAAAATATTAGAGGATTTTGCCTGGTTAAGGCCAAGCTCCATAATCTAGAAGGAAGGTTTTAATCTGAGAGGCCCAATATAGCACTTCTATCAATAAGTGAGGTAGACGTGTGATTTGTTGCAATGGGAGCCTAGCCAAGCTCTGGGATGAAGAAGCATAACCCCCCTCCTACAATAGGACTATTGGGATATTGGCAAGAGGGCTGAAGGTCACTTAGTTGGTGCAAGTGCAAATCCCAAAAACAACATTCACATGCACTGCAGCATGAAGGGCATCACTTGGAATTGTGTGGTGCTGTGTGCACCACTAATCCAGGAATCTAAATAGGACTTGTGTATTGCTGTGTGCACCACTAATCCAGGAATCTAAATAGGACTTGTGTATTGCTGGTGTACCACTAATCCAGGAATCTAAATAGGACTTGTGTATTGCTGGTGTACCACTAATCCAGGAATCTAAATAGGACTTGTGTATTGCTGGTGTACCACTAATCCAGGAATCTAAATAGGACTTGTGTATTGCTGGTGTACCACTAATCCAGGAATCTAAATAGGAATTGTGTAGTGCTGTGTGCACCACTAATCCAGGAATCTAAATAGGACTTGTGTATTGCTGTGTGCACCACCAATCCAGGAATCTAAATAGGACCTCAGTGCTATTAAGTAGCTGAGCTCAGAAGAGGGACCTAAGGTAGAAACCTAGACACTGAACTGGGACACTTGGGGAGGGTCTGGGGGAAGCTGCAGCATGAAATGTACACATGTATTGAAACATCACTCTGGACCCCATACACATTTACAATTATTACATGTCTGAACTTTTTACAAACACCCTAAAATAAATTAATTAGTTTCAAAAATGGGAAAAAGAATGTTAGGAAGTCCTAGGCTCATCTCTGGAACATGGTCCTACAAAATTGAGACCATACCAGCCCTCAGCTGCAATGATAATGAGGTTTCTAATTGTGATCTAAGCCTCAGGATTAGTGCAGAAAACAGACTGTGGCAAATATGAGTGAAAAGGCCATGAATGATTGCAATTGAGAGAGAATAAGAGACCCCATGCACATGTAGGTCATGCTCCTATACTTCTGACAGTCACATGACTTCTTTACCGCCCTCCTTGTTCTTTAGTTCTCTCCTTTCTTTTTGAATATCCCCACTTCCATTCATTCTTTTTGTTTGTCCATGCCTTCACCCAGCTCTTATCCCCAAGCCCTGTGGTCGCTTCTAAGTGCTAATGAAGTTGTCAAGCCCTGCTTCCCCTCCAGGTGAAAGAAGTCCAAGTGGATGTGCCTTCTCACTCAAGAGCAGGGCTGCCCAGAGACTCATTTCAAGACATTTATCTGCCACTGAACAATGGTGTCTGCTGCTGAGAAGAAATTAAAGCGACTGCTAAGTAGAGCAGCACAGCACATAACAGCCTCGTGGAACAGGAGAGGGTGTTTGATGGCGATGGCTGTGAAGCCAGGTCTGACAAGGTCCTCACCCATATTGCCTGCAATCCTTCAGCAGCTGGCTGTGCAGCTGCTGCGGAGTCTGGCACTCCCCATGCTGACGGATGCTGAAGAGCACATTCCGGTGTTGGGGGGAATCCAATGAGGCAGGAAACAGCTTGACCAGGACAAGCTCTCTCTGCATATCAAAGTGGGGCTGCTGAAAGAAAAATCTGGGAAGGGACAGTATTGAGGGCAGGGGGGTAGTTTAACCAAATTTGCTTCAGTGAGCTCAAAAACAGGATATGAATAGGATGTGACAACCCTTCCCATTATAACAGAACCCGTGTCAGGTAAGATAACCCTCATGAATTGGCTGAAAACCCCACAGCAGGGCAACTGACCTCATGGTCATTTGGCAGTCACAGAAGCTAAAAACTAGCTCCAATTAAATTTTAAAAGAAGGAAAAAAGCATTGTGACTAACAAACATCATTCTTTCTCTGAGGCAAAGGCTTGTATTTTCCCCTTCAACAACCTTGCAAGAAAGAATGACCGAGCTCCTGCTGCAGAGGATAAACTGTGAAGCTTCTAACCTCTTCTGCAGTGCTCTCTCTCTCGCCAGCCCCCCAGTGAGGGTTGACAAGCCCTTGAAGTTCTTGGACACAGACACCAAACTGTGGCATAGGAGAAAGGGCAGGAACCTGAGTTTGAATGTCAATTTCCTCACATAGTGCTAGGTAACTTTTGGTCAAGGCACTTAATCATCCTGAGATAATTTTGTTTGTTTTTTTGTGAGGGTTAATTGAGAACATTTATATAAATGCACCCAGCACAGTGCCTGAACTTTTAAAATTAGTCAGCAAGTGTGAATTCCTTTCATCTTCCCTGTAAAAAATCTCTGTATTTCCAGAAATAACACAGCCCTTGGAGTATGGGACGGACTCAATACATGAATATGTAGCTTAGTATATTAGACTCCATGAGCAGTATTCTCTAGCAAACTATGACAAGTTCTGAATGTATTGTAGTTATTTATTCCACCAGGAAAACAAGAATGTATATTCACTCAAGAATATTTCTTAACTATCTACTTTGCATATGTACCATGTAGGCCTTGGGGACATAGCAGTGAAAAAGATAAATATGGTCCTTATCTGTGTCATTCAGGATGCTTTTGGTCACGTAACAGAACAATCAGTTCAAAGTGACTTAAATAATAAAAAGGGATAATTGTCTTACAATTAGAAAAGTCCAAGATAAAGTAAGCTTCAGGAGTGGTTTGATTCATCTACTCACTGGGATCATGAGGGACTCTTTCCGTCTCTGCTCTGCCTTCCACAGCATCTGCTAATCATAAGACTGGTCGCTGTCAAGGTTACATGCTTTCTCTTCCATACGCAGAAGGCTTTACCTGCTGGCAGGTCTCAGCCAATCTCTCTTTGTGTCTCACCATCTGTAATTGAGTAACATGCATCCCTGAATATACTGAGGCGGGGAGACAGGATCATGCTGATTAGTTTAGTCCTGAGACACATATACTACTCTAGAGCAGGGGTATAATCAGCTGAGGACAAAGCTCATGAGCTGAAGGCAAGGAACAGAGCTATCCAATAAACCCAGGGTGGATAGGAAGAGAAGAGGGGATGATATTGAGAAGTTATAACCACGGCACTGTAACCTCGTTTGTGTTCTCACAGATCTTCTGATTATTAAGTTTGACATCTTTGCAAAGTAGACTTTTGTAAAAACAAAAAATAAAAGTTTGTGCTGCTTTCCTGGGGAACATGTGTATCAAGAACAAATAATATTCCTTCACATCTAACGATAAGGTCACTTAATAAACCAGATAGCTAATCTATTTAATAAGTGGTGCTAGGTGCTAGGGAAACATACAGAAAAGTGTGAAATGAGAGCCACTATCATTAAGAAGTCGACTGGGTGCAGTGACCCAAACCTGCAATTCTAGCAATTTGGAATGTCAATGCAGGAAGATCACTTGAGCCCATGAGTTCCAGATCAGCCTGGGAAACATTGGGAGACCCCCTTTCTACAAATAATAAAAATTTAGCTGGGCATGGTGATGCACAAGTATAGTCCCAGCTACTGGGGAGGGTGAGGTGGGAGGATCGTTTGAGCCCAGGAGGTCAAGTCTGGAGTGAGCCATGCACAATAGCACTACTGCACTCCACCCTGGGTGACAGAGTGAAACCCTGTCTGTCAAAAGAAGAAGAAGAAGAAGCCAAATGTGCAATACATAAAATATTTTATTCACTTGTAAAATGACAAATAGTAAAATGGTGTTGTGTGGTAAGTGACCAGAGAATGGCACAGACATTGATTTTTGTAGACTTGTGAGTTGCAAACTTCCCTAAGAATCATCTGGGGTCAGCTTCTTTAAAATGCAGATTTTTAGACCAATGATTTTGATTCAGTGCCTTGAGATGGCACCCAAGACTATAATTAGGAAAAAAATTTTAAAAAACCAAAATTACGTAGTTATTGCATTGCAAAAGAGGAGTTGGGCTGGGCTGCTGTGGACAGAAGCCTTCAGGATTCTGCAAGGAGAACATAGCACCTGGTTTCTTTATTGCCATTGCAGCACGGCCATCAGTATAACAGCACCTCATCCAGTGTAGATAGCTGAAATGGAATTGAATGAATGAATTGACTGTGGCTCTTTTTCAGGTTGAGATGGAGTGAGGAGATACCAGAAGCAGGGAGTTGGGGTCATTGTAATAGTCTTTGCATGAAATGATGTGGAATTAGCCTAGAGAGCATGAAAAGAAAGGAAGAAATTTCTATCCCAAAGCCCTTCAACAAATCCCTTGGTTATTCAGCAGATAATTTATACTCCATGGGAAAGTTGGCAGAATGTTTCAAATTATTTAAAAGAAAGTGTGAGTGGATGAGAAAAAGAAACTTGAGCTCTCTTATTTAATGTTTTCACATTTTCTCTATTTTGATATAAAATAAAAAGGAAAGAGAATTAACTTGGGAGCAGGACACAAGAGTTCCAGCCTCAGCTTGCTTCTCAGGAGCTATGTGACCTTGGGGAAATTCCCTTTCTTCTTTGGAGCAATTTTCCTATTGGCAAAATGAAGGGGTGTGATAATCTCCAACATCCCAACACCCTCTGTTGCTAAGATGGAATATCACTGTATGCACCTTGATGAAAACTGCATTGTAAATTTCATTTACTTATTAGACTGTTAAAACAAGTATGGCTGAAAACAAAATGCATATTGTACTCAATGTAAGGGTAATGATGTGCGTTCTAATTATCTACTCAAGCAATGTAACCACAGTTAAATTTATGATAAGAATAGCACATATATTGGGCTGAGCAGGTTGTACTAAATTAAAACTTACAGCTGCCCTTTGTATTAATTTAAAGGCATTCCTCTGCCACCAGCCATGGAACTCTTATCAGCATATGAATGAGGTCCATTAGCATAACAAAAGTTGTATCACATAATGTCAAAATCCTGTGCTAGACATCTAACCTTGTACACACTGCACTGTATCTAAGGATAAATTCACGTTTATTATCCCTGGCACTAGCCCAGATTCCCTTCTATCTGTAACTGAGTCTGAAAGGGCAGAGGAAAAGGCTAGGAAAACTTATTTTCTCCTTTCTTGAGGACCACAGACACCCATGGCTGGCATGGGTGTGTTGTCCCCCACTGAAGTTCATCCTAATATTTTTAAATTTCTAGACCAACTCATTGGTCACTTGAAGGATTGTCCTCTTTCCAAACAAATTTTTTTTTTTTTTTTTTTTTTTTTTTTTTGAGACAGAGTCTCGCTCTGTCGCCCAGGCTGGAGTGCAGTGGCTCGATCTCGGCTCCCTGCAAGCTCCGCCTCCCGGGTTCACACCATTCTCCTGCCTCAGCCTCTCTGAGTAGCTGGGACTACAGGCGCCCGCCACCACGCCCGGCTAATTTTTTTATATTTTTAGTAGAGACGTGGTTTCACCGTGGTCTCAATCTCCTAACCTCGTGATCCGCCCGCCTCGGCCTCCCAAAGTGCTGGGATTACAAGCGTGAGCCACTGCGCCCGGCTCCAAACAAAAATTAACAAAGAATTTTATTACAGGCAAATTGCCAAATGTATTGTAGATATGATTCAGTATCTAGAAACTTAACACATACCCAAATTTTCAGGAATGTTATTGTGTAAATAATAAAAGCTAACTTTTTGAGTGCATACAAGCTGGCAGAACCTGCATTACTAACACTACTAAAATTCTTTCTACTTCTTCTAATTAACCTGAAAGTTAGATGTCATCTCCTGTCTATAGATAAAGTTCAAGGAAGTTGTCACTTGTTGAAGGTCAGACATAACTAAGTATTCATAGCTGTACCCATTTGACTCCAAAGTGTGGAGTCCTAATTAGGGAAAGAAAGTCAGACTGGCAGGGACACAGAAAAGCAAAAAGAAGAAGCAGATCAGCTATATGTTTGCCTTTCTTCACGGTCCAGGACACACAGCCATCTTGCACAAATAACTCCCCATCTTCCTGCACCCAACTATCACCAAACACCTGCATGTTAGCTCACTGCCACCTTGGCATTACCGGTACTGCGCAAAGCCCTCTTCAGCATGCATCATAAACACTCTTCTATACAATCTCCTCTTCTCTCCTGCTGACCCTACCCATTGCCCACTCGCAACATTTTCTCACTTTCTTTAACAAATCTCCCTTTTTCTACCTGTAACTGTCTTGTTAAATTCTTTTACCCCTGCACCAAGGGCCTAGATAGTTGTTGCTCTCCTGTGACAAAAAGCACGTAATTATTCTACTCTGACCTGCTACTATAAAATAAAGTCTACAGTACTGTCCAATAATATATCATTCACCTGAATCATTCCTTATTGTAACTGAGATAAGTAGCTTTTAATGCTTCCAAGTCGAATGTATACTTTGTTTTTGCTTCGAATGGCTATAATTAGTGACATACATTTTTGGACTATAATTAAAGGTGTGATAGCCTGGAAAATTTCAAGACAAAGAGTTCTAGTTTTTCCAGGGTTTTTTTTAAATAATTAAATACTTTTGGATTTTTAATGTTTTTATAAAGCTGACTAAAACATTTAAGATTTCTTAATAAAACATTTACATTTATTAATGCAATACCTTTAAGTTATTTCTAATATTTATGTAATAAAAATAGTTCTATATAAAACTCTACAGCAGACTTGGCATTGGGACTAGACTGTTTTTTTTTCTAAGTGATTTGGGGTAAAATAAGTAGTTTAATAACTCAGCTGTGGACCTATATACAGGAAAAAGAAAAAGAAATGTGAAATGTACAGACCTGCAATACCTTCTCCATAATCTCAAAATCCTTAGGTATAAAAAAGCCTAAAACTGAGCCAAGAATATTCCTCTCTTTGCAGAAGACATTTCAATAGATTTAGGATAAGTGTAACCACCAGATCCTTTTGGGGTGGTAATGAGATATGGACATATTGTGCTTCTAAAATCTACATTCAATACAGATGGCCAGTGTAAACAATAAGATACTGCAGAAATGATGGTTTGTTTCTTCTGAAATGATGTCATAAGAAATTGCTGCTCTGCACCCCTCTTTCTTGGATTACTTGTGGGAAGCCAGTTGCCTTGTCGTGAGACACATAAGCCACTTGAGGGAGAGGTCCAAATGGCCTGGAACTGAGGCCTCTTGCTAACTGCCATGTGAGTGAACTACCTCGGAAGTAGCTCCTTCAGCCTAGTCAAGCCATCGATGACAGCATCCCCAGCTAACATATGGACTGCAACTTCATGAGAGACCTGGAGCCAGAGTCACTAGTTGAGCTGCTACCAAATTTTTGACCCAAAGAAACTGCATGAGAAAATAAACTTGTATTATTGTTTAAGCTGCTAAGTTTTGGATAAATTAAAAAGCACATCAGCTTTTTCAAGTTGCTGTAAATTACCTGATTCTAAGATTCAAAAACAGAAATGTGGATGAATACATAAATTAGATTTTTAAAAATTTTTATTTTAAGTTCTGGGGTGCATGTGCAGAATGTGCAGGTTACACAGGTAAGCAGTGCCATAGTGGTTTGCTGCACCTATCAACCCATCACCTAGGTATTAAGCGCAGCATGCATTAGCTATTTTTCCTGATGCTCTGCCCAACTGACCTCTCCTGACAGGACCCAGTGTGTGTTGTTTCCCTCCCTGTGTCCATGTGTTCTCCTTGTTCAGCTCCACTTATAAGTGAGAACATGTGGTATTTGGTTTTCTTTTCCTGGAAAAAAAAATCACTATTATCAGAGCAAACAGACGACCTATAGAATGGGAGAAAAATTTTGCACTCCACCCATCTGACAATTGTCTAATATCCAGAGTCTAAAAGGAACTTCAGCAAATTTACAAGAAAAAGCAACAACCCCATCAAAAAGTGGGCAAAGGACACAAACAGACACTTCTCAAAAGAAGACATACATGCAGCTAACAAATATGACAAAAAGCTCAATGTCACTGATCGTCAGAGAAATGCAAATCAAAACCACAACGAGATACCATCTCATGCCAGTCAGAATGGCTATTACTAAAAAGTCAAGAAACAACAGATGCTGGTGAGGTTGTGGAGAAATAGGAACATTTTTACACTGTTGGTGGAAATGTAAATTAGTTCAACCATTGTGGAAGACAGTGTGGTGATTCCTCAAAGATTTAGAACCAGAAGTACCATTTGACCCAGCAATCCCTTTACTGAGTATATACCCAAAGGAATATAAATCATTCTATTATAAAGATACAAATTAAGATTTTTAAAGAGTAGAATACTTAGAATATGCTGTTTAGGGGGAAACTTCAACATTTTGCATAATACAGAATAACAAAATAATAACAGAATGACTGGATTTTACTAAACAGTGCACAGACTGGTAATGTGTGGAACCCCCAGGAACAGAACGGGCTTCACTGCTCCAGTGCCTCCTATTGACATAGCAGGATAGCTTTGGATGCCTCCAGTTCTTGACTTCACTTGACTTATTTTTGCTGCAGTTTACTCATTTTCTGCAAATTAGGGATAAAATTAGGGATAATTAAATTATTCAGTCCAAATCAGGAAACACGCCATAATTGAAGGGTAGAAAATTTGCTTTATAATTCAAGCAAGCCTTCGGTGTTCTGATGAAGCCAAACCACTATTAGTGCTTTCCATTGTTCTGAATAACTACGCAAAACACTCATTTTTAGAAAAGAAACCAAAAAAGTAAAGGAGAATAAACTTTATTGAATAAACTTCAGTCACATGTAATTTACTATTTTCCATGCTATTAGTAAGTTCTGTTTTAATATAACATTGATAGCTTTTTCTTGTTTACAAGAAGCAGGCAAAAAATGTGAAGGTAAAAATATATGCTTCATTTTTAAAAACTAAAGAAAACTCAAAGTTTGTTGTGTCACAATATGACATAAAATGACAACTAAATATACTGTTTAAAAGTGCCATACCAAATTTAGTTATTCCAAGAACAAATAAAATGAATCATAATGCTGCCTCAAATCCTTTCAGAATAAGAAAGAATATTTGCGTTTGTATAATTTTGCATAATGTCATGGATTTTTCATTTTTTGGGTATTTTTCTTAGTTATTCAGCAACTAAAAAAACAAGTATTTGTCTTTTATGACCTCTTCTTAAAAGTTATACATTCGATGATGAAGAAAGAACATAACTAAGTGCATTGAGAAGGCCGGAGACTTCCTTCCACAAGTGGATTTCTGATGAAGAGTATTGATATGGTTTGTCTGTGTCCCGACCTTAATCTCATCTTGAACTGCAGCTCCCATAATTCTCACGTGTGTGGGAGGAATCTGATGGAGGATAATTGAATCATGAAGGTGATTTCCACCATACTGTTCTCATTGTAGTGAATAAGTCTCATGAGATCTGATGGTTTTCCAAGGGGAAATCCCTTTCACTTGGCTCTCACTTCTCTCTTGCCTACCTCCATGTAAGATATGCCTTTCACCTTCCACCATGATTGTGAGGCCTCCTCAGTCACGTGGAACTGTGAGTCCATTAAACTTCTTTTTCTTTATACATTTCCCATTCTCTGGTATGTTTTTATCAGCAGCATGAAAACAGACTAATACAAGTATATCTCTAGGATTGAGGATACTTGGCTGATCACCTGCCTGAGCAGAGAGAGAGGATACAAAGCTCTTTCCTGTTTTCCTTTAAAACCTTCTCCCTTATCAACCAGTCTCAATGCCTGATATGCTGCATTTGGTAACTCATTTCTTTTGACCAAGGAGAATTATCTTTAAAGTGGATTAAGGCTGGTGCAGTGGCTCACACCTGTAATCCCAGCACTTTGGGAGGCCAAAGTGGGAGGATCACTTGAGGCCAGGAGTTTCAGACCAGCTTGGGCAACATGGCAAGACCCTGTCTCTACAAAAAAAAAAAAAAAAAATTTTAAAAGACAGCTGGGCTGGGCGCAGTGGCTCACGTCTGTAATCCCAGCACTTTGGGAGGCTGAGGCGGGCAGATCGTGAGGTCAGGAGATCGAGACCATCCTGGCCAACATGGTGAAACCCTGTCTTTACTAAAAATACAAAAATTAGCTGGGTGTGGTGGCAAGCGCCTGTAATCCCAGCTACTCAGGAGGCTGAGGCAGGAGAATTACTTGAATCCAGGAGGCAGAGGTTGCAGTGAGCCTAGATCATGTCACTGCATTCCAGCCTGGCGACAGAGCAAGACTCTGTCTCAAAAATAAAAATTAAAAAAAAATAAAAAGATAGTTGGGAATGGTGGTGTATGCCTGCAGTCCTAGTTACTAAGGAGGAAGAGGCAGAAAAATCACTTAAACCCAAGAGATTGAGGCTTTAATGAGCCAAGATTGCACCCTTACACTTTAGCCTGGGTGATAGAAGGAGACCCTGTCTCTAAAAAAAACAAAACAAAACAAAAACCAAAAAAAATTAACACCTTAGTATTGATACATTTATCTCAGTCTTACTCTGCTCAATCGCTAGTTGAAAAGATATCATATTTGATGAGGACGTGGACGCTGGTGAAGACACATTGTGGGACTCTAAGGCAGTTAAGGAAGCTCATTAGGGCATTTTGGTTTGCTAGGATGGATGCCCAGAAGCTACGAATGGTACCAAAAGGGAAATTGGACAGAAAGTGCTAAAGTGATTTCTCATCTCTGAAGCTGTTGGTGAGAAAAGAGAAAATATTAAAAAGGTGTGAAGAAACTCTCTGAACCCTGGAAACAATAGACTCTCACTCCGGTCCAGAAATCCAGTTGGTGATTGCCTCAGCCTTTTTTATATCCATTACACTGAATTGAATTACTCCTCATTTACACAGGCGAGACAAGAATAATGATTAGCCATATTAGCTCTTTTTAAGTTTGTTTTGCTGGGATTTTTGATAACCAATCCAGATTGGACTTGGAAAAGCCTCTTGAAGCTAGAAGATCAAACCAGGGACTTGTCATGAGCCTGTGTCTGCAACACCTATCGGTTTGGGTAAATTATTCTCTTCTTAAGATCCCCCAAATATCCTGAGTTTCCTGAGTGTTAAGAATAAATTATTTAATAATACTTGTTAAAACACAATAAAAATGGTTTATTCAGGACTATCGTGATAGGTATAGGGACCACTGTAACATGGTCTTGCAGCTGGGGAGACAGATTGGGATCCACTCCCAGTAACACATGGGCAAGTGGGAATTCGTATTCAAAAAGCAGTGTGGGGGTCAATGGATGGAAAATTACTAAGTGGAAACATCAGTGATGGGGGGGTTCTGACTAAATGGATCTAATGAATTCCTGCTAAAGACAGGCCAGAGTGATCAGGCATCACCTAGTGGGTGGTAAGAATGAGGAACCAGATCAGATATTGAGGATCATCTGATATCAAAGGTGGGGGTTCTGGCTAAACTGACTTAGCAGGGCCATTTCGATAAAACTGGATTTTACAAGAAAGTGCACAGATGGGCCTAGGAAGAGTTTCAGAAACCTCATTAAAGTTTAGCCAGCAAATAATCTTCATTAGTCCACTTTCTTGTTCAACATAAGCAGATTTTCTCACTTGGTCGCCTTTGGTTCATGTAGGACCCGCTGACTCATCTGCTGGGATTTGGTATTAGAGAATGTCTACTGGGTAGTGTGAGCCATCAGGATTTAACAAAGAGAGATTAATTTCTATGAAAATAAAATAAAAACAAAGATTAATAGTTGAAAAAAAACTATAAATTCAGTTTCTGAGTCCTGAGAGCAGCCAGTCAAGAAGATTTCTAGATGCTGGGCTTGAAGCATCATCAGCTGGAGTGAGAACAGACAGTGGCAAATGACAGATTTTCCTGGTTTCCAGTTTAAATGTCACAAAGGTTCTCAAAAGCTGTTGTGGTGATCTCTCTGAAGTTTATATCGTTATCTAGCTTCAGCTTGCAGGGCTTCAAGGAAAGGGAAGTTTTAATTTTAGTGATTCCAGGCCAGAATAGTGGGAGAAAAACGGGAGCATTAATTTGGAGAGTTGGAGCCAGATATTGCAGGAAACTAGAAAAAGTTAAGATCTAGTCTCGACTGAAGGTAGATAATAAAACCTCAAAGAAAACAAAGAGGGCTAGTATCTAACACTGGGTACACTATAGTTTTGTTCTGAAAGATATTTTTTCTCTCTACAGTCACTCCCATTTCTAACTCAGATAATAAAGTCAGACTCATTTGTTTTCAAAATAAGTTTATCTCATTAATCTTGGCCTCCTCATTTACATAGGTGAGACAAGAATAGTGATTGGCCATATTGGCTCTTGTAAAGTTCGTTTGGCTGGGATTTTTTATCAGAAATCTAAAATTGGACTTATAAAAGCATCTTGAGGCTAGAAGATCGAACCAAGGATTTGCCATGAGGCTGTGTCTGTAACATCTATAGATTTGAGTCAATTATTCTCTTCTTAAGATCCCCAAAATATCCCAAGTTTCCTGAGCCTGCCAGGAAGTGACATTCCTTACTCACCCATGAGTCTGGGAACTCTCAGGCCAGTTTTTCCAAGAAGAGATTTATTGGCTGTCAACCTTTGTTTCTTAAAAATGTTTGATCATATCTGAAAATATGATATCCTAGTCGCATATATATATATCTCATAATATAACCAGTGTTTCCAATTTACTATTATAAGAAAAACAGATTCTTATTGAATTTATGCAAATAACTGCATTGCCATAAAAATAAGAATGCTAATGAATAGTTTCTAAATTCTGAAGGTATCTGGTAAGGAGAAAAAGTAAATGCTTCAAATTCTTTCACGAAAGTATACTGTACCAAATTGCTATAAGCAAATAGATAGCTTAAAAGGAAAGGAAATTCCTTAAATCAGGAAAACAAAACATTTGAAGAAACAGCAATGTTTCAAATAAAAAGTCATTAAATAATTATCTTCATCATTTCATTCAATCCCATAATTAATTTTGTTCTGCTTGAAGTTTTATGAAGCCATCAGTTTCTTCATTAGAGATCCGGAAATTCTTACCCAATCCAATGGTTAGAGGTATCAGAAATCTGACAAGAATACTTGTCAGAGTGTTTTCCAATTATATTCTTGAAGAAGAAGCATTTTGGACTGGAGCTAATTGCAAGTGCTTTTAGAGAAAAATTAAAGTAAAACAATAATCTTCTATGAAAGAAAAAGACTTAAAATGTCCACGGTTAAAATCTGATGAGTTCACTTTAATAATGATGCAACTGACAAAAAAAATGTGGCTATTTCTATGGTATACATCTTAACATAATAACCCAAATTATCACTAATATATATCTAGGAATCAAATACAATTTTGGAACACTGATATCAATAATACACCCATAAATATAGCTTTAAAAAGGTTTAGCACCACTTATTTGACAATGCTTTTTATGTAATTTAATATAATAAATATGTTTAATTGTTTGATGTCTCTCTTTTACAAGCTTAGAGACACATCATTTGATCTTCTCAGGGGCCTAATTGAAAAACCTCAAAGTTAATTCAAGGTTAAAAATGCTTAATTTAGAATTAGATTTTGGGAAGTATGTCAAAAATGCCAAAAAATTTAAAACAATTAAATATGATCTTGGTTACCTAATTAATCAAAATGACAATAACAGATTTTAAAGGCAAATACAGAAGGGTTCACAGTTGTGAACAAAAATTTAGTTCCTTTAATGTTAAGACTTTTAATGTTGAGAAGACTCCGTTTTCTTAAGTAATCAAACACTTAATAGAAGACAACATTATGCACAAGAAGCTATCTTGATAAAACACAAAATCTTTGTTTCCGAGGCCAATTCCTTAAAACAAACAAACAAAAAAACCTCACATTCTTAGACCAATACTCCAAAATAACCTTGTTATCTTAACAGAGAAGATCAAATTTTACTTTTGCATCAATGTACTACAAAAACAATTCCTAGTAAAATATTATAAATGAGTCTATCTGATCTCAATCAGCTTTACCCACAGAAGATAAGATTTTCACTCTTTTACAACCTCGTTTTTTTATTTTTCTTTTGCAACTTACATGCATCAAGCAATTAAACAATTCATAATCATCTAGCAGATACAATACAAACCTATTTGACCAACAAACCCAGGTAAAAATGTATGTCTGTATTATATTTAATACTGTCAATTCTAAAGATATTCCTATTTTATTTTACCAACAATTGTAAAATTAGCTTTTATTTACCAAACATTACTCCATATCACATGAACGTTAAAAAAAAATTGGTCAGTTTCTACGTTTCTGAGAATTTTATGAATACTTAATTTGTTTAAGTACTCACTTATCCCTAAATCAATTTGAGTATTTTCATTTGGTAATACAATTGTAGGTAGAAAAATATCACATCTACATAAGATACAAACATACATATATACATATACAGATAGAGGCAATGAAATCTTGTGGCTTTTTATTTTAAAAATTTTAGTCATTGAGGCAGTAAACCACAATGATGTAAACTCACTGGTTCATCTTCACTTACATTTTTATCCAAACTGTGTTTCTGATGAAAATGGCACAGGTTGAAGTTACCTACTCAATAAGGGCTAAAGCTTTTTTACCAACATTTGTGAAGAAGCCTTTTAATATTTTTAATTTTCCCGTTTCCTTCTCTTTTTAGTTTTAGATGTTTATGAGAGGGACCCTGAGTCCCTTGAAAGCCCACAATGGAGGGCCTTAAGTTCAACGATCTGAGGGGCTGGAGTGGGTAAAGAAATGATCTGGTAGGGGTAGATGGAGAGATGGAGGAGGTAGGGGCTTGAAGGGGGACATGCCAAAGGATTCAAGAGAACTGGAAGGCAAAATCATAACAAGGAGTAGACAGAGTTGGCAGAGCATGTCATCAGTAGGGGTTCAAAAGAAAGGCTTTGCATGACAGAGGTGTACCCATGGGAGAAGCAGGATCCAATAGAGAGAATAGAGGGAAATAGAGTGGCCTCATAGCCAGCTAGCAAGAAGGACTTCCAGCCCAGGGAATCAGGAAATAATCCCAACTCAGAACAAGGAGCCAGAAAAATGACCTTCCAGCCAGGGGAAAGCTTTCACATGAAGCCTGGCTTCAGAGCACATACTCGTACCTTAAGGATCAAAATCTGTCCTGACCAACTTCAAGGGCATTTGTCTGGAGCAATGGTTCAGGCACATGATTCACTAGTGAATCTCAAATCAATCAGTTAGGAGTGAGGACAAAGGCTTCAAAGGTACACATTTAGGGTCCTGAGTAAGAAGCCTGGGGGTCCAATAATGAATTTGATCTTAACAAGTCACAGCACAGTAACTCCTAAAGAAAAAAATTATTCAGTGATACCTGTTAAAGCCCGGTAGGGAAGAATTTATTCATAGGTGTTGCCATATGTGTAGGAGCCACTGCAAGGAAGTCTTGCAATAGAGGAGAAACATCTGCTCAACTCCCAATACAGAATAAGCAAGTGGGAATTGATAGCCAAGGAGCAGTGCGGAAGTCAGTGCATGGAAAATTACTAAGAGGAAACATGAGGGATAAGGGGGATTCTGGCTAAATGAACATAACAGGATTCTTGCTGAAGACAGAAGGTGAAGGATGAAGAACCTGATCAGATATCGAGGATGATCAGATATCAAGGATAAGGGGTTCTAGCTAAACTGACTTCGCAGGGTCATTTTGCTAAAACTAGCTTTTACCAGGAAGTTCACAGATGGAGCTAGGGGAAGTTTCGGAAAGTTGACTAAAGTTTAGCCAAGGAAAAAATCTCTTTCAGCTAGAATGCAGATTTCTAACTAATGCTGACAGATTACACCTGCAAACGTTGCTTTCTTTATTTAGCTAAAGCCACTCAATAACTTGTACTCTGGAACGATAATGGATAGCAATTTTACTTGTGCTTATAAAATTATTCACAAAATTCTTCCCCTTTTCTCTGTTTTGTTTGTTTGTTTTTTGCCCCTGACCTCTATTGCTTTCACTTTAAGATTATACTTTTTCTAGACTGTGGTAGTCAGAGCTCTGTTCTGTTCACTAATTCAGCAGTGAGTGAGTCTGTTTGTCTTAGCAATGATGGAAGAAAAAGGCAAGAAAAGAGATAGATGGCTAGAAGAAACAAAGGTTATCTAAAAGGGCATATTTCTATATAAGTTACAAACATTAACAGTGTCCTTTCAGATAACCTTTTCTCTAAATTTCTAAATATGAATTTGGATTGAATTGTCCCAGAAAATTCTTATTTGTTTTTGAGAAATATTATTCAGCTCCTCATCCTCCCACCTCTGCCCAAATATTTGGACACAGGATGTGTTGGGACTAGAGCTGGCAACATGGTGGGAGGCTAAGAAAGGGAAATAGCATCAGGGGAGTTGGTGGAGGAGCACAATAGGCAGGTTCCAGGGTATTTAGCACTAAGCTCTTATTTACAGTTGACTTTTGAACAATGGAAAGGTTAGGAGCACTGATCTCCCATGCAGTCAAAAATCCATGCATATCTTTTTTCAAAAACGTAACTACTAATAACCTATGATTGACTGGAAGCCTTAACAATAACATAGTCGATTAACAGTTTTTTAAAAAATGTTGTACGTATTATATACTGTATTCTTACATTAAAGTAGGCTAGAGAAAAAATGTGATTAAGAAAAACATAAGGAAAAGAAAACATATTCACTATTCATTAAGTGGAAGTGGATCATCATAAAGGTCTTCATCCTCATCATCTTCAGTAGGCCGAGGAGGAGGAGGAAGAGGAGAAGTTGGTCTTGCTGTCTCAGGGGTGGCAGAGATGAAAGAGAATCTGCATATAAGTGGACCCATGTAATGAAAACCTGTGTTGTTCCAAGGTCAGCTGTTTAGTCATCATGTGCTATTACTAGGTCTTTAGTACAGTTGTGTCAAAAGCTAAAGGAATTTAAGGGGGTGGGCCCAGATTTCCATGCTTAGCATGAGTCATCAGGAGATAAAGGCCTCCCTGGCACTGCTATTCTACAGAGGCCAGGGTGCCCGGCAGTATTTTCAAAGGAGCATGGTGATCTCAAAAGCACAGACCAATATGAAAATAGCATTAGAATATCTATCCTTCTGTCCTCTCCAAATATTGAGAGGAAGGAAATCCTGAAAGGTGAAGGCTAAATACTTTGTAAGAAAAGACTATGCAGCTAGTAGCTTTCTGGATGGTACACATACCCTTTAGATCACAGTCTGAAAATGTCCCTCTGAGGTAGATTTGCAAAATGTCTAGACAAAATGGAAATGGCTAAAAAAGCAAGATCAATCTTTGTCCAACCAAGGGAGAAAGAAACTGCAGCTGATAAACGTAGACCTAAAGAACTGTAAGGAAAATCTCAATCAATTTATAAACCTGGAGGTTGCATCTTCTCTGCTGGTTAAGAAGTTAATTCATACGTGCCCCTTTCATTTCATTATTCATGCAATACAAATTAAACGACTTAGCTATTTCAATAGAGATTAATTACATTAGGCACAAAGCACATTTCCAGTTCAGGCCATGGTTTCTACTTCATTTAATTCATTATCCCATGTGAAATCCAGTGGCATCCTGAAGATAAAAGCTAATTTCAATCACATATGTCTTTTTCAGCACTTTTTTCTCTTTCAGGCTTTTCTAAGAAAGTTGCTTGCTAGGACAAAACGAAAAAATATGTAGTTTGACCAAAGGGATTTAATCCTAAAGGATTTTCTCTTATTTTTCTTTTTGTTTGAGTGTCCTCTGATTGGCATGAAACATGGAGGCATCACCAGGCCTCATTGAGAAAGGTGCTATTTCTGATCTACAGGAAATACCTAGAGGAGGAAGAGAGTGATGGTCTGAAGGGCCTGAATTAGGGTTGCCATGGATGTGGATGGAGGCCCACTGCTTCCAACCACTTATGAGAGCAAGATGGTGATGTTAACCAGGCCTTTTAACCCTGTGCAGAGTTGTTTACCTTGGCATACTCCTTGCAGGGTATTTTTCACCCGGCAAGAAGCAAAGTCTCATGCACGTGTCTGTAGGCATATTTTCCACAGACTTCTTCCGAAAGGTACCTCTTAGAAGATTAACTGCCAAGAACACTGAAATTTCTTTCTCTGCAGCTGTGAGCAGAAGTTGATGTCACAGAGGAGTAGCCTCCCATATAGAACTGGAACATTTATATACATCCAAATTCCTTATGAAAATGAAGTTAAAATGCCAGATGCATGGAATGCTCTTACTGAAAAGCAACTCGGAAAGTGTTCTCCTGAGCTCCAGGCTTAAGACACACAAAGGATTCAGTATGGGGCGGGGGTAATAGGAAAAGCCTGTTTTGTGGGATTAAGCCTTGAGACATTTGTCAGGGACAGAGGAATACAGAGAATGGCATTCTGCAAACCCAGAGGACAGCAGCAGAAGAACCCAGAGGAAGCCAAGATCATGGATACTTTATCTGTATTCAGCTTTGTCAAAAATAAATAGGCCAGGCGCGAAGGCTCACGCTTGTAATCCCAGCACTTTGGGAGGCTGAGGCGAGCGGATCACCTAGGTCAGGAGTTCAAGACCAGCCTGGCCAACATGGTGAAACCCCACCTCTACTAAAAAGACAAAAATTAGCTGGACATGGTGGCGCCTGCCTGTAATCCCAGCTACCTGGGAACCCAGGAGGTGGAGATTGCAGTGAGCCGAGATCATACCATTGCACTCCAGCCTGGACGACAAGAGCAAGACTCCATCTTCATAAAATAAATAAATAAACAAACAAATAAATTAGGATAATTGATTATTTTGTCTCAAAAAATTTTTTTTGAGCCTTGCCATTTAGTCCAAAAAAATCCTTCACATATTTTCATTTCCCCATTTCTGATCAGAAACAAACAGAATTGAACTGGGGAAACAAAATGAATATAAAAGTATACTTTCATTTGCCTGTAATCCCAGCACTTTGGGAGGCCGAGGCGGGCGGATCACGAGGTCGGGAGATCAAGACCATCCTGGCTAACATGGTGAAACTCCGTCTCTACTAAAGAAAAAAAAAAAAAAAAAAAAAACAAATTAGCTGGGTGTAGTGGCAGGTGCCTGTGGTCCCAGCTACTCGGGAGGCTGAGGCAGGAGAATGGCGTGAACCCGGGAGGCGGAGCTTGCAGTGAGCAGAGATGGCGCCACCACACTCCAGCCTGGGCAACAGAGCGCTCAAATAAAAAAAAAAAGTATACTTTTATTTGGAAATAAAAGTATTAAGTTGATATTACTTGGAGAATTATAATAAATTTTCCTAAAAGTCTGTCTTTGCTATAGGGGCAGGAGTCTTTTTTCTTAACTCATTACCTGCTTTTCTACCAGTTTCTAAATTTTATACTATATATTCCTAAGGAAGGCTGCAAGAACAACCCCACTCCCCTTACTGCTTTGTTTATAAATCCAAAGACTTTTGGACAATTTGGATGCCTGGTCTTAGGGCTTTGAATCCTCTCTGTAACTTCTGCCAAAACATCACAAGAGAAAGGAAAAGATAATAAGAAACCGTCTAAAGACAATCAAACCACCATTAATCCCCTACTCTTTCTACACACGATAAACATTAGCTGTAGCTCAATTAAACGCTACAGTTCACAGATGTTCACAATAATGATTGCCCTGCAATAGCATTCTTCTCATTAAGGTGTTTTGGAACCCTGCATATGCCGCCAACTCCTTCCCACCAGGGAACTGGGGAAGTGAGAAAAGCACAGGTACCGGGCATGCCTGGAATATGAAGCAGAAGACAGCTGCCCGCTCTTTCCAGAAAAGGTGCTTCAGCAGGATTTATCATCATGCTTTTTGCCAACACATCACCCCCTGCCCCCTCCTTGAGTCATTAACAGTAAAAATACAGGAGAAGTCAACAAAGGCACAGACCAAAAATGTGTCCCTGGAGCCTGGAGCCATCTGGAAGAAACACCAGATTTCCCTGCGCCTGGGTGCTGCTGAACAGGAGCCAGCTCGGCTTTCACATGGAATGTGCTTTTCTGTCTTGTTTCTTCAGGTGCCCCAGACACTTCAAGCTGTGTTTCCTTTGGGGAAATTAGTTGCATAACAGGGATGTGGAAGGTATTGGAGAGGAATTTGAAGCAGTTCATTTGTATATAAAGTGCCAGTAGCTAGTACCCCATTCCTTGAAAAGTGAAGGGATGGCGAGCTTAGTGAGTAAGGTGCTTAAATCTCAAGAGACCGGCTGTGTTCCACTTTCCCACCAATCAGAACTGAGCCTGCAGTGTACCCAGCCTGGGTCCTCCTGTCTCCTGGAGCTAGAGTGCGGCATTTGTAGGCAAAGTCATAACGCCACCTACGCGACACACACTGAGATTCTTTACACTATGGATGTGGCTGTAGTTACCATCTCACAATAGGTTTTTCCTTTAACCTGACTTTCATACTAATAAATAGCTCTGCCTCAGGAGCCTTTGGCAAAAATGATCATCAGCCTCATTGTGAAAACAGCTTTTCTTTTACAGAAGTAACATGGCCAGGCGCAGTGGCACACACCTGTAATTCCAACACAGTGGGAGGATCTCTTGAGGCCAAGAGTGCAAGGCCAGCCTGGGCAGCATAGTAAGACCCCTGTCTCTATAAAAAATTTTTTTCATGTCAAAAGAATTAAAAAAAAAAAAAAAAGAAGTAACAACGCCACTTCAAGACTAGGGATCTCAGCTCTAAAAATCCAGGGACTTCCTGGCTAGGCCTGATCTGTGTTGATGTTGAGAGGGGTTAATTTCTTGGAACAAAATGATGTAGAGGCACAGAAGTGGGTCTGGAGCAGGAACATCGAATCAGGAGTTCTCAATCCACCTAATACCTGGTTTCTGATTAGCTCAGTCACCACCCTGTCTTCTGTGACTGATGGGTAAGATTCTCCTAAAGGAATCTTTTAAAAAATAATCTGACAAGAAGGGCTCAAGCTTCCTAATATCTCATCAGAGATTTGTTATTGTTACTAAGTGTAATGGGATGAAAACCTTCCAGATTCTATAAGACCAGATTTGAAAATCCAGTATTGCAACTACATCTAGGAAAGAGAAAATGCCAGTGCTGAACTAATTTGTTGAAATTAGGGATTGCACTGTCTTCAGACTATCAACCCAGGTATTTTTTTAAATATTTAAGAACAAAAGGAATTTTCATGGCAGAAAAAATCTAAATCTGATTGGAACAGCTTTGCTTAACTTTTATCTAGGTGGTATAGTAGTGTTATTGTTCTAATAATTATCCCATTGCCTTGCAAATAACTGAGAGTTGGGACAGATAAAATAGTTGTAAGCATTGCTTTTAACTCTGTGTAGCATTTCCCACCCAGATAGGCTTTAGGCAAGTTCTGCTGTTAGTGCTTCTCTCTCAAAACTTCGTCCCACTTGTCATGACGCCAGCACCCTCATCCCCAGGAAAACACACCAACATACACATTCAAGGCAGAGTCCCTTTTGGTATGGTTGATCCTTAAATATGTCTTCTTTCTCATTTTCTTTTCCCTCTCTCTCTTCTACACTCCAAACCATGTCTCTGACCCTGTCCCATTCCCCCTAGGACTTGCACAGGCACACCCATGGGGCTACAGACCGTGAGGACAATCGCTCTGTGCTTTCTGCATATTCATCACAGAAGTAGAACTTGCCACATGCATAGGCTGAAGGGAAAGAGTGCTGTGGGATTGTATCTCTGTAGGCCTCCAGTCTCAGGGACTTTTTCAGAAGGTCTGAGAGGTCAAAACTATTTCTGGGTAAAATAAGCACTGAAAGTCCAAGATGAGCAGTGGATTTTAATATAATGGAGTAAAGAAAAAAGTGCATTTAAATTCTTTCACACTGCACTGTCATTAACCACTGGTAACTTACTTTTAAGAAACTATCATTTGTCACATTTTGAGGGTAGTATCAAAGAGGAATATTCTAAATTATCTGAAAATATTGCTAATATACTCCTCCTTTTTCTGACTACATGTCACTGTGAGGCTGGATTTTCTTCAATCAAAACAACATAACACAACAGATCGAATGCAGAAGCATGTATAAGCATCCAGCTGTCTTCTATTAACATAGACATTAAAGAGATTTGTACACATGTAAGACAATGCCACTTTCTCAACATTTTTGAAAAAGTTATTTTTCATTAAGACATGTTATTTATTTATGTTAACATGAATTTACTATTATGTTAAATAAGTAAACATATTGAAATTTTTTCAGCTTTAGTTTCTAATATGGTAAATATTGATGGATATAACCCATATCAACAAAATCTTTTTGGGGTTCTCAGTAACTTTAAAGAGTGTAAAGAAGTCCTAAAACCAAAACATTTGAGATCCACAGTTCGAGAATATCTCTAGTCATTGCATCTTGACACCCAAAGCATTGGGCCTAAGGGTCACCCTTTCTGCTGTCCCAAGAGTTATCTCTGGTCTTACCTATTATTTTTGAGCAGTGCCTTGAGAAGAATTTCAGTCTGTTTGTAGGCCCCACTGCAGCTAATTCGGTACCTGAGACCTTCAGTCTTGGCTCTACAATTTCCTAAAATTGCATGAAAAAAAAATCTGTGATTGTGTAATTGCACATTTTCTAGAGAGAATTTCCCTAGTTCTGTTAAGCCTCAAAGGACTTAGTGACCTATTCAGGTCAGAGACCACAGCTCTAACCAGAGAGCCCGGAGCTGGCCCTGCCCCTGCTTCCATGCTACACACTAAACATACCCCAGGCATTCCTTAGGGGTAATATTGAACTCTTGGTCATCTAGTTTCTGTCAAAATTCATCTGACATATGGTTACATGGGTTTTGAAGAAGAGAGAGGAAAAAGAATATGAAATTTTATAAATAACATGAAAAGAACAATATAGGGCCATTTTCACAAAAATAAAGACAAATGGAATATGAAAAAAGGAAAAATATAGCTTTTAAAGTCTAGGGAATTATGCTTTTCTCATCTTCAAAATTTTTTAAAAAACCTCTTTATGTTGCTTTTACTATTAAAAGTGATGACATGAATACCGGCATGACATTGTGATTCTTCTTCTGAGCCTTCTGGAAGCTTAAAATAGCATTTAATGCTCATATATAGTAGCCATATTAGCCTACATACATCAATTTCTCTCCTTCCCATATATAGTTTTCATTTTTTAAATGATCATTGTAATTTGTACACTTCCATTACAAGTCACCTTGGATTCTTTTTGAAACAAACTTTTCAGACAAATCTGATTGAATTAATTCTTCTTAATGTATTGATTCGTATGAAGGTGGCAGGAGGGACACTTAGAGCCGGTGACTACTTTGCATTGTCACAGCTTGCCTTTGACAAGGGCACCTCCTCAGTCAAGTGTCCCAGCTGGGAGAGAGACTTTGGGAGGGCAACAGAAATGAGGGTCCAGTATGAGCCTGTTTGTTTCTTGTCTTTCCTGTATGAATCCTGTTCCACTGTAACACTGGAATGATAATAATCCTCAATGTCCTTGAAACTCTTGGAAAGTAAAATGCCTTGAAAGAATGCTCTTGTGTCTTTCATTTGAAGACCATTTATTAAGGGTACTGTCAGAGCTGGACTAAGTCTGTCCAATTCAGTTAGGGTCAGAAATCCTTGACCTCTAATGGGTGCTCCAGCTTTTGACCTGGCATGTGCCATCTGGCAAAGACCACCACGAATTCTCAAGCAAGCCTTGGGATAGAGCTTTCAACAGGATCCAGTCCTGCAATGGCAGCTCAGCTCCAGTTAAACTAAAGCCTGGGCAGTTCCAGTTGCTGTTTTCAACACAGTTCTTCCTCTTTGTTTTGGGAAATAAAACAATAGTTATAAATATTTACATTTGAAACCAAAACATTTTGACAACAATTGCAGCTGCTAAATGATTTATGAAACTTGTGAAATCAAATCAAGAAAGATAGAAGACAAACATGCTGCTGCTAAGAAGGAAGGTTTCCCTGGCTTTAATTTAGTAGATGACGCAGGTTTCCTAGAGTGTAATTATACAGTAATGCTTCTTAAGGGAGTTTGGTTTAAAAATATGATACATTTAATTGCCATTTGATGATTAGCATTTCACTGTCATTAACCTTCAGCTGACAAATTACCTACCTAGGAGAGATATATTTCAATTTAAACTGTTGGAGGGGGTGGCATACTCCATGTATCTGGGTCAAAAGCCAGATCTATGGATGAAAACTCAAATCTGGGACTCAAAGAAGGAAACATCTCAGTATGGCTTAAGTTTTCCAAAATAGGCAAGTAATTTTCAAATAAATAAATATATGTGCTAATCTACAATGAAACACCTCTCCTTTCTGTTATAGTTAACAATTTGATCAAAGTGTGCAAATAGCTGAGTAGTGTCTACTGGCCTTGTAAACTGAGAGTTACAAATTTAAACTTTCCTAGAGATTTTGTTCTTCACAGAGAAGCAAGCACATCTTGTGTACTATGGAATCAGAAGACCTGGATGTGAATCCCTCCTCTGACTCTTAGTAACTGAGTGGCTAGGGAAAGTGACTTCCTTTCTCTGAGTCTCAGTTTCATTACCTGCAACACAGAAAATAGGGATACCTGCTGCATGGTAATGCTGTTAAGTATTTAAGAGGTAATTCAAGGAAAGAAGCCAGCAGCCTAATAGAAGCTGGATAAATAGTAGCTCTAATTGCTATCAGGGCAAGAGAGCTTTGAAATAATTGACTTGAACTCATATTTATTTAGAGTCCAGTAGACCCAGGGACTTCCACAGAGCTAAGTGGGTAAGTTAATTGGTGAGATAAATTTTTTTCCACATAACCTTTCTTCCTGCCATCTCTGGGGCCACAGACATATGCATGAATCTTCACATCCAGGTGGAAGGAAATCTAGCTGTGGGGTAGGGATAGATTAAAAGAAAAACTGCTCAAAAAAAGAGAAGGGAAGGACAAAGAGGGAAGAGAAAGAAACCCATGCTTCTCTGTCTAGCTCAGCAAGTACCCAAGGTATTCAAAAAGAGGAACAGAACTGAGCCTGAGCAGTATCTCAAGAGCAGGGGCAAGGAAGGGCAGTGATGCTCAGAAAAGAATTGGGCTGGGAGCAAGTTTAGCAGCGGCCCCCCCGGTGATCCACAGGCCCTGTGTGCCCTGCATTGCAAGGGAGGGGACTGCCAGGGTGGGCAGGAGCTGTGACAGAGCAGACATTGTGTCAGGAGGGCCCGCAGCATTGTGTGTGTATGTGTGTGTGTGTGTGTGTGTATGCATGCATGTGCATCTGTGTGTACGTGTTGGGAGTGGAGGAAAGGGTCATGAAGGATAAGAGCCTGCTGGTTCAGAGCAGCACAGTGCAGGTAGAGCCCCAACATGACAATAATAGAGAAGCGACAATGAAGGTTAAAACAGAAAATAACCTAATCTCAGCATTTTGGAAGGCCAAGGCAGGCGGATCATCTAAGGTCAGGAGTTTAAGACCATCCTGGCCAACATGGTGATACCCCGTCTCTACTAAAAAATACAAAAATTAGCTGGGCATGGTGGCGTGAGCATGTAGTCCCAGTTACTGGGGGTGCTGAGGCACGAGAATCACTTGAACCCTGGAGACAGAGGTTGCAGTGAGCAGAGATTGTGCCACAATCTGGGCCTGGGCAACAGAGTGAGATCCTGTCTCAAAATAATAGTAATAACTGAGAATAACCAGAGGAAGAAGGCCTGCTGCTGAAAAACCCCAGCCCACTTGGTTTCTGGGAGAATCAAGACTTGAGTAAAAACTCTATGTTCCAGTTATCTGTGAAGAAAACAGCACGCCGTTGCAATGGAAAAAGTACATGCACAGGAATGATCAAATCCCTTGTTTCTTCCTCAGGTCAGTGGCCCAGACAATGCTTTTGATGAACAGATGATGAGTGACAATGCAAGATGAACTGTGACAAGGATCCTGTGGGTTGTCAAATGAGTTAAGAGGAAGGAAAAATCCCTTTGGGCTGCTGAGGCCAAGATAAGCTTCATTTCAAGCTTAGTCCTGAAGATGAGTGGGATTAAGATAAAAAATAAAGAATGGAAATGAGCATGAACAAAAACGTGATGGTGAAAGCATACTTGCTATTTTCAAAAGCGAGGAGCAGTGCTATCAGAGGCAGGCAAACAGGCCTGGAAAAGAAGGTGCCAAGACAAGGATATCTTCAAAATACAGGATTGAGCCCTTAATCTAAAGTCAGAAAAAAACATTGGCTTCAACTGTCCATCAAACTCTATTAAATATAAGAAAGTTTCCTAAATATATCATTTTCCCTGTTAGAATTCATTGTCTCTACTGATTTCAAAATCAGCAAATATTTATTGTAAAAAAGAAAGAAAAAATAGTTGTTAAAATCTATTTCTATAAAAACTACTGCGACTGGTTTCTCCCTAAATGCCTGGCAGTGAGCAAAGAAAGATACTGTTAACATTTAGTAGCCACTGCGGTCACCTTGGCATAATCGAGTGAACACAGACTTTAATGGCAGTTTAATTAGATTTACCACGGGGAAGATGTCACACAGGAGATGCGATGCTTCTGTATTTAGAAACCTATATGATGACATGAATAAATAAAAAATGAACAGAAAATGAAACATTGCAAAGATCACAGCAGTGATTTCTCTTCCCTTTCTCCTTACAGTTTAAATACATATGGTGCTGTTCTCCTGCAGTGCAAAAGTCTAAGTGCCTTTATTGCTTATGGGAGTTGACGGTGCATATGGAGAGGAGGGTTACTTGCCATGTTTTATATTTTATGAGCTGGCAGCATATCTCCAAGAAAGATTTTCAATTGATTATACTTTTTGTTGAATGAGAAGAGAAAGCAGTTTTATCTCCACTATGAAAAAAATGTAGAAGTTCCCCCCAGAAGCTGGAGAAGTAGTAGATGGTCTCTATGACTGAGGGAACCAGTAATACATCCTGGACTCCAATCTCCCCTAGCACTTCAGAGGCTGAAAACTCAACAGACCCAGGCATGTTCATTTTTAATCTGTTGCCCTATAAAGAGGCGAAAACCTTCTTTTAGAGAGGCAGGCATAAAAGAGGAGCATGTGGAAGGAATAATTTGTGAGTCATTTCCCACATAAGAAACATGGTTAGACACTCTGTAATCATTTCTACACCTGTTGTGGGTGCCAAAAAGAATTGACTTAGAGCATCCAAATGCTTTCTATAGGATGAAGTCATCCCAGGACCCAATCCAGCAGGTGCAAAATTCTGATCAGTAGGTTCTGGCGAGTTGTTGACAACACCTGGGCATTTTGGAAGAAAACCTATGGATTTGGAAATGATGACTTAAATATTCCATTTGGGATTCTTCTAGGAAAATTAGGCAGAACTGAAAACTGTCCACATCTAAGGTAGACGTTTTTGAGATCTCTTTAAAGAACTTTTTCAACCGCAGAGAGTTCTCATCCTATCTATGTGCTGATAAAATGAAATTTAGCAGCATTTCAATGAGCTCAGTGAGCCTAATGGCAGGCCTTAAGCGAGATGCCAAGGCTGCGCATCCCTAAGTGAGGTCTGTGCACCACCTGCATGAAATTCCGGAGTGGAGAAGGTTGTTGATAATGCAATTTCATAAGCTTCATCTCAAGTTTGAACAAGAATCTCCTGAGAATGGGAAAACCTTGAGAATCTCCTTTTTAACAGCGTCCACCACCCCCAACTCTATCTTCCAGAGGATTCTCATGTATACACAGTCAGAGAAGCACTCCAGGAGAAATCTGGAAAGTTAAGTTTTAAAAAAGGGAAGGATAGCAGTGTATTCTCTTCTCTGGATTTCACAGTAACCTTTTCCTGTAAGAATTGAAGACATCTACTTTAATGATTGCTTTTACTAACATTGATCTCCAAAATGATCAGATGGGGCAGAACAAGTAGGGCTTGAATTGCTGATTTGTTGCCAACATTCTGAAGAACATACTATGCATTGGGCATTGCTCTAGATTCTTTCCATTTATTATCTCATTTAATCCTTATGGCAATTCTGTCTGGAAAGTAGGTGCTTTTATTATTCCCCAATGTAAAGGTAGAAAATTAGATGAGATTTCCTAAGTCAGATCCTGCTCAATGCAAATGATGTCAGGGAGAAGACAAATCAAAGAGCAAGTGAAAGGGGAATGCACCTTGGCCAAAGCAACACATCTGGCTAAATTCTCTCTGAGAAGAGAGATGAACAATATAAGCTTTTAAAAAGTCAGATAAAGGCCGAGTGTGGTGGCTCATGCCCATAATCCCAGCACTTTGGGAGGCCAAGGTGGGTGGATCACCTGAGGTCAGGAGTTCGAGACCAGCTTGACCAACATGGAGAAACCCCCATCTCTATCAAAAATATAAAATTAGCTGGGTGTAGCGGTGCATGCCTGTAACCCCAGCTACTTGGGAGGCTGAGGCAGGAGAATCACTTGAACCTGGGAGGCAGAGGTTGTGGTGAACCGAGATTGCACTCTAGCCTGGGCCATTGCACTCCAGCCTGGGCAACAAGAGTGAAACTCCATCTCAAAAAAAAAAAAAAAAAAGACAGATGAAAATGGGAATCAGAGTGCACTTCAAGTCCTAGAAACAGAGACAACTCCTTCCAGATCTAATAAAGATCTAACATCCCATGTCTGTTTTTCATTAATTTTTATGTATTTAGGAATGTGAGTTACTGTAAGGTGGTCAAGCTCCCTTTAGTTACTTGTTTCTATGTATAGAATAAAACACTGAAGCTTTCTCATTAAATACATGACACCACTCTCCATGGATTTATTAAAAAGACCCCCCAGAGAAAAGAGTTATAAAATCTGATCAAGTCAGCAGTTCCAGCTGTGAAACTGATATCCATTATTTTCTATTGACTGCTGTGCAGAACTTCAATTTCTGTAGCATAAACAGAATCCCCATTTCTTTTGCAAGGAGACTGCCATGGGGTACAGCTAAAAATAAGCTTCATCAGTAAAATCATTTCATAAATTCCCAGAGACTCTCAGGAAAGCTCCTGAGAGAATGGTTTCCTATGAAAGAATTTCTTCATCATAAATCACTTTTATATTTCAAGTCATTACATTTGTTCTACATGATTATTTTCTCTTTGTAACATATAACATAGGGTACAGCCTCCAGAAGATTGGGGGATGAATAGCTAAGAGCAAAAAGGCATGTTAGAAGATATCCAAGTCTCCATTTTTTCTTCTGTCTTTCAGAGTCCTAAAAGTTACAAGATACTATTCTCTGCCCAAAACAAAGTCATCCAAATATATCATGCTTCATAATTATTATTCTGTTCATGATTCCTAAGCATAGTTTCACGTTTTATCTTAAGAGGAAAAGAATTAAACATTACCCCGATAAGATTTGTAAATTCCATAGCTGAGTTGCAGGAAAAAACAAACAAACAAAAGGTGTTTTATACGTACTAGAAAAATACTTAGTAAGGTGTATTAGTCTGTTCTCATGCTGCTAATAAAGACATACCTGAGACTGGATAATTTATAAAAGAAAGAAGTTTAATTGACTCAGTTCCACATGGCTGGGGAGGCCTCACAATCATGGCTGAAGGTGAATGACAAAGTCACGTCTTACATGAGGGCCGGCAAGAGGGCATGTGTGAGGGAACTCCCCATTATAAAACCATCAGATCTCATGAGACTTATTCACTATCACGAGAACAGCATAGGAAAGACCCACCCCCATGATTCAGTTACCTCCCATCAGGCTCTCCCATGACACATGGAAATTATGGGAGTTACAGTTCAAGATGAGATTTGGGTGGGGACGCAGTCTAACCGTATCATAAGACTTACCTTTTCCCATGTTGATCCATTTCCAAAGACAGCCTCCATGGTACAAACAAAAGGCTTGAAGCTCCACAGAGGTAATAAAAGATTTGTGACCGCCTCTTTATTACCAAGATTAGCTAACCTCGGCTATGACCTATAACCCTACAACTCCTGATATTTGCATTTCTGATGGTTTTCTTTGGAAGAATGGAAGACACTTGGGCTTTCCATTCAAATCCTCTGTGTTTTTGTTTTTCTTCTGCAGCTATTTGCCTACTGTAATTTTAGTTTCCCTGATGGGGTGTTAGTGAAAATACTTCTTTCAACTTTTTTTAGTGGTGGAGGGGAATACTGTGAAGTCAGCACAGAGTAGGATTTAAGTAAAGATATTTTTCAGTTAACACTGATCCTGCTCATAATCGCTGTTTCTCCTAGAGCAGAAACTATTCCATGGTGATTTGCTTCCTTAGCTAAATATCCCCAACAGCATGGCCCTTTGGGAGTGAAGATGGTTGCTGCCAAGTAAAAGTGATGTGCTCCCAGGCAGGTTAATGTATTTTGTTCGTTTGTTTGTTATTTCCCTTAAAAGTGTTGGAGGTATTCAGAGGGAGCCCTTTGGACTCCAGTCATGGAATTCATAAAGACTTGCCCCCAAGGTAAAAGGGAAATGCCAACATTTGTCCATGTTTTTGACACTTTCTTGGTTTTTGTTCTCTTTCTTTTTCAGCCTTTTTAATGCTCAGTCAATGTCTCTTTTCTTACAGATCTGGGACTTTATCTACTCATCCCAATAGAGTCCTATAAATAATGTCCTCTGTCACTCAATACCTGCTGTATCCCCCATTCCACATCTCCTACTGACTCTTTTCACACTGTAACCTCTCCTGCCACATGACCTCAGCCAGACCCTCTTCTTCTATCCTTCCCCTCCCACATTCCCCACCCAATGTACCCCCACCCACACACACATACACACATATCTGTCCCACTGCACCACACCCAGTACACAGTTTAATAAAGCTCTTACTGTACTACCTGATTCACTACAGGTCCTGCATACATGTTATTAACTTCTTTCCTTCCTCTTTCCCTCTTTTCACTTCCCCAGGGGTCTTTGGATACTAAAAGAGGATGTCTTGAGGAAGGTAATGGCTAATACAAAAGAGAGTTACCAAAAGATTACATTTCAGCCACAAGGGTACATGGATTTGGGTGGTGGCAGGGGCGTGGGTAGAGAGGGTCTTTTAAAGACATAGATTTGTGATTTTAAAAAATAGGACTTTTGGGCTGAGTGCGGTGTCTGAAGCCTGTAATCCTCAGCACTTTGGGAGGCCGAAGAGGGTGGATCACCTGAGGTCAGGAGTTCAAGAACAGCCTGGCCAACATGGCAAAACCCCATCTCTACTAAAAATACAAAAATTAGCTGGGCATGGTGGCACACCCCTGGAGTCTCGGCTACTCAGGAGGCTGAGGCAGGAGAATCGATTGAACCCAGGAGATGGAGGTTGTGGTGAGCTGAGTTCACACCACTGCACTCTAGCCTGGGCAACAGAGCAAGACTCTATCTCAACAACAAAAAAAATGGGCTTATGCATTTCTTTTACTGAAGCATTAAAAATTATGAACTGCTTTTATTTTGCTTTATTATAACAGATAACTCAAGAATCTTTAGGACTGACACAGCATCACCTGGAAAGCCCATTTATGTCCCTAGTGGGGGGCCAGTCTCTCTTGTGAGCTGCTTCTTGCTGGAATGGGGCTAGCAGAAGGGTAATTTTACATAGGTCACGTGTTTTCCATTTATACTACACTTTGCGCAGTGATCCCTAGGAAATAGTTTATATGTATTTCTATATAATTTTCCTCCCTGCTAGGCCTCCAGCTTTTCAGCAAAAGAGCTGCTCTTAAGGTCTGATAAGAGGTATAAATGATCCTCTTGGCTCTAAGTAAAACAAAGCAGTGTGATTACCCACTTCACTTAACCGCTCTTACAGGATTTCTGAGGCTCTTATGAAGAAGGCAAAGAGAGGACAGAGGCAAGAGGATGTTTTTCTCTGCTCAGACACTAGCTATAGTCCAAAGAAAGCATGCAAGACCCAGCCACTGCAACCTGCTTACATAATTCTCTTCTCTTCTGTTAGGCTCCTAAAAGGGAGCAAAGATACTCAAGTTGGTTAAATTTTAAGTACGAGTCTATAGGATTAGGAGAAAACAGCAAAAGCAATGCACCGTTTACGGTTACCAGACTTTCCTTATTCCTCCTGATGTTGGCCCCTGGGTCCTGTTTTTGTCATAATTATCTGGATTAGCTAGGATTTCAATTGCCTGAACATAACAGTATATGCTAACTACAGTGGCTCAAACAAATTGGGATGCATATTTCTCTCCTAACACAAAGTCCTAAAGCAGGTGGTTGATCATTTTGGTTTACCTAACCGGTGACTCTATGCTCAAACTCTTCTTTGATATCTTATTTTGTCTTCTGAAAATTGCCTTTTGTCATTGTGTTCTTCCCTTCATGAATAATAGATGTCTGTTTCCTCTTCAAAAACATCGACCTCCACATTCAAGGCAGTGAGGAAAGAAAGGGCCATATTCAGCCACCTTTGACATTTTTTAATTAGGAAAGCAAAAACCAATTCTAAGCATTTTCTGTTTTTGTTTCATTAGTCAAAACAGTGTTACATGCTCACCTCTCACTGCAGAGTGGGCTGGCAAGGCACCATGTGTTGGTTTTCACAGCCTTTATTACAGAAGTTGGCAAAAGAGTGACAGCTACTGTACTACACAGACTTATGATCTAATTTTGTGACCTTGATCCTCATTCCTGATTTCAGTTTCTCATTTCAGACAACTGAAATGCCCAGTGCCTCAGCATTCTTAGACCCGAAATGTACTCAGATTCCATCAAACTCCACAAAAGCATATCTTCATGGGGGACCTGAGCCCTTCTAACATGCCATGCCATTTAGGTTAAAACAAGTCGTTCTAAATTAAAAGCTTGTATTGGTGAAGGCATCAAAAATCAAGGTCATCTCCTCCCATAATAGTGGCATCACACATAAAGGATGGTGGATTCATTTCAGTGAGTGTTACTATTTCTTCCACTTACAAATATTTAATTATCCATGGACAGACTATGAGAAAAATAACAAATAAGTCATCATTTGTCCATAAAGTGATGAATCAAAGCTGCTGCCCAGTCCTGTCCATAAGTGAATTCTGCCTCCTGCAGTCAGTCAGCTCCTGGGTGTTTTTCTGATTATGTTTATCTCTGACTGTTCCTTAAGCATCACCACTACAGTTTAAGAGGAAGGGATTTCTGCTCCCATACACCTTTGGTTTTGGATGACCACCCAGGGAAAGAGCAAATTCCTTTAGGAAGCAAGCTCTTGACAATCATTTGCAGGTTAACTGTTCAATTTTGGGGCATTTTGCTCTTCTCTAATAAGTACACGATATGCTTTTATTAGCCAGCATTTTCAGTCTCAAGCTATTTAGGAGATATTTTATGGCAAAGCCATTATTACAATGAACTAGAACACAAGTGAAATTTATGCTTCTTTTCCAAGGTGGCTCAAAGGTGATTTCCCTTAAATGTATTATCCACTGCTTATCTAAAACTAATCATAACTAAAGGTCACAGGTGAAACAGGCTGTGTTTCCATAGCCCTAAATCTGCTAAGAGCCCAAACCAGTAAGCTTTACACTTTCATTGTAGAACTCTTATAAACTCGCTGTGGCTTTCGTGTAATAAATCAGTCCCCAGATAGTTTGTGGAAGCCAGATAGTGAGAACGTGCTAGTACAGGCTTTCTTAACCAGGGTCCTGAGGCATCACTGAATATTATGAACTAACTTCTCCCCTATTCTTTACAGTGGTACTATCTATGTACTGTCCTTGGGAGATCTGACTAAATAATCATAAATATTATGTCTTATTTTCTCTTGTTCAGATGAAAAGTCACAGTTGGAAAAGTCTAACTGGGAGTCAGTTTCAGGCCAGCCTACAACCCTGCGATTTGAGGCAAATTATTTAACTGGAAGCCTTGGGCTCCTATCTGAAAAATTGAATGGATTGCTTTAGATGAATTCTAAGATGGCTTCTATAGCTATGATAAAAAAATTTGCTCTATATAAATTTATTCTGGAAAAGTTTAGGATCTTAGAGAAACAAATTCAATACTGTGTTTAGTCACATGGCCTTTTTGCATCCCATCAAAAAAAAAGTGGAGTTGAAATTTAAGAAAAATATTTTCTGTGTAACTACTCTTTATCTATCCTGCCTTCATCACAGCCTCTACCTTGCCCCACAGTTCTGCTTGGAAATTATAAATACTGAGAGTACTGAATCCTCCATGCAGTTAAATACTTTGTGCTCTGCAAGTTGTCAAAGGGATAAGCTCTTTGATGCTGGCTAGGTGGAGATAAAACTCAGCAGCTTCTCCCCTATCTCTGCTGCTTACCTGTTTCTCTCCTCAGGGCTATCTCTCCCCCTAGTTGCCCAAATATGGAAAAAAATAGACCTCTCAGTCTCCCACGACACCTCCTAATGTGCAAATAGATGCCTGGAGACATGAGCAGTGTCAGAAGCTACAGAAACTGACAAAACTCTTGAAATAAAGCTATTATATTAAACCTCACAACCAAAATAAAAAGGAAATAAACAGGAAAGGAAAGAGCATCTGATGTAGAAATCATATCTTGTGATCAATTCTCTGAGCATTGCCTCCCTGTTTTGTATATTTCTCTCATATTTTTCAGGGTAAACAGAAATTGGTTAATAAAATGTGAGAATACTGGGAAACATGATTATTAGCAACTTCTCTATTGGTTTCTGTGCTATTCTGAATTAGTCCTTGCTCTTTGGTAAATACATGACAAGGAAGGAAGGAGGCTTGAGATGAATCAGTTGGATCTAGGAGCCAACATCACAGCCTAATCTCTTGCATTGCTAGTGGGAAAAAGTGTATATAAGGCTGAGGGTGGTAGGGAGATCTCAAATGCCCACAGATTGTCACTCTCCATTTTATAGATAAACTCTTAGGGATGTTGTAGGAAGGTGGAAAATCTGTTTGGAGAAGGATTATAAAGCTAAATATGAGCTCTGTGGGAAAATGCCGTGGTTGATTACTGATGTCTGCTATGGCTCTGGTTAAGATAGGAATGCCATGGGTATTTCCTGGTTTTGTAGACTTTCTCATTGGTTGCCCTGAAATAAATTTGACAGCCTACAAACCAGAAGTAATCAAATCCTGATAATGTACAATCTTCCTTATATACAACTAATTCAGATTTACATCCTGAATCCTAACAATTATTCAATATATCACTAGAACGTTTGAGTATACTTTAAAAGTTCATATACCTTTAGTCACAGTGGTTGTGTCACTGAACCAAACTGGGTCCATTTGACTGCACAATGGAAAGCCAAACACTGAAGCACTGGGTTTTTGCAGTGAGGAAAGCTTACTGCGAGTCGGCTCACAAGGAAACAGGAGGAAATGCTCAAATCTGTCTCCCAGAGCTGGGACTAGGTTGCGTTTTATAAGCATAGGGTAATGAGATGTGATCTGATTGAATCTTGCAATGAGGTGATGCTAGGAGTCATGATCTGACTGCCTCCTGCCATGGGGTGACACCAGGGCTCAATCTTATTGAATCCTGGATCCTGCCATGTGTTCTCTGCCTCTTAATTCAGCCCCCACTTCTTGGTTCAAGTACTTAAGCTCTACTCATAGTTGCATACGTGGTTCACTGGGGCATGCTTAGCTTCTGTGGTCTTCAACCTAGGGGTCCATGGCAACTGAAAAACAACTCACAACTCTGTTACATAACAGTTGAAGCAGATTGGTCTGATGTGTTTACAGTTGGACAAATGACCTTTCACATTCCTTTTAGCCTAGAGATTCTGTGATCCAATGAAACACTGGTTTCTCTATCAGCAACTCCTTTTTTCACCTTAACACATTTTTAACAAGACAGAATGTCTGAAGTGTGTCAATGCAAACATTACCTGCTCACTAAGATTAGCAGTTTGATTTCTCATCATGAAGGACAGACATGGAATACTAAAAGTGCTGAAAGGACAACAAAACAAACAAAAAAACCAACAGAAACTTCAATCAAGAATTCTTTATCCAGTAAAACTGTCCTTCAAAGAGGAAGGAGGAATTTAGTCTTTCCTAGATAAATAAAGCTCAGGGTGTTTGTAGCTGATGGACCTGCCTTATAAAAAATGCTACAAAGATCCTTCAGGCTGAAATGCAGGAGGACACTGAGTAGTAACTTGAGAAATAAACAATACCAGTGAAGGTATAATCACTACACAGTTGGCCATAATTTTAAAAATAATAAAGAAAAAAATTATCAGAATATAATTTTTCTTTGAACTATAGATAATTAACCTGTTTCTTCAATTTTGGCAAATTTTTGAATGGGGAATTCCATAATTTTAAGAGGAAAAAAGGTGTGCTAACATCTGAAATAATTCTCTGCTTCAAAGCTTTGATATCTTAGAGACAAAGGCTACAGGGAACCATGGTGTTAGTTGTAGGAAAGCTCCATTTTCATTACATTATTTACTGGTCATTTGTTTAGAATTTTAAAATAAGTGGATTCTGGATCTGTGTTTCTTTAAAATATAGCTCTGTTGCTGTGCCTTTGCATGCTTTTTGCTGTTCCTTACACAAAAGCACAAAACGCAGTGACCCTCGGATCTTCCAGAGGACAGCAGGGAGTACAAGCCACGAATGAACCAAGAGTCCTGAACCAAAGCCATCAACTAAGATCTCTTTACTCAGATCTGGAAACAGGAGAGAGGAAGAGCCCAGGGCGAGGAGAGCTATTCTTATTCAGACTAAGCCCTTAAGCATAAACACAAAGACTAATTTGTTTGGAGATCATGATATCTGTTATGTTATATGAATAGTGAATATATGATAAAATGTTATCACATCAATCTGTCAATCTTCGAACCTTTTCTGCAAGTCAACAGCACACAAAGTAAGTGCTAAGCTCCATACTGCAGTGAATGCAAAGCGGCATCAGGCTAGGACCCAACTTTCAAGAAACTTATACCTCGGTTGAGTAGAATCCACAACTTTCAGAACAAAGCAAACATGCAAATCCCAAGTAAATATTCTACAGTATAATACAAAAATTATGTTCATTATATGTAAAATAAAAGTAAGTTTTGAAACTGCCATTACATAATTATAACTGAGCTGACCTAACCAACTCCATCTTGCTTCTAACCTCCAAATTGTCCCTGTTCATTCCTGGGCATAGGCTGCACTAACTTTGAGAGGAACTTAGTTCATAGTTTAAAACAAAGATGATAACAGCCCTTTCCCAAAACAAACCTTCTTCTTGCCTGGGGACTAGACTGCTTTTGTAGGACTAATAAATTAGGCACAAGATTAGAAATTATGGTTTAGGAGTTATGCAGCTGGAGACTACAAGATTCTTACTCTCCCTAAACTGCTCCTAAGATCAGTGCAGACCCTGCACTTGATGCATCAGCTGGCACCACCCAGATCGATAACCTGGCTCATGATCTTGTGTTCCCCACTAAGGAACTGACTCGGCACAAGAGGACGGCTTCAACTTACCATTATTTCATCTCCTGCTTAACCATTCAGCACTCCTGGCTCACTGGCTTCCCCACCTACCAAGTTATTCTTAAAAACTCTGATCCCAGAATGCTCAGGGAGACTGATTTGAGTAATAAATAAAACTCTGGTCTCCCACACAGCCAGCTCTGCATGAATTACTGTTTTCTCTATTGCAATGGCCCTGTCTTGAGAAATCAGCTCTGTCTAGGAAGCGGGCAAGGTGAACCCACTGGGCAGTTACAGTTTCATTTCAGAGTCAATATTATCTAGATTTGGACTCAGAATCTCTTGAGTTCTAATCAGGTTCCCACCATTTATTAGCTGTGTAACTTGAGTATTTTAATCTCTCTGTACCTCATTTTCCTTGTTTGAAATGAGGCTAGCAGTACCTTCTTCATCAAATTGTTGTGAAGATAAATTATATTGTGTATGTGTATTAGTCAGGTTTTGTTGAAATAATGCTGCATAATGAGCATCTCTCAAACATTTCTCTTCTTCTCACATTCTGCAGGTGGGCTCTGGCTCAACAAGGCTGGGTTGGCTTTGGTTCATATCCGTCCCATGTGTCCAATCCAATTCAGAATCCAATTATTCCAGATTTAAGCTGAAGTAGCACAATTATCTGGAATCTGTTCATCTAAGGATAAGCAGGATGAAACTGTTCATCTCAGGATGACAGGACTACAAAAGGGCAAGAAGAAATAGGTCATGTCTTTCAAAACTGCCACTCAGAACTGGTACACATCACATTGGTCAAGCTGGTCACATGGCCAAGCCTAAAGTCAGTGGAATAGGGAAGCATACAGTGTCCCCTGGGATACCACGGCAAGCCTGGAGAGAGAATGAAGTCTTATGAACAAATATATACTCTGTTACAGTATGTAAAACATGTTACACAGTGAACATACTTGCCTTATGTATTTCCTATCATTGCTGTTACCAAGATTCTGTCCTCTGTCCTTTACTTTTTCCAATCCCTTTGCTCAGCTTTAATAACAATTGTATCACTATTGTAAAACAAAGGTGGACCATGATAGAGAGCCAAATATAAGCACTCACTTGGGTATGTTTTTCCAATTCGGTGAAGAGTCCTCGGAAGTGAGGTTTTCCTTCCTGTATCACAGGCATCTTTTTTTTTTTTTTTCTTGAGACAGAGTCTCGCTCTCTTGCCCAGGCTGGAGTGCAGGGGCGCAATCTCGGCTCACTGCAAGCTCCGCCTCCCGGGTTCACGCCATTCTCCTGCCTCAGCCTCTCCGAGTAGCTGGGACTACAGGCGCCGGTCACCACGCCCGGCTAATTTTTTTTTTTTTTTGTATTTTTAGTAGAGACGGGGTTTCACCGTGGTCTCGATCTCCTGACCTCGTGATCCGCCCCCCTCGGCCTCCCAAAGTGCTGGGATTACAAGCATGAGCCACCACGCCCGGCCCATCACAGGCATCTTATACAGTGTCCTTCTCCAGCATTTCCTCTGTTAAGCTTTCTTTGATCATGAAGGTTGAAAAATCTCTTTTCTCTTGCTTTACATCAGCATCATTCAACAGAAATATAATGTTGGCCATCTATGTGCTATAATGTTTTATATTTAAGAAGTCTTCAAAAATGTTCAACAAAATTATCCAAAATATTTTCGATGTGAAATCAATGTAAATAATTACTGTTATTTGTTAATGAGATAATTAACATTTTTTTCTATAATAAATCTTCAAAACCCAATGTCATAGTAATTTAAAATACCTATAATTCGGCCGGGCACAGTGGCTCACGCCTGCAATCTGAGCACTTTGGGAGGTAGAGGCAGGCAGAACACCTGAAGTTGGGAGTTCAAGACCAGCCTGGCCAACATGGTGAAACCCCATCTCTAATAAAAATACAAAAAATAAGCTGGGCAAAGTGGCGCATGCCTGTAGTCCCAGCTACTCGGGAGGCTGAGGCAGGAGAATCGCTTGAACCCAGGAGGCAGGTATTTCAGTGAGCTAAGATTGCACCACTGCACTCCAGCATGGGTGACAGAGAAAGACTTTGACTCAAAAAATAAAATTTAAAAATAAATAAATAAATTACCCATAATTCAAATGCTCAGTAGCCACATCTGGCTAGTGGCTACATATTGGAGAAAGGGAACTATATAGTGTAACCTTGCTCAGTCATTTCTTATTTTGTGTCTGACTTTCTTCTTTCTATTAGACTAAATGCATTTATTATACTTTTTTCTCTCCCACACTACCTCTGATGTTTGTTTGGATGTTTATTTTACTCCAGGTTTAACCAGAAATTTTTTTTAAAAGGGAAACAAACCAAAACAAATAAACAGACACTGTTTAGAGTAAGAGTTAAAAAACAAAATCACTGAGGTACAAATTAAATAATTTACAGACTAAATCTGAAATCTTACCTGCAGATGTACAATTCTACCTTGGATTTCTTCCGATCATCCTAGAAAGGACTTAGAGAATAGAGCATCTTAGAATGTAGCACATACTCAAATGATTTTTTAAAGTCATTAATTTGACCAACTTATGAAGCCAAAAGGTCTCTCTATCACAAGGTAGCTAAGGTTTATTGAAGCAATTCAGCACAACTTATTTTTTATAGAGACTACTTAACTGAAATGACTGAAAGGATGTTATGTGCCTATAAATAAATCTATAAGAAGCAACAGTGCATGTAAGAGAGTAAGTTGTGGGAAGACCCAGTGCAGTTATCAAGTGAGATTGGATAGAAAATAAGTAGGACATTTCATGACCTATAGGATAGGATGTATTAGGTGTCAGTAACAAATGGTTGTCTACAGCCATCTAAGTTACTGATGGTAATGATCCTAAAGTCTTTCTTTCTATACTAAACTACATATAAATGTTTTGTGAAGGGTTGGTTAACTATGCATGAGTGAGAAATCTGTTACAAAATTATCTCATGTGTGAGACACCATAATTTAATATGAGATAGTTGGGGATAATGTAAAGACTTTTTTGAAAAATACACACATTGTAAATCTGCTCACAAACGAAAAGAATATCCCAATCTTATGCCAGTCTCAGGATCTGTGTCAGCATAAAATGTGGACACAGAGCTTCCTATAGATGCATATGAAGTCCTTCCTAGTAGAGAGGGCTTGGTAGAGCACATCGGCTTTGTTCAGGCCAGGAGCTTCAAAGCTGGTTTTTCCATTTACCAGCTGTGAATCCCTGAACAATCAAGTTAAGTGAAGTCTGAGGGTTTCTTTGTTTGTTGTTTAAATTTCTAAAGTTGGTAAAATAATAGTAAGTCCCTCCTACACATGGTTAGCTTGGCATATAGTAAGCACTTGATCTAAGTTAACTATTGTTGTTAATTATTTTAGGAACAAGGAAATGTCTTTGGCTACTTCTGAAAAGTCAGCAAAATCTCCTTATTCGTACTTAGAAAAAAGAACAAAATACGTACTGCGGTGGAAGGCTGGACAATACACATGAGCACATCATATAGTTTTCTCCATCCCTTATTTTGCCTTGACTGCCAAAACATTTTCTTAAACTGACAGATCCATGAAGATATAAGGATGTAATAGGTACATTTCAATTATCTCTTTACAAATTTTGAAACTGAGCATTACATCTTACCTTCCATCTTTTTATTTAAAAATAGAAAGAAGCAGAATAAACAGATGACATTTACAGTCATTCTGCATTGGTGTTCATCTCAGTGCCTCATCTATGCTATTGACTTATGGCTTTTTCTTATTTTTTATTTTTATTTTTTTAGACTGAGTCTCACTTTGTCTCCAAGGCTGGAGTGCAGTGGCATGATCTTGGTTCACTGCAACCTCTGCTTCCTGGGTTCAAGCAATTCTTGTGCCTCAAGAATTGAGTAGCTGGGACTACAGGCACGCACCACCACGCCCAGCTGATTTTTTGTATTTTTAGTAGAGATAGGGTTTCGCCATGTTGGCCAGGCTAATCTTTCAGGTGATCCGCCCGCCACAGCCTCCCAAAGTACTGGGATTATAGGCATGAGCCACCGTGTCTGGCTGACTTTTCTATTTCAGCATTGTTTCTTAATTATGCAAGAATCATTATTTTGTTGGAATCTATAAGCTATGTGAAACATACAGATAATTATATCACATACGTATACATCTGAAATCAGAAAAGACCAAGAAAGTTTGTCCTATAAAGTAATTAACTGCTTTGTTCTTTATGAATTAAATTAACAATTTATTTTTCAACATATACAGTCTAGCTGATTTTTCTATTTGTAGCCTGATTTTTTTCCTCAGACTGCTGTGTAGTAAAGGATAATTAGAGACATTTACACTTATCATCCCAGCAAGAACATTGCTTTTGCTACTAAGGAAATAGTCCAATCCAGTGTGATTTATATTTGCATAATATCCTGTTGCAATATTAAAAAACACTTTGCTGAAAAACAGAGGAAGGTATTGAAATTGGGGTTTATAGAAGGGAAAGTGAGGTTATGAATAACCATTGTCAAAAAAAAAAACCCGTTAGCTTATTCTATCAGTTTGCTCCAATGAAATTAAGCCTGTTTTTTTTTCCTTAGAAATGATTAACACAAAATGGAGGTAACTCTGTCAAGTATGTGCTGTGTGGCATTATTCAGACGCCCAGCTGGCTTCTTAAGTCAGTGTTCTACTTTTTATCTGGTTGGGTGTAATGCCAAGGAGAAACAGCATTTTAAAATTCAATTTTGCCTTCTCGACCTCCTGTGAATCAAGAGTCAACCAAAACAAGTCTTGAAAAGCTATTTTTTACAAAGCAAGGACACATTTCCACAGGAAAATAAATGCATAATCATTATTAATTCAAATTGTAAGTTTTAAATACCTCTGTGCCCAGCTTAAAAATCATGTTAATGAACTTCGTGATTTAATTATACTCATTTGACTAATTCCAACTGACATCAGCCTTACAACTTTAAAAGTATAATTTCAAGTCACAATATTTTGTTCTCATTTTAAGCATTCAGATTCACTTTGAGAAGCTATAAGATCACTAACCACCCCAGTTTTCCCAGGACTGAGGGGCTACATTCCTGAGAGGCAAGAATTTTTTTCTTTTGAGACAGTGTTTCTCACTCTATCTCCCAGGCTGGAGTGCAGTGGCACAACTCAGCTCACTGCAACCTCTGCCTCCTGGGTTCAAGCGATTCTCATGCTTCAGCCTCCTAAGTAGCTGGGACTACAGGTGCCCGCCACAACGCCTGACTAATTTTCGTATTTTTGGTAGAGACAGAATTGGCCAGGCTGGCCTCAAACTCCTGGCCTCAAGTGAGCCACCCTCGGCAGCCTCCCAAAGTCTGGGATTACAGGCATGAGCCACTGTACCTGAGAGGCAAGACTTTCAATGCTGAAACAATAGCAGACTGGGGTGACTGGTACATCATAACATGAAACTCAAAGAAGGATCTTAGGAGAGCTCAGTATTTAAAATAAAGTCTTCTGCAAAATGAGGAAAGCCTGAGTCATTAATTATGCATTTATGTAGTTATACTTTATTAAATACCTTCTATGAATCAGTTATTGGGCTGAGCATCAGAGATTAAGAAGAAGTTTTTGTCCCAGGTATGTGTATAAGAAGACACAGAGGCCAGACGCAATGGCTCATGCCTGTAATCCCAGCACTTTGGGAGGCCGAGGCGGGCGGGTCACAAGGTCAGGAGATCGAGACCATCCTTGCTAACATGGTGAAACCCCGTCTCTACTAAAAATACAAAAAATTAGCCGGGCATGGTGGCGGGCGCCTGTAATCCCAGCTGCTCGGGAGGCTGAGGCAGGAGAATGGCATGAACCCCGGAGGCGGAGCTTGCAGTGAGCCAAGATCGCACCACCGCACTCCAGCCTGGGTGACAGAGCAAGACTCCTCAAAAAAAAAAAAAAAAAAAAAAAAAGAGCAATAAGCAAATAGAGAATTCATAATTGAGAGATGCTTAAGGGGCTATTGGACACAAAGGTGTATACTGAAAATATAACTGATACATTTCCCATATCTGTTTCCTAAGTTTCAATTTTGACATTTATACCTGTTAAAATCAAGTTGTATATATCTTAAATACATACAACTAAATATAAGTAAATACAAGTAAACTAAAATTTCAGCAACTTAAAAAAGTTGCTTTCATAAATAATAAACTCATTCACTGTCATGTATGAAAAATAAATAGTCCCTGAAGCAAATCAGTTTTATTGTCAGTATATAATTTATTTTATTTCATGAGCAACTTATTGATAAAAAGGCCAATTCACAGAGAAGACATACCAATTCTATGTGGTTCTAACCTAACAAAAGAACTTAAAAATATATGGAGGGAAAAAAAAAAACCTGTGGAATACAACTAAAGCCATGCTTTGAGGGAAACTTAAAGCTCTCCACAATTGTATCAGAAAAGAAGGAAGCTTTGAAATCAACAATTAGCCCCTCCATAAAACTGGAAGGGGAAAGGAGAAAGAAAAAAAAAAAAAAAAAAGCGGGGGGGGGGGGGGGGGGGGGGGGGGGGGGGGGGGGAGGAGGAAATGGCAAAGAAAAAAAAAAAAAAAAAAAAAGAAATCAACAATTAAAAAACCTACCATAAGAAACTGGAAAGTGGGAAAGGAGAAAAGTTCAAATTAAGAACGAAGCAAGCAGAAGAAAGGAAATGATAAGGATAATGGCAGAAATCAATAAAATTGGGAACAGAAAAACAATACGAAGGAACCAATGAAACCAAATGTGGGTCTTTGAAAAGAGGAGTACGATCGATAAACATTTGGGTATACGATCAAAAACAAAAACTGGGGAAGTTTTCTGGTTGCTGGTACAGCATCAGAGAAGCTTGGAAGTTGTCACTTTATCCTAACAATAAGTAAAAAGCTGAACACACTGAAAAAACAACTTTTTTAGATCTACAAGAGAAGTGATATCACAAGGTAAACTGCTGTCCCCAAAATTAGAGAGAACAGACGGGTGAGTACAGAGAATTACAACTTGCTGGGTCAGAAGCTCACAAGCAGAATCCTCCATGGGAACCAGTACCAGGGTAGGAAAACCTAAACTGTAATTGATGAAATGCTAGAGGCTTTCTGTGAACAACTCTGAGAATTAAAAACTCCAGGGAGGCTCAGTGTCTTAGGCAGTTTTGCATTGCTATAAAGGAATACCTGAAACTGGGTAATCTATAAAGGCAAAAGGCTCGCGGTTCTGCAGGCTGTACAAGAAGTGTGATGCTAGCCTCTGCTTCTAGTGAGAGTCTTTTTTTTTTTTTTGAGACAGAGTCTCGCTGTCGCCCAGGCTGGAGTGCAGTGGCGCGATCTCTGCTCACTGCAGGCTCCGCCCCCCGGGGTTCACGCCATTCTCCTGCCTCAGCCTCTCGAGTAGCTGGGACTACAGGCGCCCGCCAACACGCCCGGCTAAGTTTTTGTATTTTTAGTAGAGATGGGCTTTCACTGTGTTAGCCAGGATGGTCTCGATCTCCTGACCTCGTGATCCGCCTGCCTCGGCCTCCCAAAGTGCTGGGATTACAGGCGTGAGCCACCGCGCCCGGCCTTCTAGTGAGAGTCTTAACGAAGCTTACAATCATGGCGGAAGGCAAACGGGGAGCCAGCATGTCACATGGCAGGTAAGAGAGGGAGCAAAAGAGAGAAGGGGAAAGTCCCAGGCTTTTTTAAATAATCAGCTCTCACATGGAGTCATTACTATGGGAAGTGCACCATGCCATTCATGAGGAATCTGCCCCCGTGACCCAGACACCTCCCAACAGGTCCCACCTCCAACACTGGAGATCACATTTTAACACAAGATTTTCAGGAGACAAACATTCGAACAATATCATTCAGCCATATGGGGGTTTCCACACTTTTGCGAGTTTTATAAATGGCATAGAAAAATTCCCTTATGCTTCTTCCTTCATGGAGCGGGGAAAATAAACCACTTTGAAATAGCCCAGAGAATTATAGTCTTCTTAGCAAAATCTGCCCTCAGGAGAAACTATTTTACCAGAACCTCACCCACTGGGATTTTATCAAAGCCTTACTGAGCTGGAGGAAGGAAAAGGCCAAGTCCAGACTCTTCCAGCTAAGACAATGAGGCGGGAGGGGGATGCAGAAGCATGTGTGGAGTTCACAGTCTGACTGAAGCTCATTAGAAGACTGAGACCCAATCATAGGACTATTGGATGCTTCCCCTCCTACACACCACACCACCACACTAATAAAGGCCTAGCTACAGAAGTTCCTTTTATTTGGTGCTCTCAAGAAATAGTTAAATAGCATACTAAAAGGCAAATAACACAGTTTGAAGAGGCAAAACAAGCATCAAAAACAGACTCTGATATCACAGAGATGCTGAAATGATCAGACAGAATTTAAAACAATGATGGCAAATATACTAGAGACTTTAATGGATAAGGAGTCTATAGGAAATGATGGACAATGCAAGCAGAGAGATGAAATTCTAAGAAAGAACCAAAAATAAATGCTAGAGATCAGAAACATTGTCACAGAAATGAAGAATGCATTTGATAGACTTATTTGTAGACTGGACATGGCTGAGAATAAAATCTCTGAGTTTTAGAACATTTCCAGAGAAACCTCCAAAACTAAAAAGCAAAGAGAACAAAAGACTGGAAATAATAGGACAGAATATCCAAGAACAGTGGGGCAACTACAAAAGGTGTAAATCTGTGTATGGGAGTATCAGAAAAAAAAAAGAGAGAATGGATCAGAAGATATGTTTAGACAATCATGACGGAGATTTTCCCCAAATTAACTTGGATACCAAACCACATATTGAGGAAACTCAGAAAACAAAACTAGGGTAAATTCCCCCCTAAAATTACACAACAGAAATCTCTACACCTAGGCATATCATATTCAAACTACAGAAAATCAAAGATAAAGAAAAAATTATGAAAGAAGCCAGAGAAAAGAAACACCTTACCTGTACTAGAGCAAAGATAATAATTACATTTAGCTTCTCAAAATCCATGCAAACAAGAAGAGAGTGGAAGGAAATATTTAAAGTGTTGAAAGAAAAAAAAAATCCCACCAATGTACAGTTCTATACCCTATAAAATGATCCTTCAAAAGTGAAAGAGAAATAAAGACTTAAACAAACAAACAAACAACAACAAAAATCGAGGGACTTTATTGCCAGTAGATCTATCTTGCAGGATATGTGAAAAGAACTTTTTTGAGAGAGAAGGACAATGATATAGGTGAGAAATTCAGATCTACACAAGGAAAGGAAAAGCATTGAAGAAAAAAAAGTGAAGGTAAAATACAACTTTTTTCTTATTCTTTATAGCTCTAACAGATAATAATTTGTTCAAAATCATAATGATGATTATGTATCAATTACATATGCTTACGTATGTATATATGTATGTATGTGTGTGTATATATAATATATATAATTCAATTTAATATATATATTGAAATGAATGCTAGCAATGACACAAGGGTCAGAAGGGGGGAATTAGGATTATCTTTATAAAGTATTCATACTACTTGTGAAATGGCAAAGTATTACTTAAAAGTTAACTTGGATTAGTTGTAATGTATATTGGAAACTAGGGCAATCACTAAAAAAAAGTGAAAAAAGAAGCGTAAAAGAGTGACAATGAAATCATATAAAATCATATAAAATACACAATGTAAAATCACAGAAGGCAGAAAAAGAGTGGATGAGTGGGAAAAAATAAGCAAAAAAGGTCAACAAAATACAAAACAGTAATAAATGTGGTAGATATTAATCCACCTATATCAAGAACTTTGAGTGTCAATGGTCTAAATGCATGAATTCAAAGATAGAAATTATCAGAGCAGATCAAAATACAACTATATGTTGTCTACAAAAAACCCACTTTACACATAAAGACCTATAGATTAAAGGTAAGTATATGGAGAAAGATATATCATGCTAACACTGATTGAAAGAAAGTAGAAGTAGTTATGTTAATTTTAAATATAGCTGACTTCAAAGCGAGTAAAGTTGTAGGGATAAAGAGGGTCATTACATAATGATAAAGGGTCAATTCTCCAAGAAGACATAATGATCGTTAGTGTATGTGCGTGTCTAATAACACAGCATCAAAACACATGAGGCAAAAACTCACAGAAGTGGAAGGAGAAATAGATGAATGCGTTATTACAGCCAGAGACTTCAAGTCTCTTATCACAAATGGACAGACCCAGCAGGCAGAAAATCAGTAAGAACAGAGTTGAACTCAACACCATCATCAATCAACTGGATACAGTGGACATCTGTAGTAGTCTACTTCTTCCAGCAACAGCAGAATGCACATTATTCTCAGGCTCACATGAAACATTTGTCAGGACATACCACAGTTGGATCATAAAACACAACAAATTTAAAAGAATGGAAATTATACAATATCTGCTCATACAACAATGAAATTAAATAAGAAATCAATAACAAACATATAGCTGTAAAATCCCCGAAAATTTTAAGATTAAGGAACACACCTATAAATAAAACATGGATCAAAGAAGAAATCTCAAAAGAAATTATAAACTATTTTTAATTAATTAAAGCACAATTTATCAAAATTTGTGAGATGCAGTAAAAGCAGGGCTTAGAGGGAAATGTCTAGTATTGAATGCATATACTAGAAAAGAAAAAAGATCTCAAATCAATTTTCTAAGCTTCTGCCTTAGGAAAACATGAAAAAAAGCCCCGCAAGTTAATTCTAAAATAAACAGAAGAAAATAAATAATAAAAATTACAGTGGAAGTCAGTGAAACTGAAAACAGTAGATCAATAGAGAAAAATTAACAAAACCAAAAGACGATTCTTTGAAAAGATCAATAAAATCAATAAGCTTCTAATTAGTCTAAGTAAAAAAGAGGTGACAATTACTAATATCACAATGAAAGGGGTTACGTTAGTACAGATTCCAGGGACATTAAAAGAATAATAAGGAATATTATGAACAACTCTGTGCCCACACATTTAATAATGTGGGTGACATGAACAAATTCCTTAAATACATAATCTATCAAAACTCATACAAGAAGTAGATAAACTGAATAGTCCTATATCCATTAAAGAAACTGAATTAATATCTAATAACCTTTGAAAACAGAAGACACCAGGCCTAGAAGAGTTTGCTGGAGAATTCTATAAAACATTTAAAGAAGAAATAATGCCAACTCTCTGCAATGTCTTTCAGAAACAGAAGCAGAGGAAGGACTTCCTAACTTATTCTAGAAGGCCAGCAATACCCTATACCAAAACCAAAGATATTATAAGAAAAGAAGAGTACAGCCAATATCTCTCTAGAACCTAGATGCAAAAATCCTCAATAAAATATTAGTAAATCAAAACCAACAATGTATAAAAATAACTATGTACCATAACTAGGTGGGACTTAGGACCTCAGGTATGAAAGGCTGGTTAAAAATTTGAAAACCAATTATAGAATCTATTATATTAACAGGTTAAACAAGAAAAATTACATAATCATATCCACAGACACAGAAAAAGCATTTGACAAAATTAGGAATCCATTCATGATAAAAACTCTCAGCAAACTCAAAATAGAGGAAAACTTTCAACTTATTAAAGAATATCAATAATAAACCTGCAGCTCACATAATATTTAATGATGAGAAACTAGAAGCTTGCCCACTAAGATCATAAAAAAGCCAAAGATAGGGAAATTTAATATTGTCAAGATTTTAGTTGTTCTTAAATTTATATGTAGATTCAGTGCAATTTCAATCAAAATATCAGTAGGTTATTTTGTGGATATCAGTAGAATCAGGACGAACTGATCCTAAAGTTTATATAGAAAAATAAAAGCCCCAGAACAACCAACACAATATTTACAGAGAAGAGCAAAGTTGGAAGAGTGACACTACCTGATATCAAGACTTATTATAAAGCTATAGTAATTAGGATAGTGTGGTATTGGTGAAAGAATAGACAAATAGATCAATGAAAAATAATTGATAGCTCAGAAATAAATTAACATAAATATAGTCAACTGATATTTAACCAAAGGACAACAGCAATACAATGTAGAAATAATGTCTTTTCAGTGAATGGTGCTAGAGTAACTGTACATCCACATGTTTAAAAAAAATGATTCTAGATGCTGACCTTAAACCCTTCACAAAAATTAACTCAAAATGAGTCACAGACCTAAATGTAAAATGCAAAACTACAAAACTCCCAGAAGACAACATAGAAGAAAATCTAGATGGTGTTGGGTTTTATAATGACTCTTTAGATATGACACAAAAGCCATGATCTATGAAAGAAAAAATTGATAAACTGGACTTTATTAAAATAAAAATTCCTGCTCTGCAAAAGACACTGACAAGAGACTGAATATACGAGCTGGCCAGGTGCAGTGGCCCATGACTGTAATGCCAGCACTTTGGGAGGCTGAGTCAGGCAGATTGCTTGAGCCCAGGAGTTTGAGACCAGCCTGGGCAACACAGTAAAACCCTATCTCTACAAAAATATACAACAACAACAAAATTACTGGGTGTGGTGGCACACGCCTGTGGTCCCAGCTACTCAGAAGGCAGAGGTGAGAGGATCACTTCTGCCTGGGAGGTCGCAGCTGCAATGAGCCTTCATTGCACCACTGTACTCCATCCTGGTCAACAGAGACTGTCTGAAAAAAAAAAAAAAAAAAAAAGAAAAGAAAAGACAAAACAACTCAACTAAAAAATGGGCCAAGGAACTTAACAGACATCTCACCAAAGAAGATACACATATGAGCTGGGCATGGTGGCTCACACCTCTAATCCCAGCACTTTGGGAGGCCAAGACAGGTGGATCACCTGAAGTTAGGAGTTCAAGACCAGCCTGGCCAACATGGCGAACCCTGTCTCTACTAAAAAATATAAAAATTAGCCAGGTATGGTGGCACACACCTGTAATCCCAGCTACTCAGGAGGTTGAGGCAGGAGAATCACTTGAAGCTGGGAGGCAGAGGTTGCAGTGAGCCAAGATCACGCCACTGCACTCCAGCCTGGGTGACAGAGTGAGACTCTGTCTCAAAAAAAAAAGAAAGAAAAAAGATTCACATATGGCAATTAAGCATTTGAAAATATGCTCCACATAGTATGTCATCAGGGAAATGCAAATTAAAACAACAATAAAATACCACTGCATACCTGTTAGAATGGCCAAAATTCAGAACACTGACAACACCAAATGCTAGTAAGGATGTGGAGGAACAGGAACTCTCATCATTGATGTTAGGAATACAAAATGGTATAGCCACTTTGAAAAATGGTTCTTACCAAACAAAATTTACTCTTACTACCACTCATGCTTTCTGGTATTTTAACCCCAATGAGTGGGATATTTATGTCTGCAAAAACCTTCGTGCAGATTCTTATAGTAGCTTTATTCAGAATTGCAAAACTTGGAAGTAACCAAGATATCCTTTAATAGGTGAGTGGTAGGTAAACTGTGGTACATCCAGAAATGGAACACTTAGCACTAAAAAGAAATGAGCTATCAAGCCATGAAAAGGCTGGAGGAAACTTAAATGTTTATTCGTAAGTGAAAGAAGCCAGTCTGTAAAGGTGACATACTGTCTGATTTAACTGTATGGCATTTGGGAAAAGTCAGGACTATGAAGAGCATGAAAAGATCAGTGATTGCCAGGTGTTCAGAGCAAGGGATGAATAGGCAGAGCACAGAGGATTTTTTGAGCAGCAAAACAACTCTGTATGATACTATAATAGAGGATATATGTCGTTATATTTTTGTCCAAATAACCCAATATATAACACCAATAGGGAAGCCCAATGCAAATTATGGTCTTTGAGTGATAATGATGTGTCAGTGCAGATTCATTAATTGTAGCAAATGTACCACTCTAATGGGAAATATTGATAATGGGGGTAAGTTATGCATGTGTGGCAGCAGGGTGTATATGGGATATCTCCGTATCTTCCTCAAAATTTTGCTCTGTACTTAAAACTGCTCTAAAAATAAAGTTAACTAAAAAAAGAAGAAATTATCAATATCAGAAAAGAAAAAGAAAGTATCAATATCATAAATAAAGGACATTACTATAAATTCTACAGACATTAAAAGGATATTACGGGAACATTATGAACAGCTGTTTGTCAATAAATTTGACACATAGATGAAATGGAAAAACTCCTTGAATTCCTACCAAAGCTCAATAGAAAATAATTGGATGGCTGGAAAAGTCCTATATTTATTAAATAAATTGAATTCATAAACGTCTTTCAACCAAGAAAACTTCAGGCCCAGATACTTAACAGGCAAACTTCATTCAAAGGTGAAATAAGACCAATTCTGCAAACATTCTTCCAGAAAAATATAAAAAGAGGAAGTACTTTCCAACTCATTTATGAGGCCAAAATTACCCTGGTACCAAGGTAAGACAAAAATTGTCAAGAAAAGAAGACCTCACACCTGCATTATGCAATATTGCAGCCAACAGCAATATGTACCTATTCTGCACTTGAAATGTTGCTAGTCCAAGTTAAGATGTGCTGTAAGTATAAAATAAACACCACGTTTCAAAGCCTTAGTATGAAAGAAAGACAAAATGTTTCATCAATATTTTACGTTGATATAATATTATAACCATTGGTAATATTTATATTAAGTAAATAACATTATTAAAATTAATTTTGCTATTTTTTGTTTTTATGTTATTACAGCACAATTTAAAAATACGTTTGTGATTTTTACTATGTATCTACTTGACAATGCTATAAACCAATATCCCTCATAAACACTGATGCAAAAATTCTTTTTAAAAATTAGCAAATTAGGCTGGGTACAGTGGCTCACACCTGTAATCCTAGCACTTTGGGAGGCAGAGGTGGGTGGATCACTTGAGCCCAGGAGTTCAAGACCTGTCTGGAAAACACAATGAACCCCTATCTCTACAAAAAAACAACAACAACAACAAAAAATTAGTCAGGCATGGTGGTATGCACTGTAGTCCCAGCTACCTGGGAGGCTGGGATAGTTGCTTGAGCCTGGGAGGCAGAAGTTGCAGTGAGTCAAGATTGTGCCACTGCACTGAAGCCTGGGCAACAGGGTGAGACCCCGTCTCAAAAAACAAAAAACAAATTAAATTAGGAAACATATTCAAAGAATAATAGAACCTGATACAATGGGGTTTATCATAGGAAAGCAAGATTGGGTCAATATGAAAATCAGTAAGTTTAATTCACCAAATTAACAGACTAATGGAGAAAAAAACCATATGATCATCTCAGTTGAGGCACAAAAGGCATTTGACAAAATTTAACATTTATTCATGGTTTAAAAAGCAAAACAAAACATGAGAAAACCCTAAACAAAGTAGGAATTAAAGGGAACCTTCTCAACCTTATAAAGGGTATGTATGAAAAAATCTATAAACACATTCCATACGTAATGGTAACAGACAGATTGCTTTCCCCTGAAATCAGAAATGAGGTAAGAATGTCATTCTCATCATTCCTTTCAACATATAATAGAAGACATATAATAAATTTTTTAAAATGCATATATAATTGAAAAAGATAAATGAAATAGTCTTTATTCACAGAAGACCTAATTGTCTCTGTAAAAAAATCACAAAGACAAGAAATCTACAATAAAGCTGCTGGAACTAATAATTGACTTTAGTGAAGTTGCAGAACACAAGGGCAATATACAGAAATCGATGACCTTTCTATATATTTGCAGTAAACAACTAGAAATTGAAAATTTTAAAGTATTATTTACAATAGCACCACAATAGGAGATAGGGATAAATCTAACAAAGTATGTACAAGATTTATTAAAACTATACAGCACTCATGAGAGAAATACAAAATGACTAAAGAAATAAAGAAGCATACTGTGCTCATATATTAGAACGGCGGTCCCAAACTTTTTTGGCACCAGGGACTGGTTTTGTGGAAGACAATTTTTTCCACAGGGTGGATGGGGAGGGATGGTTTTGGGATGGAACTGCTCTACCTCAGATCATCAGGTATTAGTTAGATTCTCATAAAGACCACACACCCTAGATCCCTCGCATGCACAGTTCACAATAGGGTTAGTACTCCTGTGAGAATCTAATGCCATTGCTGATCTGAACTGGAGACAGTAACGCTCACTTGCCCACAGCTCACCTGCTGTGCAGCCCTGTTCCGTTAGGACCAGCACTGGTCTGTGTTCCGGGAGCTGGCAACCCCTGCATTAGAATGCTCAAATCCTTTCCTAGATGATCTACATTTTTAAAAAATTAGAAGACTTGATATTGTTATTATGTCAATTCTCCCATAATTTACCTACAGATTCAATGAAATCCTAAAATTCCAGCAGGCTTTTATTTTACAGAAATCAGTATGCTGATTCTGAAATTTACATGGAAATCTCATGGAACTAGAATAGCTAAAACACAAAAAAGCAAGTTACAGAACTCACGCTACCTGACTTACTTTAAAGCCACTGTTATTAAGACAATTTGTTACTTCCATAGTAATAGATACATAGATCAAAAGAAAAGAAGATAATCTAGAAATACACTCACACATAATATAGTCAATTGACAAGGATACCAAGTCAATTCATTGGAGAAAGTTTTTTCTTTTTGAAAAATTGAATATCCATATCCACAATGGTAATCCTTGACCCTTATCCATCATTACATTAAAAAATTAACTCAAAATGGGTTGTAGACCTATATGTAAAAACTGAACTTATAAAATTTCTAGAAGAAAACAAAAATTATTTGGAACATTGAGTGAGGCAAATATTTCTTAGATAAAACAAGAAAGCACAAACTACGAAAGAAAAAATAGATAAACTGGGCTTCATCAAAATTAAAAATGTCTGCTCTTTGAAGGATAATGTTAAGAAAATAAAAAGGTTGCAGACTCTGGAAAAATATTTGCAAAACGGATGTCTGATAAAGGACTGGTATCCATAGCATACATTCAGAAATTTTACAAGTCAGCAATAAGAAAACAAATAACCCAATAAAAATGAGCAAAAGATTTATATAGGCACTTCCCCAAAAATGATAAATGGATAAATAAGCACATGAAAAGATGCTGAACATCATTATTCAATAGAGAAATGCAAATTACAGGCACAATATGTTACAACTAAACTCCTGTTAGAATGGTTTCAATTAAAAGACACTGACAATAAAGTGCCTGCAAAGATACACCACATATGTGACTCTCATACATTGCTAATGGAAATGCAGAATTGATACTTTGGAAAACAGTTTGGAGATTTCTTATAGAGTTAAAGATTTACTTATCATATGACCCAGAAATCTCACTCCTAGGATTTACTCAAGAGAAATAGAAACATATGAAGTTATCCTGTGGTATTGATAGGGAATTGGTTTCGGGACCCCCTCAGATGCCAAAATCCACAGGTACTCAAGTACCTCATAGAAAATGGCCTAGTGTTTAAATATAACCTACACACATCCTTTTGTATACTTTAAACCATCTCTAGATTCCCCAGATGATTAGATGATAATACTGACATTGCCTGGTTGCCTAGATTAGAATACCTAATACAATGTAAATGCTATGTACGTTGTCATTATACTTTGCTTTTTCATTTGCATTTTTAAATTGTTTTTTAATATATTTTCAATCTGTGATTGTGTGAATCCATTAATTCAGAACTCATGGAGACGAAGGGCAACTGTATTCACAGAAAAACTATGCATATTTTTTTCTAGTAGCTTTATTGCCAAAATTGGAAATAATCCCAACTGTCATTAACTAGAGGATAATAAATTATAATACATCTACAGAATTAAATATTAGTAAAAAATACATAAAAAGTGAATTGTTGATAGGTTGGTGCAAAAGTAATTACTTGTAAGTAATTATAAGTAACGGCAAAAACTGCAACTACTTTTGCACCAACCTAATAGTAATTCAATATAGATAAATCTCAAATACACAATGCTATGCAAAAAAAATCTAGGATAAAACAGCTATATGCTATGATTCCGTTTATATGACATTCCAGAAGTGAAATCATCTTTGCAAAAATTCTAACAGTGAGAAGATTATGACAATGAAAGAGATGTGATCTAACCAACCCTCATCTTGCCTTTAACCCCCAAACTGCCCTTGGTCATCCCTGGATTTGTGCTAAGCTAAGTTTGAGAGAAATTTAGCTTGTAGTTTAAATGAAAATAGCCTTTCCCCAAAACTAAACCACCTAGTAAAACTAATGAAAGGCCATCAGGTTAGGAGGATGAGAGGGGCCTGAATTCTCTTAAGATGTAGGCATAATTAAATGATTACCAGCCATTATTTCAGAGGTCACAAGATTTTGCAACTTCCCCAATTACTTCTGTAAATAACATCACTATTGTAGAACTGAAGATTGGCCTTTTGAGATGTCTTCTCAGGATTTTGCATTTCTGAAGACCAGATGGTTCCTCTGGACCAGCACCTTGCTGTGGCTCCCACCTAGAGGCAAACTCAGTGCAGGAAGACTGTTTTCCATACTCCTATGATTGCATCCCCAACCAGCATCCATTCCCCTATCCTCCTGCTGGCCAAATTATCCTTTAAAAACCCTAGCCTCTGAATTTTCAGGGAGATTGATTTGAGTAATAACTCCGACTCCTGTGTGGCATGGCCAGCCTTGTGTCAATTAAACTCTTTATTTACTGCAGTGCTGTGATCTCAGTGAATTGATTTGGTCTGTGCACTAGGCAGGAAGAAGTCGTTGGGTGATTACGGAAATATCAAAACAATAAGGGCTGAAAACATGTCAATGTTTGCCATGAGATACGACTAGAAGTAGGGGATTGGCCACAAATGTGCACAGTGGAAGTTTTGGGGTGATAGCAATTCTATATCTTGATCATGGTCTTAGTATATGCATTTATCAAAATGTATAAAATTGTAGACAGAAAAAGGTGGGTTTTACTGTTCTAAGTTATAATTCAATAAACTAGACTTAAAAACAAGAAAAAGATATATGTAAAAGGGACATTTTTTTTCTTGCTTGCAGTCTTCCAAGATGGCCTTGCATTACATAACAGAATTTCCTTCACATTAGTAAAAGTTAAATCACCCTCTTCAATTTGGAAAAAAATGCAGTCTTGGATGACACTGTAAAGAAAATTCTCTTACAGTCAATGAAGCTGCATATATTTCTATTCACAACTCAGTCATTAGTTATCTTTATTTGGTTTTTGTAAAGTAGGCACATGGCTATGCAACTGTGGATGCTTGATATAAATATTAGTTGAATCAATACATGAATAATTGCATTAATCAACAATGAGCAAATTAGTGAACTAAGATGAACATTCTGTAGTCATGTACTCAAGGTACACACTAGGGGTGTTTGTTCTTTTTTTATTATTACTATTATTATACTTTAAGTTTTAGGGTACACGTGCACAATGTGCAGGTTTGTTACATATGTTATCCATGTGCCGTGTTGGTGTGCTGCACCCATTAACTCGTCATTTAGTATTAGGTATATCTCCTTTAAATGAACTCCATAATAAATATTTGTGTAACTGAATAAGTGATTTAAATATGAAAATAAATACATTTGTTTTGAAAACAAGACTCTACTTGATGGGAATTTTAAAAAAACCTATAAAATATTCACATATTTTTCAAAACCCAATTCACTGAGATTTCATGACATCTTAGATTACTCTTTAGTGTAGTTACCCATGAATTTCTTTTTTAAAATACCAGTGCAGAGATGTCTAAAAATAATAGTTAACATTTATGCTTACTATGAGCCTAGCATTCTTGTAAGCATTTCACATGTAGTAACTCATTTAATTTTAGCATCAGCTCTACTACACAGGTTACTGTTATTAACCATTTTACATCTGGAAAATCTGAGGCAGAGGAGGTTAAGAAACTTCTCTAAAGTCACATGACTACTTAGAGGTGGTCTGGAATTAAAACTCAAGAAACTAGACTCCTAATCAGCTAAATACGATGAATTGCTACCTAGCTGCTCATTTGACAGCAACAATCATCATACTCCTTCCCTATATTCTTCATAGAGATTATTGGAGGGGTGTGCATGGGCAAGGAGAGCCTAGCTCCAAATCCTAAGCAAATCCTTCAGTGATTTCCTCATGCTTAAAAAAAAAAAAAAAAAAAAAAAGCCCTCTGTTTTTACCTCCATTTAGGACATTTAAGAGTAGCACTTGCATCCTGTGGGTACTCTTCAAAACTTCAGAAGAATCAAATAGTATCTTTCATCTAAAAATTTTGGACATTTCCCCCTTATTTCTCCACAATCCTAACACTTTTAAGCTAATGTCTTCCCACAACAGTGATAGTATTACTATAGATGGTGAGACAGAGGATCTTCCTTTATCTCCTTTGGAGAATCAGTATACCTCTGTCATCTTCCCCTGCAAGAACAAGCAAAAATAAGCCTTCCTTTTGGCACTGATTCTTAATCTTTCCTTCTATTAAGGATTCGTGTTATGATATTTATCTTCTGTCTTTTTAATCACTGCCTCTTACCAAAAGATAATTTCAATGTGACTTTGCTGACATTTACAGAAATGTTATCTTCATCACTTTTTTCTTTAGAGCCAAACATAGCCAAGAAGTATAAACTTCCATGGTCTCTCCTGCGCCCTGAGCCCTTGCAAGTGGGCATCTTTCTCTTCTTCCCTATTGAAATTGATCTCCCTCAGGAAAAATCCAACAGTAATTGTTAGTTTCATACTCCTTGGCTTTTTCAGATAGTGCTTTCATTAAATATCATGGCTTCAAATATTGAATTAATACTAATGATGTCTCCTGTATTATTTTACCTCTTATCTTTTACTCAAGCTAAATTCCACCTTCCATGCAGCTCAGAGGATATGTATTTTAAGATATCTGATCATCCATCTTAATTAAATAAGATATTTTATTTAAAACAACTTATTCATATCCCCTTTTTCTAAATATCTGTCAAAGGCAAAAAATTCAGCGTGAAATCCTTTCCTTTTTATTACATAATCCATGGTCATTTAATCTTGCTTATCTTTTCTTTACATTTTTCACATGGACAGCTCTCCATTTCCATTGGCTGCTGGACAATCTAGTCGTTCAAATCTTCACACTTGAATTATAATTTTGATATCTCTATTTCCACCATTCTAATTCATAATTCACATTATAACCATTATAATTGTTTCACCACTTTATTTTCAACAGGTCCTTCCCAATATTAAGAGACTATTGCATGCCTGTTGTGCATTGTACACATCTCAACTATTCATTTGTGATGGAAATCATTTAGCTCCCTTTACCGTTCTAGAGTAGACATCAGCCAGGCACGGTGGTTTACTCCTGTAATCCCAGCACGTTAGCAAGCCAAGGCGGAAGGATCACTTGAAGCTGGGATTTTGACACCAGCCTAGGCAAAATAGTGAGACCTCATCTCTACAAAAAAATTGTTAAAAAAAAAAATTAGCCGGATGTGGTGCCACACACCTGTAGTACTAGCTACTTGGGAGACTGAGGTGGGAAGATTGCTTGAGCCCAGGAGGTCAAGGCTGCACTCAGCTGTGATCCTGCCAATGCAGCCCAGCTTGGGCAACAGAGTGAGACTTTGTCTGTCTGTCTGTCTGTCTCTCTCTCTCTCTCTCTCTCTCACACACACACACACACAAAGTAGATATCTTTTATTTTGGTCAGCCCAGCTGTCCTTTCCCGAACCCATGTGGGTTTTTCAACCCTAGTAACCATCCTCTTCACTCTACCCCTTGCTACAAATAGGAACAAGGACCCAGACCTGGTCAATCATCATATCCCACCCATTCTCCCAAAACTATGACCCCAGCTGAGTCAATCAGAATCCATTCCTGAGATGATTTATGGATCTGTGAAAGATAAAACTTCTACAGGGTTCATGAGCTATCAAAACAATCAATCATATGTATTTTAATGAAAAGTATACACTGGAAGGTATATTTTAAAAAGGGAGGGAAGAGACAGAGCACAAATTCTATTGTTTGAGCATGTTGATCAAGGCACATATAATGCCAAATCCACTCTTGGACTTCTCAGTTATATGAGCCAGTACATTTAATTTTTGGTTACACTTCTATTTTGGGTTTCAGACACTTGCAACTAAAAGAGTCTGTTTATTACACAATATGAGTGTACCCATTATTTGGTTTATCACTGCAAGGCCATAGATAGGATCAAGAGTTAAAGATTAATCAAGCACCATAGAGTAGTTCTGTAGTTAATTTAAAAGAAGTGTGTCCTCTGTTATGTTATTGTGTATATGTGAGTTTGGCAAGTGCTTCAAGAGCAATACAGAGGGCTAAGAAACTGCAGAGAGTAAAGTGATTCATTCTGACTGGGCAGACCGGGAAAGTTTCTGGGTATAACAGCATTTTAAGCTGGACTTTGAAAGATGAATAAGTTGTCAATACTATTGCTAAGTTTGATATCAAACATTGTATTATTTGCTCATTTATTTCTGAACTCATTTCCAATACTGTTTATTAACCTAAATTTATTTTTCATTAGGCTCTAGTCCATAAGTAACTTGTCCTCGTCCTGCTTGCTTTGATATTAGATTATATCATTTTTAGTTACTTCATTTTTTTTCTTATTTGTTTGTTTGGTTTTTATTTTTAGAGACAGGTTCTCACTCTGTCACCCAGGCTGAAATGCAGTGGCTCGATCATAGCTCACTATAGCCTCAAACTCCTGGGCTCAAGCAATTCTCCTGCCTTAGCCTCGCCAGTAGCTGGGATTATGGGCATGCACACCATGCCTGGCTAATTTTTTTTTTTTTTTTTTTTTTTTTGTAGAGACAAGGTCTCCCTATGTTGCCCAGGCTGGTCTTAAACTCCTGGCCTCAAGCAATCCTCCCAACTCTGCCTCCCAAAGTGCTGGGATTACAGGTGAGAGCCACAGCGCCCAGCCTCCATATGTGCATACTGCATATCCTAATTCGGCCATAATCTCTGGAAAGGAAATACTATCTTATCATCTCTTTAATATCTACTATAGCATCTAACACAGCACTGGGCACAAAGTACTTAGAAAACAATAAAAGAATGCAAATGCCAAGTTTTTGATAGTTTGATTAAATGTCTGTATGTGGTAGATTAATTTCATTCCTAAATGATGTTGAAGATTTTCTGTTACTCTTGAATGAAAAAACCTAGTAGCTTATAAAATTCCTTTCCCTTCCATGAAACTATTTCAAGCATGCAGAGGAAAGTATATTAAGTGGTGTTTGATTGACAAGTCTAAATTGAGACTGGTTTTTTAACCTGCTTTGACCTCTGAGCTTTTAACTAGAATCTTGGAATTGAGTTCATTAGATATGTAGTTTATTAGGAAAATAAAATATTTGGAAAGAAGATGAAAACAGACTGAAATAAAAGCTGAAGGAGTGTTCAAAATGATTAGACTGAAGTTGCAAGTGAACTAAAGTAGCAGTAAAGACATCTGAGACATAGGAAATTATTTTGCTAGAGAATAGTAAGAAGACCTCAAAGCCATTAAAATACGAGAGTGTAAAGTCAAAGACTTACAAGGCTGAAATTACTAAGATTTTAGGATTACTTTGCTGTGGGACACGTAACTGAAGGTCACATCTTTGAAATTAAATGTGTAGGAAATAGTTCTTTCCACATGAAGGGTAACATTAACCAATGTAAGGCTCATCAATGAGTAATGGTAATTTCACAAATAGGATTACTGTGTAAAAATATGACAACATGGAACTACAGAAAAATTGTATCTTATCACAGGGAAGACAGAACTATCAGAGAAGAAAGGAAAATTCAACAGTCAAATATCTGATTATTTAGATTAAGGCAGGTCCAGGTTTTATGGGACCTGAAGCTTATACAATTTTGGGGACATTCTTTAAAAAAACAACATTATGAGGCCAGGCACAGTGGCTCACACCTGTAATCCCAGCACTTTGGGAGGCCAAGGCGAGCGGATCACGAGGTCAGGAGATCGAGACCATCCTGGTTAACACTGTGAAACCCCATTTCTACTAAAAATACAAAAATTAGCCGGGCATGGTGGCGGGTGCCTGTAGTCCCAGCTACTCGGGAGGCTGAGTCAGGAGAATGGCATGAACCTGGGAGGGGGAGCTTGCAGTGAGCAGAGATTACACCACTGCACTCCAGCCTGGGCGACAGAGCGAGACTCTGACTCAAACAAACAAACAAAAAAAATTATGAATGCCAAATTTGGTATAACAGCGTCCATTTAGAATGAGAAAAAAATCACAACAAATTACAAATCTATGTAATGTTAAGAAATTATATAATTCAGAAAAAATAACAACTAATAATGGCCTGACACACCTATATAATTAATGACTTTTCTGCATTTTTGCTACATATTATTTCATTGCCTGTCCATATCACAAAGATTTTTTTAAATAACATTCTCTATATAGAAAACAGAAAGATAATCAGTTTTTATGTTAGCATCATTGATAAAAAACTTTTCATTATTGATAGTTACGAAAAGTTTCCTTTTGCTTCGAAACTCAGTGTTGGTTGCATCTCATAAATTATTAGACTTCCAAATTTGGAAGTCTTCTACCAAGATTTTTTCATATACAAGCTCTTACAAATGTAGTTGCTGTTTGTATTACTGCTAGTGGTTTAAGCCTTACAAATAAGAATTCTGATACATTCTATTTGGCACAATTTTTATCAAAAAGAAAAAAGTATGATGCTTTTATAATTGTATGTTTCTTATGAATACATTCTTGATATGAGACAACTTCTTGTTTTTTTCTAGGTGCTGTGATAACAGAATCCACCACTTACAATTTTACGTAGGTAACGATTAGAAACATTTCCCTCAGAATAGCTTGCAGTTCAAACATTTCACACTTGTTTCTCCTTCACTTATCTCCCTTGGTGAGCACTTTTATACAATGATGCCAACATTTGTATCATGATGTCAGCTATGGCTCCATATGGCTAACAATAACTTAATTATACCCAGAAGTGACTGGGAACCAAAAAAAATGTGTCCCACTAAACCCGAAGTAAATATATCCCCCACAGAGCTGTCCCTTGTCAGTTTCCCCAAACGCTATAGCCACTCCAACACAGCCCAGCAGACACAAGGGAAGGCGTGAAGTAGGTCAATCTTAATAGATTATAGTTACATTAGGTTTGCAAGTTTTACAAAAATATGTGACCAGCCAGGCACGGTGGCTCATACCTGTAATCCCAGCACTTTGGGAGGCTGAGGCAGGTGGATCACGAGGTCAGGAGATTGAGACCATCCTGGCCAACATGGTGAAACCCCGTCTCTACTAAAATACAAAAAATTATCTGGGCATGGTGGTGAGTGCCTGCAGTCCCAGCTACTTGGGAGGCTGAGGCAGGGAAATCGTCTGAACCCAAGAGGCAGAAGTTGCAGTGAGCCGAGATCACGCCACTGCATTCCAGCCTAGCAACAGAGCAAGACTCCATCTCAAAACAAAAACAAAAACAAAAAAAAAGTGACCATGTAAACAAATTTCAAGGACATCTCCTAGGGCCGTGCAAGCAAAGGATCTCAAAACATTAGAGTAACTATGCCTCTATTTAGAAAAACACTATTTAGAAAATGACCTTACACAACGCTCTCTTTTTGTGACATGTATAAAATTTATAGAAAATCCCCATTTTAACAATTGTGAAATTTAACATATAAACAATAATGTGCATGCATTAGTTTGCTAGGGTTGCCATAACAAAATGTCACAGACTGGGTGGTTTAAAAAACAGAAATTTATTTTCTCACAGTTAGGGAGAAAGGAAGTCCAAGATCAAGGTGCCAGCTAAATCGATTTCTCCTAAGGCCTCTCTCTGTGGCTTATAGATGGCTACCTTCTCACACGGCCTTTTCTCTGTGCACATGTATCCCTGGTGACTTTCCTCTTTGTATTAGGACAACAGTCATATTGGATGAGGGATTCCCCTTTATGATGTCATTTAACCTTAATTGCCTCTTTAAAGGCCCTATATCCAAATACATTGGGGATTAGTTCTTGAACATATGAGTTTAAGGGGGACAAAATTCCATAATAGTACAGAAAAGATACATGTACCGTAATACTGTAATAATCATAAAGCAAACATACTTATAGCCACCACTTACATCAAGACATAAAACATTGCTATCACCAAAAGACACCTTAACAAACCATAGCCCACAAGTCTTTTCCTAAACATAGCATCCTTCCTCATGCTAAATGTAATCCACTCTTCTGGGAGCTATTTTCTTTGTAGTTTTCAATCTATACATGCAGCTTTATACAGTGTTGTGTAGTTTGGTCTACTTTTGACATTTGTATCATGGAATTGTGCTCCTATGTATTATCTGGGGTCTTGGTTTTCTCACACAACCTCTTCTTTGTGAGATGTATTATAATACACAAAGTTTACTCATTTCTCAGCAAGGACAAGATATTAAATATTTAGGCTTGAGGGCCATGTGTTCTCTGTCACAATCATTTCCGCTATTGTTGTGAAAACAGCATAGACAATGTATAAGTGAATGGATGTGGTTATGTTCAAATAAATATTCACAAAAACAGTTAACAAGTGTGCAAGCTGTAGTTTCCTGACTGATATGGTTTGGATCTGTGTTCCCACCAAATCTCACATTGGATTGTAATCCCTAATGTTGGAGGTGGTGTCTGGTGGGAGGTAAACAGATCATAGAGGCGGATTTCACATGAATGCCTTAGTACCATCCCCTTACTGTGATAGCGAGTGAGTTCTCATGAGATCTGGTTGTGTAAAAGTGTGTAGCACCTCCCCCTAGCTCTTTCTGTTGCTCCTGCACCCACCATGTGAAGTATCTGTTCCCGCTTCACCTTCTGCCACGATTGTAAGTTCCCTGAGGCCTTCGCAGAAGCTGACCAGATGCTGCCATGCTTCCTGTACAGCCTGTAGAGCCATGAGCCAATTAAACCTCTTTTCTTTATAAATTACCTCAGTCTCAGGTATTTCTTTACAGCAGTGGAAGAACAGACTAATACACTGACTTCTGCTCTATAGGATCTTTCATGCCTAAAATTGGTTCTTTGTACTTCCTTTCTTTTCCCTGATTGATCTCAAAAAAGTTCATTAAAAGCATTTGAATATAAAAGTAACTTTCAAATTGGTTGGGTCTCTGGACATAGAATTTTGAGATTAGCAGTACTTTTCTTTCAGCAAGTTGAAGGTATTATTTTATTATCTCCTGATTTTTATTGTTGCTGCTAAGAAATCAATGATACATCTAACTGTTGCACTTTATATCTCTGTTTTCTTTTCTTTTTTCTATAATGAAGAAATTCTCTCAATCTTTGGCATGCTACACTTTTAGTAGAATGTCTTCAGATAGAAAATGTTTTAAAAATTATTTGCTAGAGATTCAGTGGGATTCTTGAATGGTTTTCATTATGTCTGGAAATTTCTTAGCCATCATCTTCATACATTGACTCTGCCCTTCTCTCTACTTTCCTTCAGGAACTCCAATTAAATACATATTATATTTGCTCTTTTTCTCTTATCCCCTAAGTTCTCTTCTATGTTTCCATCTTTTCATTTCTGTATGCTGCTTTCTATTCAATTTCCTGTGACTTATTTTCCAGTTCATTTATTTTCTCTTCACTGTGTCTTATTTCCTTTTAAATCCATCTATTAAGTTATTGAATTTCAAAGATTGTAATCTAGTCTTTATTTTCAGAATTTCTATTTGGCACTTTTCTGGAATGCTAGATTACTTTTTATAGTTTCCTCCTCTGGACAGATACTACAAATTTGTCGTTTTTTCTCTGTACATAGTATCATCTATTTTTATGATCTATGTTTCATAAACTGTACCTGATGATTCTCCTGTAAGAAATGTTGATAGATGTTCGTCGATTTGCTTTTGCTTTTGATGCTGCTTGCTCAGGGTTTTCCACTTCCTTATGTGCTTTGTTATGTCATCTTTGAGAAACATGAGTGTTCTTTGAGGTCTAAGATAAAGTGGCATCTACACAGGATGCCTAAGATAACTATTTCTTCTCAAACATTTTACATTAAATTTATGATCTTAAAAGAGTTTTTTGGCTACTCAGGTGATATCAATTTGGCTCCAAATCCACAAAAGTTTCAGCTTTCTTTACAACTTTCTTTACAACTTCCAAGTGACAGTATCCCTTTCCAATCATTACTTAGAATGAAGACAACTTTCCTAGAAACCCCGTGGGATTTAAGAGTGGAAATGGGTTTCTTTTTAGCGTATGTTTACTTTGAGACGATAGCTCTTTGGGGCCCCATCTCACTGTGTAAAGTTTATCTCTTAGACTCCATAACTACGGTATTTCTCGGTTTTGGATTCCTTCCCCGTAAGCCATGAGACCATCTAGAGGAAAGTCAAGTGTTTTTAGGTGGACAAACGTTCTCACAACAAAAATGATCTTGTCCTCCCTTAGTTCATCAGGTTCTTTCTTTCTCTTGATTTTATCCAGACGATTCCTTTCTACTTGACACATCTTCAATACTTTTAAGACATCATACAATTTTTAATCTATCATTTTGTTGTTCTCAGTGGGAGAGTTTGTCCCCATAATCCAGACCACATCACTAGAAAGGAGAGTTTGAAAAATCTTTAATAAAGCTTTTGGTATTTTCCCCCTAACTTTATATTTAATTTTAGTAGAAATGAGCCTTGACTTTTCCTCCCTGTACTCAATTAGTAATCTGTTGTGAATTGAGACTGCAAATGCTTAAATTGGAAACTTACCTGTTAGAGGTTTGGTTTTACTTTCTTCTTTTTTGTTTTTTTGAGACGGAATCTCATTCTGTTGCCCAGGCTGGAATGCAGTCACGCAATCTCAGCTTACTGCAACCTCTGTCTCCCGGGATCAAGCAATTATCTGCCTCAGTTTCCCGAGTAGCTGAAATTACAGGCGCCCACCATCACACCCAGCTAATTTTCGTATTTTTAGTAGAGATGGGGTTTCACCATCTTGGCCAGGCTGGTCCTCAACTCCTGACCTCGTGATCCACCCCCCTTGTCCTCCCAAAGTGCTAGGATTACAGGCATGAGCCACCATGCCCGGACCTTTTTTTTTTTGAAATGGAGTCTTGCTCTGTCCCCCAGTCTGGAGTGCAGGGGCGCAATCTCGGCTCACTGCGAGCTCCACCTCCTGGGTTCACGCCATTCTCCTGCCTCAGCCTCTGGAGTAGCTGGGGCTACAGGTGCCCGCCACCACGCCTGGCTAATTTTTTTTGTATTTTTAGTAGAGATGGGGTTTCACCATGTTAGCCAGGATAGTCTCGATCTCCTGACCTCATGATCCGCCCGCCTCGGCCTGTGAAAGTGCTGGGATTACAGGCGTGAGCTACTGCGCCCAGCCAGGTTTTATTTTCAAAGCTCAGTACCAGAAGCTAAAACACAAGAGATTTTATATTATTGGTGCTTCTATTTTTGACCTGCAGCACTGAAGTGGAGCTACGATAATAGTGATAGTAGTAAATGTTCTGAAAAGTGTGGGTAGCCTGCACTGCTGAACTTCCACAGCCACGCTTGTCTTCACCTTATAACTCTGCCTCTTGTATTGTGTAGAATACGTGTCCATTGGTAAAGTAGTTTTTCCCTGTGCTCCTCTGTTGAAGGACACGTGGTATAGTCTGATTCCAAATCCAAACAAGTAAGCTGACCCCATCATGCACTTTTAAATTCTGAACACGCTATTTATTTGGCACCAAGACATGAGAACCATAGAGCCCAGGCTTTTTCACCAGTTTCTAAGTACAAATGCAGTTGAAACTGCCTTTGCAAAAAATATAACTGAGAAAATTATGACAATGAAAGAGATCGACCTAACCCACTCTATCTTGTTTCTAACCTCCAAGCTGTCCTTGTTTGCTCCTGGGCATAGACCAAACTAACTTTGAGAGGAACTAAGTTTATAGTTTAATTTGGAGACAAAGACACTTGCAGCTCTTTCCCAAAACAAACCCCTTTCCTGCCTGAGGACTAGACTGCCCTTGCAGAACTAACAAATTAGCCATGAGACTAGAAGTTATGGTTTAGGAGTCATGCAGCTAGAGGCTGCAAGATTCTGGACCTCACCAAATTACTCCTGGGGATAACATCACTATTGTAAAACCTAAGATCAGTGCTTCAGATATTTTGCAGACCCTGTACTCAATGGATCAACTGACACCACCCAGATAGATAAACTAGCTCATCTGGTCTTATGGTCCCCACCCAGGAACAGACTCAGTGCAAAAGAACAGCTTCGACACCCTATTATTTCATCTCTGACCCAATCAGCACTCCCAATTCACTAGTTCCCTACCCACCAAATTAGTTTTAAAAATCCTGATCCCTGAGTTTTTGGGGAGACTGATTTAAGTAATAATAAAACTTCGGTCTCCTACACAGCCAGCTGTGCAAATTAAACTCTTTCTCTATTGCAATATTCCTCTCTTAATAAATCAGCTCTCTCTAGACAGTAGGCAAGGAGAACCCTTTGGGCAGTTACACAGTAACATTAAATTTACTGTACAAATTACAATGACTCGAATCCCCTGCCTTTCAGTACAGAAACCCACTAAGGTCCAGAGCTCGCTGTGCACTGAGGAAAGGGCCCGTATGTCTTTTCCTCCAGCTTTTCATAAAGCCACCATGACACTGTCCTGAAGCCAGTGGGCTGGCCTTTCCTAGATGACTGCCCCAGTGAAAGAGCAGGAAGGAAGAAACCAGTCAGGCAGGCAGTTAGGGTGGGTCCTCAGTCAACTTCTTTGAATAAAAGAACAGCCTGCAGGCACAGATAAGGGAACTTGCACAGGAGCCTTGTCTAAGACATGCCCACAACCACACTGATAAGAAAGGCTACGTAGGTAACTTGCTCAGACATGCCCTCAATGGGAAATTTCATCCCCTGACACATGTGCAGGAAGAGGAACAAGGCATCATGGAGTAACTCAAGCTAAGGCCCACATGTGCATTAGGAAGATGGGGTGGAGCTACCTGAAATTTGTGCCTTATGCAAATGAGGTGTGCAACCCTCATCAGTTTCTTATAAAAGCCTTGCATTCAAATGTAAAAATGGCAACCCTCTTCCTAGCCCCCTCTCTGTGGCAGAGAGCATTCTTCTTTTGATTATTAAGCTTTTGCTCCAACCTCACCCTTTGTGGCTGTGCTCCTTAATTCTCTTGGGTGTGAGACAAAGAACTCCGGGTAATACCTCACAATGAGAGACTGCTACATTGTGGTGCACTGGTGAGACTGTAACACTAGCAGGTACTGCCAGCCTATGTTGGTATCCACCACTCTTGCAGTCTCTCTGGCCTCAGTTGGCCAGGCACTGTTCTAGGCTCTCCTGCTCCATCCAAAGCATGCAAAAGACCTTTAGGATAATTTTGCACTGCATTAAGTAAACTGGGTTGCAAGTTCTGAAAAGAGTTTATGGAAATATCACTAATATAAGAAGGAAAACATAACAAGGAATAAACTAAAAATGCTTCTTGGAAAAGCCACTCTCTGAGACCCCAGATTCAGACTCTCAGGGACTCTTACATTTCACCTCACTGTCTCTACATGCCAGAGGTCCCTTTATCCTGAAGGGAATCAGAATACTTCACCCCAAAATATGTCTCCCTGGTATAATGAGTATTTTAAATTAAAAACTCTTAGAGGTCAAGAAGCACAAGTGGAAGAGACTTTTTCTCTACATAAAAATAAGACTGACTTACCAAGAACAGTTGTTCTCCTTTCCTTCCAGTTATTGCATTATCCATCACAGAAAAGAAGACCAAGATGTGACCACACCTAAATAGATCCTTTTTCAAGTTAATGATTGTCTCCAGGGATCATTTAAATTCCAAACAGTACTATTTATAAGTCAGTTTCTGTTTCCTGACCCAGTCATTCTCCCTAGTAATTATTCATTGCCCCTTAATAGGAATTCCTCTTCCTCCCCTCCCTCAACCTGTTTTACCTGGATGCAAGCCCCCATTCTTTCCGTAACCGCGAGATGGTATGTAAGCTTTTGTACCTCACTGGGAAGTTGGGTCTCCATTCCGAAGGCTCCTGAGTATTTGTTAAAGTAGGTAGCTAGTCAGATATGAACAGGGCAGGAGAGGGCCCCCTCCCCACAACCAGGAAGGTCAGGCGGCCATCAAGTGATGGCCATGCAGCTGTTAACTGGCTCGCTAAAATAAGAATTGGTCACAGCTGGTGCCAGGGAAAGGCAGTGCCCCTATAGATAGAAAATACCTGAAACTGGTGATCAACAGCTTCCCGATAAGATCTCAGGAGTTGGGTGAGTGGGCTCAAGGATGTGCGCTAAGAGGCAAAATGGTGGAGTTTCACCGGTATATGACCTCCTAGGGACATTCAGCTGGTGAGTGAAGAACACCTCAGGCGAGCATGCGTACAATGCCAGGAAACACTGTTCACGCTCCCCTCCCAAGTGCCACTAGGCCATTGGGCATGCAGGCAGCCCACCCCAAGGGAAGAATCAGGGGAGAAGGACTGCAAGACCACGGAAATGTGCCAATGTATAAAACCACAAGTCAAAATGTCAAACCGTGCACTTGTCTTTCAAGTCACCCGCTTGGCCTTCTTCCAAGTGTACCTTCCTTCCTTTTGTTTCTGCTCCAGAGCTCCTTAATAAACTTTCACTCCTGCTCTAATATTTGCCTTGGTCTCTCCTTCTGCCTTCTGCCCCTCCGCTGAATTGTTTCTTCTGCGGAGGCAAGAATTGAGGTCGCACACCCATAAACATTCACAGACCCATACAGATTCACCGCCAGTAACATATACACATGAAGTAAATTCGGATGTGTTTTCTCCAATTAGTCAATCTGCCTCGTGTCAGTGATTTTAGCAAACCTTCACAACTCTAACTCTCTATAAAGTTCTCATAACATTTCTACATTCTTCAAAGTCAGTGCCTCCCTCCTGGTCATCATTTCTGTCCTGGGATCTATGCCTTCTCATAGTAATTCTCACATTATCAGGGATTTCCTATATATCCCAGAGGCACTGTTTCATCAGAAGAAGCCAGTCAACCATCACGATGTTCTGAATTACTTCTAATAACATTAGGGCACGTTTCAGGTTGAATGTCATGAATCTAGATAAGTACACATTTTGTGGTGTGTCAAGCAGTGGGAGGTGAACATTTTCCTAACACGTCCTTCCTGCAGTTTGTGAGTCATCTCCCACCAGAAACTGCTTGAACAAGAATACTCACACTTTCTCTGTCAAAGAACATCAGAGGGGGATAGTGGTTAAAATGGTAAAAAAAAAAAAAAAAAAAAAAAAAAAAAGGCAATTTAACCAGGGACTATTGTAATAGGGGAAAAAAGACCTCTGTTTAAAACTGGGCTCAATTCTTAATACAATGTGAAAAGTGGGAATTTATAGTCAAGGATTAGGGTGAGGGGGTCAGTGAATGGAAAATCAGGAATAAGAGATTCTTGCTAAACCGATTTGGCAGGATTCTTGCTGAAGGCAGGCGCAGGTTATCAAATATTGAGGATGAAGGCTCTGGCCAACTGACTTAGCAAGATTCTTGCTAAAACCAGGCTCTTAAGAGCAAGGCTCAGATAGGGCCTAGTCCAAAAAAAAAAAAAAAAAAAAAGTAGGGGGGGTACGGCGCTTAAAGAAGCTTGTGTAGGGGTTGGTCAAGAAGGGAGTCTTTGTCACCATAAAGACGGGGAATAAATTGCACTCTAAATCTACACTGGAAATGAAAACATTTCTCTAACACATTTTTTAAATGGTAGCTTGCAATCCAGTGGTATTCTTGAAGTCAATATAATGAATAACCGCAGGCATTTTTTAGATATTAAACAAAATATAAATAAAAATTATCCAAGACCTGTGTGTGATAAGGGAAATTGTGAAACAGGTGTATGTTTGTGTACTTGGTCATAATGTAAACTGTAAAATTCATTGCTCAGAGAGGATCTGTTGAAAAGTTTGAGAAATACTGCTTTAATAAAATTACTCATCTAAATATGCAACTTTTGCTGCAACAAAAGCAAACTCTATATTGTTATTCACAGCAATTTAGCTACTTTGAGCCAGTTTCTCCCACATCTTCATCTCTGCAGTCTTTTTACATTACACTTGCATAACTAAAAGTATCATCCAAATAATTTTCCTGAAAGGAACTCCCGAAGGAGAGTTAGTCTCCACTTCTAGAGCAAAGAGCATTGTTTCTCACTTTTAAACAGATTTCACCCCTTCCGTCTTCTACCTGTCAACATTTCCAAAAATTTCTGCTACAAATTTCAATGCGGTATAGTTAGAATGAACAAGATCTGGTATTTGATAGCACAACAAGGTGACTATAATCAACAGTAATTTATTGTGTATTTTAAAAGAACTGAAAAAGTAAAATTGGAATGTCCCTAAAACAAAGAAATAATGAAAGACTTTAGGTGATGGATACCCCAGTTACCCTAATTTGATTATTATACATTGTATGCCTGTATCAAAACATCACATGTAACCCATAAATATATACACCTATTATGTACCCATAAGAATTTTTTAAAATGTCAAAAAAAAATTTCCGTGAAGGGACCCAAAATACACTATTTTGCCATATCTTTTTTCTCATATCTTTTTAGAGGCTCATATCTTAATCCCCGGTAATATAAACTCTCTGACGAGTATTTGATGTTTATTTGAATTGCCATTCAGAAGGTACTTAATAAACACAATTCACTAAGACTGTAACACGAGTAAGGTCCAAAAATTAACATGCAGTCTGGCATCATTGAGTAGCTAATGAAACCAATGTATGAGCCAGGTCAACTTAAAAGCGCAGTACCAAAGGTCCATGACTGTTGCACAAACCTGTCCTTGTCTGGGCAGTGTTTGGCGCCACCCGGTGGTTGTCATCTGTTCCACTTTAAATATTGCTGGAGCCAGTTCTGGGTCCTGTGGCCGGCTGGCTGGAGCTTCCAGGATCTTAGCAAGGATTGGCGGAATCTCCAGGTCAGCTGGTACATGTTTCATTGGCGGCTTCAATGATAAATGGAAAGGGAGAAAACTGGGAATGTGCAGAACCAACCTCTAGCTCCTGGCTTCCAAGCTGAGGTTTTCATCTTTTTCCTACCTAGCCCTATACTTGCATCCTCACCTTTTCTAACCGCACCCCAACCCCAGTTGTGTTGGAAAATAGCAGCCAGAGGAACCATGTTGTTTCCATTACATTTTAGCTCTTGTTCATAGTGGAGTTTTACAGTTGTAGAGGAGGAAAAAAGCAGCTTTTCCCATCTATACTCCTAGGTTCTCCAGCTGCAGCCCTTATAAATTCAACTGACAAAAGACAGATGAAAAAGACAAAAGCATACAAATGTATTCAATATAAGTTCTTAAAAAATGAAAACCTTTTTAAGGAAATGAAGACCTGAAGAAATGGTTAAACCAGAGTGGGTGGGTTTTTCTTTTTTTTTTTTTCTTTTTTCTGAGACGGAGTTTTGCTCTTGTTGCCCAGGCTGGAGTGCAATGGCGTGATCTTGGCTCACTGCAACTTCTGCCTCCTGGGTTCAAGTGATTCTCCTGCCTCAGCCTCCCGAGTAGCTGGAACTATAGGCACCCACCACCATGCCTAGCTAATTTTTGTATTTTTAGTAGAGACGGGGTTTTGCCATGTTGGGCAGGCTGGTCTCGAACTCCTGACCTCAGGTCATCTGCCCACCTCAGTCTTCCAAAGTGCTGAGATTATAGGCGTGAGTCACAACGCCAGGCCAAACTTGAGTGTTTTTATACTAGATTGGGTGTAGGGTGGAAAGTCATAGAAAAGTGTGATAGGACAAAGGAGTGTGAGCTAAAAGTAGTGAACTGGGGGAATTTAGCAAAGCCTGTTCATGCAGATTCTCTTCAGAAACCCCTCACCCAGGAGGGTCTTATGATCTGCTTCAGGGGATACAGGAAAGTCAGAGAGTCCTTCGTGCATCTGACCATTCTCAAATTCCTTCAGCTTAAAATATTCATCCTACCAGTGCCATCTTTTGGGGAAGTGTGTTCTGAACCCCATCACAACCCATGGGGTCAAATTAAAAAAAAAATACGGGCTTAGTAAGGAGAGACTTAACCAAAAAAAGTATTGCAAGGGGAGTGGGGAAGAGACTTGAAACAGGGAGAGGAGAACTATCACAATAGGAATAATGCTATGACATGAAAACTACCAGGACTCAAGGGCTGGGGAAATGGGTTTTTCTTTTAGAAAGTGGACTAAACAAGGCTGGAAACAGCTGAATGACTATGTAGCATGATCAGTTGGTAGATCAGACAGTGCTTTACCTGAGGCCAGCCTATTTTCTGGTGTGTACCAGCTCAAGCTGAGGGTGAAACACAGCTGAGGGGCTTGGGAGAAGTTTAGTTAACCAGCATTTTGTACCTGTTGATTCATGATGGCAACCGGTTCAGCTAATCATTGATGAGACCAAGAGTTAGAAATTTGGAGGGTCTGTGTCTGGCCTTGTCATAAGTAAACAAGAGGGAAAATTATGAGTCTTAAGCCTCTTTGCAGTAAGTTGTTCTCAGAAACACCAATGGTGAAGGTGTTTTTTTTTTTTTTAAGCTTCACAGTTTTCCAGGAGAGTGGGGTTCAGGTAAAGTTCAGCACTGTCACTGCTGAGTGATGATACCTGGGCAGAGGAAGAAGAAGGTCCCTCAGAGTGCCGCTTTGAGGATGGTGGTGAAGGCTGCATAGAAATGGGGTCAAGTGGAGGCCTCGCATCCCTGATGCCACCTGGTCTACACTGCTACTCCCACTTTCTGACAACTGTAGCATTTCTGTATTGGTTTTCATCACCAGGAATCTTTCCTGGGAATGTAAATTAAGTCCAGTGTGTTCCTCTATAAACAGACTGCAAAGAGAGCATTGTCTATCAATGACAACCTGATTATTAGTAGCGATGACCCTTTCCTGGGACAGAAATGATTTCAGTCTCAAGCAAGATAATTTTATCTAAGCAACTTATTTAAGGTGATTTATTTAATCGTTAGAACATTTTAAGATTGCTTTACAAATTGCCTCTTCTCATAAATCAGAGTGGCAGTAAAAAATTTATCTAAAATACATTATAAAAAATTATGTGAATTGCTTAGAAGAAATGTGAATTATGGGGTAAGAAAAATAAGAAAAGCATTGCTTGAAAAGATAATTATTTTAAAAAATGCAGGACTATCATTTGTAAATATTTTAAAAAATACTGTCAGATTCTGTGATCAAAATCTTTTGAGAGTAAATTCATTTTGGCATTTTTATACGTATGCTACGTGAATTACCATCAAACTATGAAATTCGCTTGTAAAAATTTAAAAAAACCTTTGCTTCTAGGATTACAGAAACGCTGACCTTCGATGTTCCTCTCTTCTTTTTTTCCTGCCTTCTTTTCTTATTTTTTCTCCTTCTTAGGTGGATATGCAAGCAAAACTTGAAATGTATTGTTTAAAATATTGCCATAAAGAGAAAGGTGAATGTCTATTAGTAATGAGAGTTTAACCAACAACAGAAATAGGGTCAGTAAGAAATCAAAGAGGATAATCTAGAGAGCACATGCCTGCTTACGAGTCAGTCAATGGCTTATGCGAATTGAATGAGCAAATGAATAGAAAAAAGGTGGCATTGAGCTTATAGTGAAATGAGAATTTAAATCCTGAATTAATGAAAATTCTCTAAGGTGATAAGGGCATGGTTTTCTATCTCCCAGATAGTGTATAATAATTGGGGAATATGGAAATCCTTCTCCATAAAGAAAGAAACCTGTTATGATATAAACAAACTGAGTTATAATAAAAGTTTGCAGCAAAGGAGAATACCACACAGATAATTCAAAAATGGTATTTTGTTAGGGGAAGTGAATGCATGGTTTCCATTGCTTATTGGTCCTAGGCTATAAAGTCCTTAGGGTGAGATTTCAGGAATATGACTGATTTAAGGTCAGAGTGGAGGCAAGCAAGATAAAATTCTGAGCAAACAAGAAAGCATTGGGCAAATGACAAGACACTGGTTTGTTATAACTGTCAAACTACAGAAGGTGGTTTAGATTCTCAGGGATTATAATGTACATCCCCTTAAAATTTAAGGATAAAAACCAGCATCCTTTTCAAAAGGGACATCATGCTTTAACATTTTTCCCCCAATAAGCAAAAAGATAGAGTGACTTTTTCTATTTTTCTGATAGTCATTCAAGAGCTGGTCAGAAAGTCATCTAAGAGCTAACACGATGTATAAGCATGGCATGAATGCAGCTGGAACATACTTTTATTTTACTTGGTACTTTATGTAGCACACTTAAATGGGTGGATAGTAAAATCTGATGGTATGGGAAGATAAACTGCTCACTTTCTGAATCATCAGTAAAAAAGTCGAAATCAAATGCACAGAAGGGGAAAACACTGACATTAGTGTTGGTAACCAGTGAAGGATTCTACTGAGAGATCAGAATCTTTGGGAAATTCCTAGATAAAGTGCTGATGGAAAAAACAATTGAGGGAGTTCACTGAAGGTTTATTTCCAGCAATGTCTGTGAACAAAAATAAATGTCAGTTGGAAGCATATAAAAGAGCCCTTTTAAAAAGAAACAAAAACAAAAAAACCCCTTAAACCTTATTTGAACATCCTGGTTCCAAGGGTGAGGACTGGCTATCTAACCTTTAGGGAATGCATTTGTTAGGTATTTATTTCTTAGTGCAGAACAGCAGCACGTGAAAATTGTGGTTCATGGAGAGGCTAAGGGAAACAGAAAAATAGCTTAATGTTGAATGTTGAACCCTATCAGTCTTGGTTTTAAAAAACAGAAACCAACTATGACTGATATAAGCAAGACATAAAATTACTAGGATATTAGGTAACTCATAGAATCACTAGGAATACTGATGAGATATGTTACCGTTTAAAGGTATCCCCCAAAGAGCATGTGTTGGGAACTTAATCTCAAATGCAGTAGTGTCACCGATAGGGAGATGGGCCCTACTGGCAGGTGTTTAGGTCATGAGGGCTCCACCTTCTTGAACTGATTAATGCTTATTAGAAAATGGCTTGGGGCTGTGAGTCTGATCTCTTGTTCTTTCTTGCCTTCTCTTTGCCCTTCTGCCATGGAATGATACAGCAAGAAGGTACTTGCAAGATGCTGGCCCCTTGATATTGGACCTCTCAACCTCCAAAATGATTAGCCAATAAATTTCTGTTCATTATAAATTACCCAGTTTCAAGTGTTCTCTGATAACAGCACAAAACATACTAAGACAAACTGGGATTGTGAAACAGGCAGAAAACAGTTTAGGCAACAACAGTGGGCACAATAGTTTATACCACGACTACCAGCAGCTATAGGCTCTGGAAACCACTGCCAGTTATGCTTCTTCCATGACCTACAGAAACAGTGAGTTACTGTTTTCTTAGTTACCAGGAAGTATTTCTCACATTGTGTCTTTGCATCGTTGGTTGATGATTCAAAGGTCCAGGCACATTCACCTCATTGTCTAAGCTTATGGGAGAAAAAAAGATTCTATTTTAACTTCTAAATTGTCCTTATGTTGTTACTGCTGGACCAGCTATTCTTTCACAACAAAAGTTTCAGACATACTTTTACTAAATAAGTGATTAATCAAACTTAAAATGTCATGAATGGGAAATCCATGACAAAAAAAACAGGGGTTAGCATTAACTATAATTTGTAAAAACGAATGCTGCAATATGGAAGGCAAATATAAAATATACTTATTTACATATGAGATATACTTATTTACATATAATAGTCAACAATAATAATAGCTAGTGCCACAGTGTATGGAGAAAAATTGGGAAGTTAGTAGCTTAAGAGAAAGAAGAAGTATGCTAATTTCTTTGCATAGGATATATTCTTTATATAATGTTTATTTAATAAAATGTTATGTTAGTACTTTCAATACTACAGATAATAACCCCTCAAAAAGTGCCCATAGAACACATACAAAGAGTGATCATATATTAGGTTTGTATTAGTAAGAAACTGTTTCAAGTAACTTAGAATGTGCCCAGAGAGGCACAAAGAGGCTGTGTTTTGTTTTGTTTTTGTTTTCAAACATAGCAAGAAGTACAGACGAAAAATGTAATTGATGTACAGCTCATTTAAAAGCTCAAAATCACAATAGATTTATTCTATTAATTTCTTGGCCTTCAGGGTTTTAGTATGTTTGGTATTGCTCTCATTGAAACATCTGTGTTCAAGGCAAAAAAGGGGTGGAGAGTAATCAGTGGGTTTGTAAGGAAAGAAAAATCTTCCAGAAAACACAACAGATTGCCACTTCGAAAACAAATCTCCCACAACTGAAATGGACTACGGGAAGGATGGTAGATATGAAGTCAGCTAATCAATATTGTTTATTGACCATAAGATAAAAGAAAAGACCTCATTCAATTAAATGAAAGTGTGTAAAACATATTATCACCAAAGTAGAAGTTAACATAAAATGTCAAAAGAATATTTTTCAGCTTTGCAAAATTAAAAATGTTGTCTTAATTAACTCTTTTCTCAAAGAGGAAGTCAACTTCAATCACAAACTTTTAAGAAAATCATTACAATGAAGAAACTATACATAAATTGTTAGCACTATATTTAGCCGAACCTTCAAAATGTTAAATATGTCTCTAATAAATGAGACTAGTTGGAAAAATAACTACATAATCAATTCTAAACTTTAAGTTAATTTTTATATGCTAAGAAAGTCGGGAAGATTAAGCTCAGAGGTAATAAATTAGGAATCAGAAAACAGAAAAACAGTGGAGCTAACAGAGACACCCCAAATTATTTCTTTTAAAAATAAATATTTACCTATGTAACAAACCTGCACAACCTGCACGTGTACCCTGGAACTTAAAATAAAAGTTGAAGAAAAAGAGATAAAAATAAATACAACAGAAAAGCTTTTGGTCTAATGATGATGTGATAATCTTTAAAAAAAAGACAGAAAAAACAAAAACAAAATTTTACACCAAAAAGCTATAAAATTTCTGGTTATAGGCCGGGCGCGGTGGCTCAAGCCTGTAATCCCAGCACTTTGGGAGGCCGAGGCGGGCGAATCACGAGATCAGGAGATCGAGACCATGGTGAAACCCCGTCTCTACTAAAAATACAAAAAATTAGCCGGGCGTGGTGGCGGGCGCCTGTAGTCCCAGCTACTCGGAGAGGCTGAGGCAGGAGAATGGCGTGAACCCGGGAGGCGGAGCTTGCAGTGAGCGGAGATCGCGCCACTGCACTCCAGCCTGGGGGACAGAGAAAAGACTCCGTCTCAAAAAAAAAAAAAAAAAAAAATTCTGGTTATAATGTCAAATTGAAAATATGTTGTACTCATTCCTTGAATACCTACTAAAATTTCAGTAAGGCAATAAAAATATTATTAATCCACAAAGAGAAAGAGAACAGGACTGGAGACAACAGGATACTAGTGATGTCAACCATTATTTGGAAAATAGGAAGTGCTTGTAAAAGAAATTTCTGATAAAATGATCAAAAGGCAAGAATGAAAAGTAAAATTTAAAAGTTAAGAATCAATGATAATTAATACAAAACACAAACCATTGGGTAAGTGGGCATTCCAGAAAATAAGCAGAGAAAATGGAGAAGAAAAAGTTATACCAGCAAGAATATTTCTTTTCTTTTCTTTCTTTCTTTCTTTTTCTTTCTTTCTTTCTTTCTTTCTTTCTTTCTTTCTTTCTTTCTTTCTTTTTCTTTCTTCTTCTTTCTTCTTTCTTTCTTTCTCTCTCTCTTTCTTTCTTTCTCTCTCTCTCTTTCTTTCTTTCTTTTTTTTTTTTTTGATGGAGTCACACTCTGTCGCCAGGCTGGAGTGCAGTGGCACAATCTCGGCTCACTGCAACCTCCGCCTGATGGGTTCAAGCAATTCTAATTCAGGAATATTTCTAAGAACTGAAGGATTAAAATCTAAAAGCTCAGTTAGTTTTTTTGCTCAGTTTATTGATTGAAAAGAAGCCAACTCTAAGGCTCATCATTATAAAGAGGTAAGACAGAAAACATTATAATTTTCAAAAGCAGTACCGGAGTCTACAGGATAATAGTATAGTGTCTTGATAATTTTGAAAGATATGGTTTTATTTTATAATTACATGCCATTCATCTAGAAATCAAACACCAGGGTGGAATACAAACAATTTCAGGCAACTATTTCATTATTTTTAAATTTTTTAAATTTTTAATTATCATAGATACATAATAGTTTTACATATTTAAGAGGTACTTGTGAAATTTTTATACAAGCATACAATATGTAATATTCACATCATGATAAATGGGGTATCCATCATCTCAAGCATTTATCATTTCTTTGTGTTAAGAAGATCCCAATTCTACTCTTTTAGTTATTTTGAAATATATATTATTGTTAACTATTGTAGCCCTATTGTGCTACCAAACACTAGATCTTATTTCTTCTATCTAACTATATTTTTGTACCCATTAGACATCCCTCTGTATTCTCCCCTCCCCACCAGCTTTTCCAGCTTCTGATTACCATCTTTCTACTCTCTGTCTCCATGGGCTCAATTTTTTTTTTTTTAGCTCCCACATATCAGTGAGAACACACAATATTTGTCTTTCTGTGCATGGCTTATTCACTTCACATAATGGCCTTCAGTTCCATCCATGTTGTTGCATAGTACAGGATTTCTATGTTTCAATGGCTGAATAATATTCCATTGTGTATATGTACTATAGTTTTTCATCTATTTACACGTTGATGAACACTCGATTCTATATCATGGCTATTGTGAATAGTGCTGCAATAAACATGAAAGAGCAGGTATCACTTTGATATGCTGGTTTCTTTTCCTTTGGATATATTCTCAGCAGTGGGATTGCTGGATCGAATGGTAGTTCAATTGTTAGTTTTTTGATAGATCTCCATACTGTCATCTATGGTCGTTGTACTAATTTACATTCCCACCAATGTAACATGTAGGAGGGTTCTCCTTTCTCTTCCACATCCTTGCCTGTCTTTTGGATAAAACGCATTGCAACTTTGGTAATAATATTTCATTGTAGCCTAATTTGCATTTCTGTAATAATTAGTGATATTGAGTATATCAAATGGCCTGTTGGCCATTTGTATTCCTTCTTTTGGGAAAAGTCTATTTTGATCTTTTGTCCACTTTTGAATACAATTATTTGTTTTTTCCCTATTGAGTTGCTTCAGCTCCTTATATATTCTGGTTATTAATCCCTTTTCACATGGGTAGTTTGCAAATATTTTCTCCCATTCTGTGGTTTTTCCTCTTCATTTTGTTGATTGTTTCCTTTACTGCATGGAAGCTTTTTGGCTTTATGTGATCCTATTTGTCTATTTTGCTTTGGTTGCCTCTGCTTTTGGGATTTGTCTCGGTAAATCTTTGCCCATACCAATGACCTGAAAATTTTATTCAGTGTTTTCTGTCAGTAGTTTAATAGTTTGACATCTTAGATTTCAGTCTGTAATCCATTTTATTTTGTCATGAAATTCAAGCTCTTTTTTTTAATTTTTAATTTTTAATTTTTCCATAGGTTATTGGGGTACAGGTTGTGTTTGGTTACATGAGTAAGTTCTTTAGTGATGATTTATGAGATTTTGGTGCACCCATCACCTGAGCAGTATACACTGAACCCTATTTGTAGTCTTTTATCCCTCGCCCCCCTCCCATCCTTCCCCCCAAGTCCCCAAAGTCCATTGTATCATTCTTATGTCTTTGTGTCCTCTTAGCTTAGCTCCCACATATCATTGAGAACATACAATGTTTGGTTTTCCATTCCTGAGTTACTTCACTTAGAATAATAGTCTCCAATCTCAACCAGGTCACTGCAAATGCCATTAAATCATTCCTTTTTATGGCTGAGTAGTCGTCCACTGCGTGTGTGTGTGTGTGTGTGTGTGTATATATATATTCCACACACATATATATATTCCACACGCACACATATATATATTCCATACATATATTCCATATATATATTCCATACATACATTCCATATATATATTCCATACATACATTCCATATATATATTCCATACATACATTCCATATATATATTCCATATATATTCCATATATATATTCCATATATATTCCATATATATATTCCATATATATTCCATATATATTCCATATATATATTCCATATATATTCCATATATATATTCCATATATATATTCCATATATATATTCCATATATATTCCATATATATATTCCATATATATTCCATATATATATTCCATATATATTCCATATATATATTCCATATATATTCCATATATATTCCATATATATATTCCATATATATTCCATATATATTCCATATATATTCCATATATATTCCATATATATTCCATATATATATATGTATATACACATATATACACACCACATTTTCTTTATCCACTCGTTAATTGATAGGCATTTGGGTTGGTTCCATGATTTTGCAATTGCAAATTGTACTGCTATAAACATGCATGTGCAGATATCTTTTCTGTATAATGACTTATTTTCCTCTTGGTAGATACCCAGTAGTGGAATTGATGGATCAAATGGTAGTTCTACTTTCAGTTCTTTAAGGAAACTGTTTTTCATAGTAGCTGTACTAGTTAATATTCCCACCAACAGTGTAGAAGTGTTCCCTGATCACCACATTCACACCAACATCGACTGTTTTTTAATTTTTTTTATTATGGCCATTCTTGCAGGAGTAAGGTGGTTTTGCATTTTGGTTTCCATTTGCATTTCCCTGATCATTAGTGATGTTGAGGATTTTTTCATGTGTTTGTTGGCCGTTTGTATATCTTCTTTTGAGAATTATCTATTCATGTCCTTTGCCCACTTTTTAATGGGATTGTTTGGTTTTTTCTTGCTGAATTGTGAGTTTGTTTTAGATTCTGGATATTAGTCCTTTGACAAATGCATAGATTGTGAACATTTTCTCCCACTCTGTGGGTTGTCTGTTTACTCTGCTGTTTACTTTTGCTGTGCAAAAGTTCTTTAGTTTAATCAGGTCCCAGCTATTTATTTATCTTTGTCTTTATTGCATTTGCTTTGTGTTCTTGGTCATGAAATCCTTGCCTAAGCCAATATCTAGAAGGGTTTTTCCAGTGTTATCTTCTAGAATTTTTATAGTTTCAGGTCTTAGATTTAAGTCCTTAATCCATCTTGAGTTGATTTTTGTATAAGGTGAGAGATGAGGACCCAGTTTCATTCTCCTACATGTGACTTGCCAATTATCCCAGCACCATTTGTTGAAAAGGGTGACCTTTCCCCACTTTATGTTTTTGTTTACTTTGTCCAAGATTGGTTGGCTGTAAGTATCTGGGTTTATTTGTGGGTTTTCTATTCTGTTCCATTGATCTATGTGCCTATTTTTATACCAATACCATGCTGTTTTGGTGGCTATGGCCTTATAGTATAGTTTGAAATCAGTTAGTGTGATGCCTCCAGATTTGTTTTTTGTTGTTGTTGTTGTTTTGTTTTTTGCTTAGTCTTGCTTGGGCTATGCAGACTCTTTTTTTGGTTCCATATGAATTTTAGATTTTTTTTCTAATTCTGTGAAGAATGATGGTGGTATTTTGATGGGGATTGCGCTGAATTTGTAGGTGGCTTTTGGCAGTACGGTCATTTTGACAATATTGATTCTACCCATCCATGAGCGTGGGATGTGTTTCCATTTGTTTGTATTGTCTATGATTTCTTTCAGCAGTGTTTCAGTTTTCCTTGCAGAGGTCTTTTGCCTCCTTGGTTAGGTATATTCCTAAGTATTTTACTATTTTTGCACCTATTGTAAAAGGGGTCGAGTTCTTTATTTGATTCTCCATTTGTTCGCTGTTGGTGTATAGGAGAGCTGTACATTTGTGTACATTAATCTTATATCTGGAAACTTTGCTGAATTATTTTATCGGTTCTAGGGGCTTTCTGGAGGAGTCTTTAGGGTTTTTGAGGTAAACAATCATATCGTCAGGAAACAGTGACAATTTGACTTCCTGTTTACTGAAACAAGACAAGGATGCCCACTCTCACAACTCCTCTTCAACACAGAACTCCTTTTCAACTGGAAGTCTAGCCAGAGCAAAAAGACAAGAGAAAGAAATAAAGGGCATCTAAATCTGTAATCCATTTTCATTTAGTTTTTGTGTATGATGATAGTCTAATATCATTCTTCTTCATATGGATATCTAGTTTTCCCAGCACCGTTTATTGAAAAGACTTTTCTTTTCTCAATGTATGTTCTTGGTGCCTTTGTCAAAAATAAGCTGACTGTAAATGCATGCATTTATTTCTATGTTCTGTATTTTGTTTAACTGGTATCTTTGTCTGTTTTCATGCCAGTATCACACTGTTTTGGTTACTAAAGCTTAGTAGTATAATTTGAAATAAGACAGTGTGATGCCTCTAGCTTTGTTCTTTTTGCTCAGGATAGTCTTTAGCTATCCTTAGTCTTTGTATCTTGAGTTTCTACGTAAATTTTAGGATTATTTTTTCTATTTCAGTGAAGAATGTCATTGGCATTTTAATAGGGATTGCATTGAATATATAGATTGCTTTGTGTAATATGGACATTTTAACAATGTTGATTCTTTCTAACTGTGAATATAGAATATGTTCCCCATGTTTTGATGTCCTCTTCAATATCTTTTAGTAATGTTTTATAATTTTCGTGGTAGATAACTTTCACTTCTTTGGTTGAGGTCATTTTTAGGTATTTTATTTGTAGCTGCTATAAATGGGATTACGTTTTAAATTTCTTTTTCAGATTGTTTGCTCTTGGCATATATACATCCTACTAATTTTTGTATGTTGATTTTATGTCCTGAAACTTTACTGAATTTGTTGATCACTTCCAAGAGTTTTTTTTATAGAGTCTTTAAGTTTTTCTAAACATTTATTTATTTTTCTGGTTTAATTGCTCTGGTTAGGACTTCCAGTACTATGTTGAATAGAAGTGCTAAAAGTGAGCATCCCTGTTTCTAGATCTTAAAGGAAAGGCTTTCAGTCTTAGGGCACCTCTTAGTGCTGAAACAGCTGCAATGACAGCAAGCTTTGGTCACACCACTCAACCCTCTTTAAATTCTTGGAAAGTCCTCTTAAGAAGGATGAATACAAACAAGCCCAGACTATGAAGATTAGAATAAATACTAACTCTTCAATTCCTAGACACTGACAAATGTCTACAAACATCAAGTACATGCAGAAAAGCATGACCTCACCAAACAGACTGAATAACATACCAAGGACCAATTCTGGAATGATGAAGCTATACGACCTTCCACACAGGAAATTCAAAATAGCGGTTTTGAGAAGGCTCAACGAACTTTAAGATAGCACTTAGAGGGAATTCAGAATTCTGTCAGAGAAATTTAACAAACAGATTAAAAATTTTTTTAAAAGTTCAAGCAGAAATTCAGGAGCAGAAAATTCAATTGACAAACTGAAAAATGCATTAGTCTTTCAACAGCTCAATTGTTCATGCCAAAAAATAATTGGTGAGCTCAACTACATAAAAATGCACAGTCAGAAGAGAAAAAATAATTTTAAAAAATGAAGCACAGCTACAAGATCTAGAAAATAGCTCCAAAATGGTAAATCTAAGAGCTTTTGGCCAGGAAGTAGATGTAAAGAGAGTGATCAGATTAGAAAATTTATTCAAAGAAATAATAACAGAGAACTTTCCAAAACTAGAAAAAGATATGAATACTAAGGTACAGGAAATTCAAAGAACACTAAGAAGATTCAACCTCAAGGCATGTAATAATCAAACTCTCAAAGATCAAGGAAAAATAAAGGACTCTAAAAGCAGCAAGAGAAAAGAAGTGAATAATACATAAAGAAGCTCTGATACATCTGGCATTAGATTCCCCCGTGGAAATCTTACAGGTCAGGAGGGAGTGAGATGATATATTCAAAGTACTGAAGAAAAAAATAAAAACACATCTCCATATATATGTATACATATGTATGAAACACATATATATGAAACATATGAGAGTTATTTACTCCAAGAAAAATAATAAAAATACAAAAAATAAAGCATAATCATAATTCATTAGTTGGGTTAGTAGTAAATAACATAATATTTTCATTGCTATATGGTAAAAACTGAATTGGGATTTAGATGGAAATTGTGATAAAAATGTTAGGAGAGAAGAGAAGTAAGAATATGGGAAAGAAATAGTATAAGAACCCTAAATTCTCCTCAGCTGTAAGAGGAAATTGAAAAAAGAAGGGAGTGTACAACACATATTGGAAGACAAAGAGCAACAATTATAAAAGGTAAAAGAGCTAGGTGTGATGGTGTGCACCTATAGTCCCAGCTACTGCAGAGGCCAAGTCAAGAGGATTACTTAAGGCCAGGAGTTCAAGACCTGCCTAGGCAATACAGCAAGACCCCATGTCTATAATTAATTAATTAATTAGCTAAGAGAGTTGAAAGCATTGGCAAATCAACTGGCCCCAAATCCTTAGAACAGTGATCTAGCCTCCTAGGTAACAGAGAAGACTGGAGATTATATTGAATGCTAGAGAGATCAGAGGTAGCAAGTGTAAAAGAAAGTCTCTTTCTTTTCTTTCTTTCTTTTGTTTTTTCTTTCTTTCTCTTTCTTCCTTTGTTTCTCTTTCTTTCTTTTTATCTCTGTCCTTATAGAGAAATGTTGAGACTATATTCCGCAAATGTTGGCAATAGTTATTTCTGAGTTTTTTTATTCTTTTTAACTTTTTTCACAGATAAAATATTTATAATAAATAAAATAAAAATACATGTATGTTTTTATAAAAGTAATAGCTCTTTTTTAATTAAAAAAATAAAAATAGAATTGGAGTTTAACAATAATAACATGAAAGAAAACCACGCTACCTAAAATAAAGTAAGTCTTTGGCTAGAACTCAATCACCTGTTCATGGAAAACTGCAAGACAGGTTGAGGAATGAAGGCTTGCTATTTGTGCAGGAAGTGGAGTAAGTGGGTTGGGTGAACAGCTACTCAATCTCTGCTGCAATTTCTTACAGTAAAAGAACAAATACAGAATCAGATGATTTAGCATGTAGCAGCTAGAACTCTGCCTCTCTCACTGCGGTGCTGCAGAAATCACAAACAGCTTTGATTGATATTTTAACACAACAGAGTTTATGCAGGTGTCAAATCATCCAAAGGAAAACTAAGAAAACCTACAGGATTTAGGTTTAGTTCTGCCTGAATATTAGAATTTTGGCAGACAGAGCTGATAGAACCCTCATAATCATTTCATAAAATTCTTCCAAGCCCCCATTATCATTTTTCTTTTTACTACTCAGTAATTACATCTATTGCCACAAGTTGAGATCAAACTTTAGAGCTTCTGCAGAATTTCCGATGCTGCCTTTATGAGACTCCTGAGTCTCTTGGAAGAAACAAATTAAAGATCTTCAGGTTGTATGATCACAGGCAAAGCTTCTAGCAATGAGATAGCTTGTAATTTCCAACTGGTACTAAATATGATCAATGAAACATTTCTACGAGATTGATTTTATACAGGATCTTGGGAAATTCAACCTCTCAACAGATCATCCTTTACTGGCTGCCAACAGAATATGATGGATTGTTTTCCTTGTCTGTGTGATTCATTGCAGTCCAGGACACAGAACATCAAAGAACTTCTACTGAGCGTGGAAAGAAGAGGGTAGATGCGGAAGATGCAGTGTCTGAGAATTTTCAAGATTGTATTTCTCTCATAAGCATCAATCACAGTGCATCTTTTTTCATATTTTTTGGTACATACACAGGCACAGAGCTGTGATTGTAGGGTCATGAGTTATCTCTCCTGTTCACCACCCTCCTCTGTTTAGTATCACTTTTCTTTCTAAGGATCATTAATTTACTGAATGCTGTTGAATATTGACATATGTTCACAGCATCATAGTTAGTACCTTTCTCCTCTCCATATCCCAAGGGCACAAGGATCCTACTTTGACGACATTTTAACTGGTGAAGCATATAAATTTATTATAAGCCTAATTCTTTCTGCAACTAAGCATTGCTGCTCCCTGAAAAACAATCTTTATTCAGTTGACCCAAGCAACAACATTATAACGTAGAAATCAGAACCATCCCTATGACACACTGTTTGGTACATTTCTATGTTTAGCAAGACCCATTACAATTATCTGGCAGTTTTTTCAGAGAAATGGTGTATTTCACTAGTTAAGAATACATACTTTGGTATCAGATTGCCTGAGTTTGCCTCTACCAGCTACTAGCTGTGTTTGCAGAGTAAGGATATTATAAAAATATAAGAAAAATCAAAGGGCTATTTCAAGGATTAAATGAGATAATGTATGTAAAGCTTCAACAATATCTCACCACATTTAAATGTTGATGGTGATGAAATCCTAATTCCAATTCAGCATCCTGTTTCATTTCAATATCAAACAAAATATTTAAAGAGATATACTTAGCTTCAAGTGGACTGAAGTCTACAGAACATGTTTGAGTGTGAGGTATTAACAGTGTACTGGTTAAGAACATAATCTCTGCGGAAGCCCAAATCATGAGATTCAAATCCTTGTTTCACTATTTACTAAATATGAGACCCGAGCAAGTTACCTACTTATTCTGTGTCCCACTTTCTCTAACCGTAGAATGAAGAAAATAATGGTACCTTCTTCATAGGGTTCACCTAAGCTCTTTAAATTTTATTTATACAAATTAAAACCTCTTGTTTGAGGCTGAAACTTTCCTGAAAAGTTTGAGATAAATAACCCATTGCTTACAATCACTAAATATCCAGCTCAATTTCCTACATCAGAAATTCCCCCACATCGGCCGGACGCGGTGCCTCACGCTTGTAATCCCAGCACTTTGGGAGGCCGAGGCGGGTGGATCACGAGGTCAGAAGATCGAGACCACGGGGAAACCCCGTCTCTACTAAAAATACAAAACAATTAGCCGGGCGTGATGGCGGGCGCCTGTAGTCCCAGCTACTCGGAGAGGCTGAGGCAGGAGAATGGCGTGAACCCGGGAGGCGGAGCTTGCAGTGAGCCGAGATTGCGCCACTGCACTCCAGCCTGGGCGACAGAGCGAGATTCCGTTTAAAAAAAAAAAAAAAAAAGAAATTCTCCCACATCAGGACCCATTCCAAGATTGATACGCTTCATTTTTTTTTTCCAGATAAGCTCATTTATTAACCACTATGTCCTGAGTATTATGATGGAGTGGTGGCAAGAATAATTAAGCATGGCTAATCCACTGACAAAGCTTCCAATGTAATCTGGAATAAGGCAGAGAAAGCTGGGGAAATCAAAATATAGTTTTTTCTCTGCATGATCTTGGGTATGTTATTTCACCTTGGTTGGATCATGTTATTTCACCTTTATTTGTTGCTCATGTTTGTCTAATTTGGGGAACTAATCTTCAGGTTATGCTTCTTAAATCTTCAAAAATCTCCATCTCTGCTGGCTCTACATGACTTCAGGCTTATACCATTATTTCATCTTCTTCTTTCCTTTCTTTATCCCTCCTTTCCTCCCTTCCTTCCCTTTTTCTTTCTTCCACTCTCTCTGTTTCTCTTATTCTGTCTTTGTGTCTTCACTTTCCATTTTATATAAAAATATCTCCAAAAGATTTTAATAAATTCTATCAGGCAATTCCAACCTTATGTAATTTAGGTTCATCAGAATTTTACTACAACTGAGAAAGAGCAGGTGCTTGAGGGCATCAGACTTTTTCTAGAAGCAAGAAAGGAAACGTGTAATTTCGAAGCTGAGGCTGAGTTCTTGAAGGCATGGTTTGAGAGGAAACTGATCAAAATTGGATTTTCCAGAGAATAGGAGGATGACTCAGAGTTCTTGGAGAAGAGTGAATTGGCCAGGCATGGAAAAGAACTGAAGCATTATTGGATGTGTAATTCAGACAAATTCAGGACAGTTTCTTCCTTCCCACGGCAAATACAAAATCAATTCACCGAGACAGTGCTGTTGCCATAAAGTGTTTTATTAATGTGAGGCTGTTGAGTGGGAAGACTGGAGTTATCACTCAAATCAGCCTCCCCAAAGGCTTGGAGGTTAGGGTTTTTCAAGAATAGTTTGGTAGGCAGAGGACTAAAGAATGGATGCTGCTGATTGGTTAGGAATGCAATCATAGGGGTGTGGAAAATGGTCTCTGAACACTGAATCTACCTTGAGGTGGGGCCACAGAACCAGTTGAATCATGAGTCATGAGTCCAGGTGGGAACAGTTGCCAGGATGCAAAAGTCTAAGAAACATCTCAAGAGACCAATCTTAAGTTCTACAATAGTGATGTTATCTATAGGAGCAATTGAGGAAGTCACAATTCTTGTGACCTCTGGCCACAGGACTCCCATGCAGTAAGGGATTACAGAAACTACACCTACATTTTAGCGGAGTTCAGACCCCATCACAATCTTTATCTTGTGGCCTTTTGTAGTTTTCAGTCCCTGACCAAGACAGGGGTTAGTTTTAGGGAAGGATTATTATCATTCTTGCTTACAAGTTAAACTATGAACTAAATTCGTCCCATGTCTAGGTTGGCCTATGACCAGGAATGAGCATTGACAGCCAGCCTGTGAGGCTAGAAGCAAGATGGAGTCAGCCATGCCAGACTTACTCTTGCTATCATAATCTTTGCAAAGATGATCTCAGAAGGACTCAGAATTATGTTTTTTTCAGTTCAATTTTTTTGAATGCTAATGTTGGAAAAACAAAGGGTAGTGGTGGAAGGGAGGAAAGATCTTTATTGCCAGCTGTGTTATCAATATAATCTGGAATTTAATTTTAAGGATGTTTATAGAGCATTTGTTACATGTGTAGAGGAGGAAAAAATAATTTTCCCTCTACTCTTTCTGAGTTGTTAGTGGGAACTCCCAGTAACAAAAGACAGATTAATAAGAGAAAAGCATGCAGACATGTGTTACATGATACCTCATATATACATGGAAGATACCCAGAAAAATGAGTAAATCTCAAAAGTGGGCTTAGAATTCAGGCTTAAATACTATCTGCAGTTGAAACAAAAACAAAAGTGTGTGAGAGACCAATTATGGGAAGTAACCAAGAAAAGCTCAGTAGATAAGGGTAAAGTACATTATGCAGATTTAAGTTCCTTTTCCATTGATAAGATTCTCTTATGATTTAGAGTCACACTTCTCTTCCTTGTACAGAGAGGGAGACACCTTACAAATGAAGATTTCCTTTATAGATGGAAATTATTCTTACAAAAGGGAACTTCTCTGTTTTCAGAATTTCTCCTGTCTTTGCTGTTTCCCAAAATAATCAGCTTAAAATAATCCTTATGCCAAAGAAGATATTTTGGGGTGGCATGTTCTAGTCTTCCACTGTGCAAGGCACTGTGCCATGTGTGGGAGATACAAAGGTAGAAAAGCTGGTGAATGTGTCCAAATATATACACTTTTCATTCTCTTTTCTCTTTGGCAGTTTGATGTAGTACACAGGTTCTCAACCTTTTCTGTCCTCTTCAACATTATTGAGGGATAAAACTTACCACTTTCAGTAAGAGTAATTCAAAGAAAACAATGATTTTCAATGGAGAATTTGGGGAAAGGGTATCTGGAAGCAAGCTATGCATACTTGGAGCTTGGTCAGGGGGTGCAGTTGGGGCATATGGGGTATGTGTAGTTTGGAAAAAGGTCCCTATGATTTTGATGTTATTCTGTGAAATAAGTAATTCAAATTAAAGCTGTTGGAACCTAAAATTATTTGAGCCTTAAAGAAAATGTGATTGTAGGACCTGAGTCATGTAACAGGCAGCTACAATCTTTGTTTCTCTAATGATAAATTAACTTTGTCCTTACCTAGATTGTTTTGTAAAATGTCATAAAAGACTAAGTGGCACCAGAAATAAGACCCTTTCCCTCTTAATTGTTGACTCTTATTATAGATTAACTTTCTTATTTCTTCTCTCACACCAACTCAGAACAGATAGCACAACAGACTATCATATTGCTCAAGAAATGTTACATATACCTTTTTCAGAAAGGAACGAGCTGTAACCAATTAAATGACTGTAACATGTAGACCAGTCTTGTATGGAAAATGTTGTAATTCTGCCAAACTCCTTTGTTTATACCTATGTAAGCAAAATCTTAACTTTTCTTCTTCACAGCACTGAACTCATCCTGTTGGAGTCTGTATTTCCCAGGTGGTCATCCTTAAACTTTGTGCTTGAATAAACTTTGTGCTTGAATAAACTTTCTAGAACTGGATTCTTATCTTTCTGATTATTTCAGATTGATAGTATTTATGGGTCAGGGTCATGGGGTCAGCTCTCCTCTCTTACTTCCTTTATGAGGATCACTGTCTTTGAAAGAAACCAGCTCCCATAAACTCCAAACACCAAATCTCCACACTCCTGGTCTTTCTTCAGTGTTCCATATAACTCACTTTGGTCAAACAAGAAAATAGGCAAGCACAAGCTTCATAAATCATGAATTCAAGGCTTGTGCTCTTTGACCAAAACCTTCCCTCCATCTAGCTTGCTTAGTAAGCTATTCCCTTTTGTCAACACCATCAGGAAATCTAGTTTATTGTTATTTTAAAATTGTCCTAAACGCTTACTCTTCTATCTTCTTCACTTCTATCCTTATCTAGTTTAGATTTCATAGTTCAACATTGTAAAAACACTCTTGCCAATATCATAAATTCTCTTGCCTTCCTGTGATTTTTGTCACACCCACCTGACATCAACCCCACTCAAGAAAAACCCAATCCTACTTTTCCTCTGCCAAAGATAGAAATCTTGCAGTCACTTAACACTTTCATCCCTTTTCCCCATATGCCAGCAATATCCAATCCAGTTAATTTTGAATGAATTTAGTCACTCTTAATTTTTTGGCTGACATTTTTAACATCCCTTTTTATCATATCCCATATATTCAACTGATTAGCAGCTTCTACTGATTTTTTTTACTCATCCATACCTTTGGGAAAAAACATCTACAATTTGATTTCTCAAGGCCAATTTTACACAAATTATCTCTATCTTTCACATTTCAGCTAGATGATTTTTTCCCCTAAATTGTAGTTATAAGATACCATAGTTATGTAGTCATAATTATACCATTATTATATAGTTATGTAGTTATAGGATACCACAGTTATGTAGTTATAATTATACTATTCTTAAGTATAAATCACTTAAGTGGAAGTTCATTTATAATAAAGATGAAAATACTTACCATGGCCTACAAGCTGCTCATGACTTGGTGTAAACCCGTTCCAACTCTATCTTACCTTTGCTCTCTGTACCTGAGCCGTATGGGTCTCCTTTCAGTATCTCAATTGTGACATTTTTCTTCCAGATCACTTCCTCTGTCCAGAATGCTCCTTTTTTCAATTTGATCACCTTCTACTCTTTCTTCAGATTTCATATCAAATATCATGTAAGGGTGACAGGAATTTTTCCCTCCCCCTCTAAAGGTTTGAATCTGCTGAAATAAACTGACAATAGAGTAACAGAAGAAAAGGCTAACAAATGTATGTGCAAGTGTGCATGGGAGCCATGTAAAATATGAGACTCAAAGAAGGGCCAGATGGTTGAGGTTTACATACGTTCTTTATAAGGAGAGGGCAGTGGTGGAGGTAGGCAATTTTGAGAGGTAGTAAATGATTTTCAGGGGCACTGAATGGGCCCAAAGAACAGAGAGGAGTTTGTAAATGATTCTCTCTAGCAGATGAATGAACAAAAAAGCAGAAAATAGCTTGTGACAAAGTCGTCTAAGTGTGATACATTCTTCAGTCTTTCTTTCTGTAATGTGAGTTTAATAGCCCCTGGGTCATGGAATCTCAGGGAGTGGATCCAGTGCAATCCTGTTCCTTCTGGAGGAGCTTCAGTTGAGAAACTTCAGGGAGAGCTCCATCCTGCACTTGGGGAGAGAAAGAGGAGAAGGTCAGAAAGTCCTTGGTTCTGAGCCTGCTTCTAAGGTCTTTTAATTTCCTTTGGCTCAAAGTGTGCAGCCTGCCAAAGCACCCCACTTTGGGGTACCGTTTTCTGCACCCCTGTGGTCACTCTCTCAAGAAGCCTTCTTGTACCCAATCGAGATTGAATTCTCTTCATGCACTCTTACAGATTCAATTTTCTTTACTTTGAAACATAACATTTTATAATACTGTACACATTATTTTAATTATATGGGGTTTTTTTCCTTCTTATTACAAGTCAACTACATGATTTAGAAGCCATATTGAATTTGTTTTCCATTATGTCTCCAGTAAAGACTATAGTGCCTGCAACAGAGTAGAGGTTCAATAACAAGGAGAATCTACTATTCAATATTACATTTGTGATGTTTTTGTTTCTGGTCTAGCACAAATTCTACCAGTATTATACCCTTGAGGGGATTAGTCACTGTGGAAAAATGAAAGGTTCAGTGGTGGGTAGGGAATTAATTTACTTCCCCTGTTTCAGAGATCTACTTCCCTCCCGCCACACATAAACCTACCCTTTGGGAAATTAACTGTACTGTCCAAGAAGGGGGTTGTAAACAGCCTTTTTGTTAGGAATCAAAAAGTTAAAGCTGTCAGGTGAGTATCTGCTCTGCTGACAAGACAATCAATAAATAAGCTTCTATTTTTGTTTCAGTCTGTGCCCCGCTGGAGTTGCTCAGTTGAAGGGAAGTATTAGAGCCTGTTTAGATTTTGAGGATTAGGACTATATGAATATATTCCTCGTAAGACTCCCCATGATCAGGAAAGGAAAAAGCTGAGAGTTCTATTATGAACAAAGCTGTTGCCAATCAAGACAAAGGGCACAGCATGACCAGGCAGATGTGTGAACAAAGATATGAAACATTAAGAAAATCCAGCAAAGTAGGACTAAGGAAGTAAAGTTACATTCCTCCTAAAGGCTTTGTTCTCCTAGAAGCTGAGCAAGGGAGAGTTTGCTGCTAGGCGGTCCAGCAGGAAAGGAGAACTAGCACTCACAAGAATACTATGTGTCAGCAATGACTGTACCTGATTCTCCAAAGGGAGTTTGAAAGACATCATATTTGGAAATGTCTTCCAATGCTGGGTGGCTACTTCTCTTTATACCTTTGAAAAGTGCAGGCTTTGTCTCACTGTTACGGAGGTTTTAGTAATTCTCAGAGGGTTGGTGCCATTGTCACGCCTAATGAATCAGAAAAATATTTGACCGGGGAAACCAAATTCTCAGGCTTATTAAGTATGCCACAAAGTCCCTTTATGATGAGAGATTCACAGGGACATTCTCAGTCCCAAGTCCACAGAATTGCTAAGTTCTTTATATCTCATTTTTCAAACCAAAGATAGGCTATGTGGCAGATCAAAGATGTCACCACATTCTTTGACATTCTTCCTTTCTATAAGTAGTGTCTATTTCATCTTCCCTTTACCCTGGGCTGGCCTGTGACTGCTTTAACCAATAAAGTCAATAGAAATTATGCTATTCCAATTCTGAGGCTGATTTAAAATGAAGATCACTTTCTGCCTTGCCCTCTGGGGAAGCCCTGAGCCATGAAATAAGAGGTCTGACTATGCTGCAGAAGAGATCATAAGGAGAAATCCTGAGACTTCAGGGAGAGGAAGATGGAGTGATCCAGGGCAGCCTATCATTCCATCCACCTGACACAGGCATCAAGCATGTGAATAATGCCATTGTGGCCTGGATCAGATGGATAGCAGACTGGCCACCAGCAAAACAGCACTGAGTTAGTTATCCCATGTGGTGTAGAAGTGTAGCTCATCTGAGCCCTGCCTGAATTTGTGACCCACAAAATTGTGACATTAATAAAATGGTTGTTATTTTATGTCACTATCTTTGGGGATAGTTTGTTACACAGCACTAGTTAAATGGAACAATCTGGGTGGAAGTTGAAGACTGGTGATCCAATCAATCACCAAAGTGTTCATGAAACTCATCTTTTACTATCCCTCGGCCTCTATTTTTATCACTGAGAGATTTAAAAAAAGGGTGAATGTATCAGATCTAGAGGTTATAGGTTTTAGACTCTTATCCCTGGAGAAGGCATAGACTTGTAGACTTGTATGCAATTTTATGCCCTGAGATTTTAGTTCAGCAACTAGTTATAAATGTGTGGTATACCTTGTATATCTGCTGAAAATTTAAAACATAGCAATGATTAATTAAATGAAATGCCAAAGCAAATTCTATGAGAAGGGATCAATTTCTGTAATGGCAGTAAGAACCATGGCAAACTTGCTCTCCCTCTAAAACAACAAAAATACAGTCATTTTTTGGTCAACAACAAATTGCATATAGGAGAGTGGTCTTATAAGATTCTAATGCCATGATTTTATTGTTTCTTTTTACATTTAGAGGTGTTTAGATACACAAATGCTTACCATTGTGTTACAATTGCCTGCAGTATTCAGTATAGTAACATGCTGTACAGGTTTGTAGCTTAGGAGCAATAGACTATACCATATAGCCTAGGTGTGTAGTAGGCTATACCATCTAGGTTAGTATAAGTGCACTCTATGTTCTCACAATGACAAAATTGCCTAACTACATATTTATCAGAATATATCCCTGTCATTAAGCAATGCATAACTGTACAGGCAAAAATATTGAAGTCCACCAACTCAAAACTCAACAACTGACCAAAGCACATAGAAACCTGTGTATCCAAGCAAAAGTACTTAAAAGTATTTGCTAGTATCCAAGCAAAAGTATTAAATTTGGGTTACATGGAAGAAACTCTGAAGTTTTAACTTGGAGATATTCCCATGTCCCTTCCTGTTCCAGCTCAGTGGCATGGTAGACAAAAGCCAGCAATGATGAAGGCAAGAGAGAGCTGACCACACTTTTAGATCTTTTGTAAAGGCACCACTTCCAGAATACAGTCAATATTTTGTCCGTATTTGCAGCTCCCTGGGAAATCTTTATTCTCTGAGCATAATGGTGATGTGATTTGACTCAGCTCAGCTCCTACCCAGCAGCATCTCAGCTGCTTAAATGAAAGGCTGTGATTTCAGCTAAGGCAAACAACAGGCTGGCTGGGAATTTAAAAGAAAATCCAGGAAAATCTAGGCAACCATGGGAAACTCTGAAAAGCTTCCACATATTTCTGGGTGTTTAAACAGTAGTGGGAAAGTCCAGAAAAAAAAAATCTGGGAAAGGAGAAGGTACCAGTCACTCACCTCTGGCTGACTTTGAGGCCATGTACAAGCAGGAAGTGAGAGCAAAGCCTGTTTCATAAATTGCCTGTAGTTTGATGGCTTGCCTTCCCATACAGATTCCTTTTGCAAAGGGTAGAGATAAAAAGGCAAGGCATTTTTTAAAAAAATCTGATCTATTATTGGCTGACCACATATTGATCTTGGTGTGACCCCTAGGAAGGCAGCCTTAAAAATAAAAATAAGAACTTAAGAAAAAAAAATTACTAGAGAACTCAAAAGCCATATACTGCTGAGAATACAAAATCTACAGAATTAGTCCAGGGAAGTCACTAAATGAATAAACAGAAATAAGAAAAACAATAACAAAAACAACAAATCAGCCACAACAAACCTATGGGAACAGGAGAATCTGATATCAGCATTGCAACAATACATCTAAAATGTCCAGTTTTCAACAAAAAAAGACATGAGAAATAGAAAACCATGGCGCATTCATAGGAAAAAAGAGAGCCAATAGAAAATATCCATGAGGATGCCCAGATTGTTTTCCTAGAAAACAAAGATTTTAAATCAGCAATTATAAGTAAAATATGTTTAAAGAACTGAAGGAAAGTAGGACAATGATGCCTGTCCAAACAGACAACATCAATATAGAGACAAAATTATTCTTTAAAAAACCTCTGGAATCCAGAAGTATAATAACTGCAGTGAAATATTTATTAGAGGCACTGAACAACGGATTTGAGCTGGGAGGAGAAAGAATCAGTGAACTTGAAGACAGATCAATAGGTATTATCCAGTATGCAAAGATGAAAAAAGAATGGGAGAGAAAAAGAATGACAAAAAAATGAATAAACCCTCAGACATTTGTCACAAACCATCAGATGTTCCAACATATACATGAGAACCCCAGAAAAATAAAATTGAAATATAAAAGGACAGAAAAATATTACAGAAATAATGCCAAATGCTTTTCAAATTTAATGAAAAATATGAATCAACACTTTAAAGAGGCTCAACAGGCCGGGCGCAATGGCTCACGCCTGTAACCCCAACACTTTGGGAGGCTGTGGCAGGCAGATCACAAGGTCAGGAGTTTGAGACCAGCCTGACCAGCATGGTGAAACCCCATCTCTACTAAAAATACAAAAAAATTAGCTGGGCGTGGTGGCTCATGCCTGTAACCCCAGCTACTCAGGAGGCTGAGTCAGGAGAATCGCTTGAACCCAGGAGGCGGAGATTGCAGTGAGTCGAGATGGTGCCATTATACTCCAGCCTGGGTGGCAGAGCAAGACTCCATGTGAAGAAAAAAAAAAAGACACTCAAAAAGCTTTAAGCAGAGTAAACTCAGAAAGACCCATAGCTAGACATAACACAACCAAATTAATAAAAAATCAAAGAAAAAGATAAAATCTTGAGATTAGCAAGAGAAAAAGGACTTATCACGGACATAGTATCCGCCATAAGATTAATGACTAACTTACTAGAAACCACGGAGAGTAGAAGACAGTGGAATGACATCTTCAAAGTACTGAAAGGAAAGCACCGTCAACCCAGATTTCTACATCTAGCTAAACTTTCTTCAAAATTGAGGGAGAAACTAAAATATTTTCAGAAAGATAAAAACTGAGAATTAATCACTAGCAGACTACAAGAAATAGTAAAGGGATTTCCTTCAGACTGAAAGAAAAGGACACTAGATGGTAACTTGAATCCACACAAAAATACACAGAGGACCAATAAAATTAACTACATGGGCATTATAAAAGACAATATAAACATATTTATTATGTTTATAACACTTTTCCTATCCCATGTTTTAAAAGGCAGCTGTATAAGGCAATAACTAAAAACTGTGTTTATTCACAATAGCAAAGGATGTAGAACCAACCTAAAGGCCCAGCAGTGACAGATTGGATTAAGAAAATGTGGTACATATACACTATGGAATATTACACAACCATAAAAAAGAATGAGAACATGTCTTTTGCAAGAACATGGGCGGAGCTGAAGGCTATCATCCTTAGCAAACTAATGGAGGAACAGAAAACAAGCTACTACATTTCTCACTTATAAGTGGGAGCTAAATAATAACTTACAAACACAAAGAAGAAAACAACAGACACTGGGATTTATTTGAGAGGAGAGGGTGGGAAGAGGCAGAGGAGTAGAAAATATAGTTATTGGGTACTGGGCTTAATACCTAGGGAATGAAATAATATGTACAACAAACCCCCATAATACGTGTTTACCTGCTTAACAAACCTTCACATATACCTTCAAACCTAAAATAAAAGTTAAAAAAAATTAAAAACCTGTGTTTATATATTTATAATGTTTTAAAGTGTAATCTAAGGCCAGGCATGGTGGCTCATGCCTGTGGCTCATCCCAGCACTTTGGGAGGCTGCGGCGGGTGGATCATCTGAGGTCAGGAGTTCAAGACCAGCCTGATCAATATGGTGAAACCCTACCTCTACTAAAAATACAAAAATTAGCTGGGTGTGGTGGCACGTGCCCATAGTCCCAGCTACTCAGGAGGCTGAGACAGGAGAATTGCTCGAACCTGGGAAACGGAGGCTGCAGTGAGCCAAGATCACGCCAGTGCACTCCAGCCTGGGTGACAGAGTGAAACTCCATCTCAAAGAAAACATATATATATATATATATATTCTATATAATAATAATTGTGCAAAGGAGGAAGCAGAAAACTGAGAGGTATTGGAGCAAAGCTTTGCATTCTATTACAATTAAGTTAGTATTAATCCTTACTCAATTGTTTTAAGTTACACCATCACCTCTCCTAGGTCTCAAGATTGCTGACTAAAGAGCTTGAATTGCTAGTCTCCATAATTGTATGAGCCAATTTCTTATAGTAATTTTATATTTGCTATTGATTCTGTTTCTCTGGAGAACCCAAACTTATACATTGATCCACAAATGAAACTCAACCTAAGTTCTATGAAAATCCTACCTTTTCTTATAGAAATCAACAAGCTGATCATAAAATTCATATGAAAATGCAACATATCCAGAACAGCCAAACAATCTTGTAAAAGAAGATCAAAGGGAGGAGTCACACTTCCTCATTTCAAAACCTACTATAAAACTACACTCATTGGGAAAGTGTGGCACAGGCACTAAAATAGACATATAGATCAGTGGAATAGAATTGAGAGTCTAGAAAATATTTATGATTAATTGATTTTAACAAAAATACCAAGACATGTCAATGAAAAAAGCATATCTTCTTCAACAAATATTCTCAGACAATTCTATATCCATAAGCCTTCAATAAAGTTGAATCTCCATCTCACTCCATATACAAAAATTAACTGAAAATGAGTCATAGTCCCAAATGCAAGAGCTAAAACTATAAAACTCTGAGAAGAAAATATAGGAATAAATTTTGTGACCTTAGATTAGGGAATGGCTTAGTTAGTATGACAACAAAAGCACAAGTGATATAAGAAAAGTTAGATAAATTTTACTTCATAAAATCAAAAACTTTTTTGTGCCAGGCTGGGCGCAGTGGCTCACGCCTGTAATCCCAGCACTTTGGGAGGCCAAGGTGGGTGAATCATGAGGTCAGGAGTTTAAGACCAGCCTGGCCAAGATGGTGAAACCCTGTCTCTACTAAAAATACAAAAAATATTAGCCAGGCATGATGGCGAGTGCCTGTAATCCCAGCTACTCAGGAGGCTGAGGCAGAGAATTGCTTGAACTTGGGAGGCAGAGGTTGCAGTGAGCCAGGATCACACCACTGCACTCCAGCCTGGGTAACAGAGGGAGACTCCATCTCAAAAAAAAAACAAAACAAAAAAACAACTTTCTTGTGTCAAAGTATACCACCATCAAGAAAGAAAAAATAACTCACAGAATGGAAAAAAGTATTTGTAAATTATATATCTAATAAGGCAATTATATCCAGAATATATAAAAAAATCTTTAAAACTCAGCAATAAAAAGAAAAGCCAGTTTAAAAACAGATAAAGAATTTGAATAGTTAGTTCCCCAAAGAATATACACAATACATATTTCATGTGTTCATTAAACACATGAAAGTATGCTCAATATCATTAGTCTTCAGAGAAATGCAAATTAACCAATAATGAGATACCATTTTGCACCCACTAGGATGGATAAAATTTAAAAGACTTACCAAGTATTGGCAAGAATGTGGCAAATCATTGCTGGTGAGAACTTAAAATGGTGTAAAAATTTTAGAAAGTAGTTTGGAGTTTCTCAAGATGCTAAACAGATTTACCATGTGACCCAGAAATTCTACTTCTTGTTATATACCCAAGATAAATGAAAATATATGTCCACATAAGACTTGTACACACATGTTCATTGCATACTTATTTACAGTAGTCAAAAGGTAGAAATAGCTTAGAAGCCCATCAACTGATGAGTAGCTAGCAAAATATAGTGTATCCAAACAGTGAAATATTATTCAGAAATTTTAAAAAAAGAATTAGTGAAGTACTGATACATGCTAAAACATGGATGAACCTTGAAAACATTAGCTAAGTGATAAAAACCAGTCATTAAAGACCACATACTGTGTGATTCAATTTATGTTAAAGGTCCTGAATAGGAAAATTCATAGCAACTGAAAGTAGACTAGCTGTTGCTTAGAGCAGGTAGAAATGAACAGTGGGAGAGAGGGAGGAGCTGCTATTCATACGAAGCTTCTTTTTGCCTTGTTGAAAATGTTCTAAACTCAGATTGTGGTGATGGCTGCTCAACTCTGTGAATATGCTAAACACAGTGAACATTTTAAATAGATGCATTTTATGATGACAAATTTATCTCAATAAAGGTATCAATACTGTATGAGAAAGATGAACCAAACCTCTGAGTTATATTATCAGAATTATTTAACTGATTAGTAAATTACATCTGGCTTTTTCCCTGACAAAAATCATTTTTAACCAAGGAGATACATAAAGATCCAGTAGTATATTCAGGTGTTTATCAAGTTTGACTTTTTTTTTTTTTTTTTTTTGAGGCAGACTCTCGCTCGTTTGCCTAGGCTGGAGTGCAGTGGCTCGATCTTGGCTCACTGCAACCTCTGCCTCCTGGGTTCAAGTGATTCTCTTGCTTCAGCCTCCCCAGTAGCTGGGATTACAGGTGTCCACCACCATGCCTGGCTAATTTTTTTTTTGGATTTTTAGTAGAGACGGGGTTTCACTATATGTTGGCCAGGCTGGTCTTGAACTCCTGACCTCAAGTGATCCACCCACCTCGGCCTCCCAAAGTGCTGGGATTACAGGCGTGGGCCACCGCGCCCGGCCAACATGTTTTTCATGCAACTGAAATTGACCAAAAAATACAAAGCCCTTAAATAAATATTTATCCAAAATGTATTTATTTCTTCTCACTTTGACCTCATGAACATTTTTCTTCCATGTTTTGCTCTTTTTCGCTTCAATGTTAATAGCTCCATTTCTGATACCATCATCGGAAACTCATGTATGCACTGTGCTATCTCTCATCTATTACTTTCCTGATTACATTATCTGCTTCTCAGGCTTATCAGCTTCCGTAGGACCTTTCAGCAGTGGCAAACTCTGAGGACTAGAAAATCAAGCGTTAACCCTGTACCTTAGCCTAGACTGTAAAATTAGTTCACATAGATAGTTTTGGTTGTTCGTTTTTTGTTTGTTTGTGTTTGTTTTTTGAGATGGAATCTGGCTCTGTCGCCCAGGCTGGAGTGCAGTAGCACGATCTTGGCTCACTGCAAGCTCCGCCTCCCAGGTTCACGCCATTCTCCTGCCTCAGCCTCCGGAGTAGCTGGGACTACAGGCGCCCGCTAACACGCCCGGCTAATTTTTTGTATTTTTGGTAGAGATGAAGTTTCTCCGTGTTAGCCAGGATGGTCTCGATCTCCTGACCTCGTGATCCGCCCATCTCGGTCTCCCAAAGTGCTGGAATTACCGGCGTGAGCCACCACGCCTGTCCGGTTGTTCGTTTTTTAATCCTCTCTAGTAGTTGCCATTTCATTGTTCTATTTCTATGGCTTTATTTACAAATGAAAGAAGTGAAACAAAATTAAAGGCAATGGTGACAGTGGTGCTTCAGAAGCTTTTTATTCTGCTCTCTTTCTTTGGCTATGCACTAAGTGAAAACTATGGATTTCCTAATAAGGGTAGGAATGTGACTAGAGCCCAGATTACTTTCTAGATAAGGATTTCATTAAACTGGGGAGGTATTCTTTTTTATGACTTCTAAATAAATAAGTCACTAGATTTACAAAAATTAAAGAAATACTAATGGGTCATCATAAAGAGCCACATGGCTGTGAGCTGGAATTGATCTTCCATGAATTGAGCATGCTCCTAAATGGTCAAGGATGGATGCAGCTCTTCCATTTTACGTTGGATTATGTCAGAAACAGTAAGCCCAGAATCTGACTTAATTTGAAATATAATAAAATTATATTTCTCTGCTGATTCACCAGATAGTAGAAGTAGATGAAGAAGGGTTTTTTTTCTTTGCTTTTTTTTTTTTAATTTCGTTTTCCACCAGTCCTCCCTAAATTAATTTGACAGAAATGGCTTTTACAACAAGACAGCATGTGATAGGAATTGCATCAAGGATAATGAAAGTGTCAGACAAATGGCAAAATGTAATTGGGGTAGCTTGTTTTCTTTTCTCTGAAATTGTAATACATTTGACAAACCAAGATGTTGTGTCTGCTATGAAAACCTAAGTAGGGCAATTGTCTGGTAGTACTAGCTAGTTGATACTAATTAATAACAACAGGAAGAATATTCCAAACAAAATGTCTTAGAGACGTAGAGGAGAATAAAATTGCATGACCAAAGCTAAAATTGATGTTTTCATTTCTCTCAGGGTAAAGAAGTGAGATTTGTGTTGAGGATATCTCAAAAATAATTGAGATGGGCATGGTAGTTCAGGCCTATAGTCCCAGCACTTTGGGAGGCCAAGGTGGGAGAATCATTTGAGCCAGAAGTTCAAGATCACACTGGGCAACATAGTGAGACCCTATCTCTACAGAAAATAAAAAAATAAAATATTGAAAGCACAAAGCCTTCTGTTTAGTTCTGAAGCAATTGACTATGTGACCTTAAGTCAGTTTCATTTTAATAATTGTTGCATACATTCTTTTTAGGCATATATATATATAATGTGTGTGTGTATAGATATATACATGCACATACACATATATAAGTTCGGGTTTTGGGGCTTCTTTTTAAGTGTGTGTCAAGTCTTTTTTTAAATCCTGTTTACAAAAAACCATTAGATATGTCTTAAGAATCTCAATTCCTGGTTGAAAGAGCTAAAATGTTTGAGGGATTTTAGAGGATGCCCTTTATATCAAATGCTGATATAAAACATTTTCTAAAAATAGATCTAATTGAGGGGTTTAAAAGAAAAATTATACCATTTTATTTCTCTCTCATGTACAAGTGTCAGTGAGATTTGCCCAGATCAATGGAGAACTGTTGATTACAGTATTTCAGGGATCCATGTCTCAAGTCACCACTTTGCCGTGTTCTTTATGGTAGTGTATTAGTTCATTTTCATGCTGCTGATAAAGACATACCCGAGACTGGGTAATTTATAAAGAAAAAGACGTTTAATGGATTCACAGTTCCACATGGCTGGGAGGCCTCACAATCATGGTGGAAGGCAAAAGTCACATCTTATATGGCAGCAGACAAGAGAGAATGAGAGCCAAGCAGAAGGGGAAACCCCTTATAAAACCACCAGGTCTAGTGAAACTTATCTGCTACCATGAGAACAGTACGGGGGAAACCGCCCCCACGATGCAATTATCTCCCACTGGCTCCCTTCCTCAACATGTGGAAATTATGGAATCTACAATTCAAGATGAGATTTGGGTTGGGACACAGCCAAACCGTATCAGACAGTGTTGTTGTCTACACAGTGGAAGCTGGGTCACTTTCACAGGAAGAGAATGTGTTCAACCAATGACTGAAAACCTGGGCTTAGAAATGTGCATATCACTCCTACTCATAGTCACATAGCCAAATCCCAAACTAAGGGAGTCTGGGAAATTTGCTCTGGCTTGGCAGCCATAATGCCCAAGAAATCAAGAGATGAGATTTTAGTGGCAACTAGCTTCCTTTGAGAAAGAAAGGAAGTTCAGAAAGCACAATAATCACTGTATTTCTCATCTGTAAGATATAATATTAAATTTAAGTTAATTTAAGTCTTTGAAAGGAAGGCTGGGCTCAGTGGCTCATGCCTGTAATCCTAGCACTTTGGGAGGCCAAGGCGGAAGGATCACCTGAAGTCAGGAGTGTGAGACCAGCCTGGCCAACATGGTGAAACCCCATCTCTATTAAAAATACAAAAATTAGCTGGGCATGGTGGCATGTGCCTGTAATCCCAGCCACCCAGGAGGCTAAGGCAGGAGAATCGCTGGAACCCTGGAGGTGGAGGATGCAGTGAGCTGAGATCAGGCCACCATACATCAACCTGGGCCACAGAACAAGACTCCATCTCAAAAAAAAAAAAAAAAAGAAGGCTCTTTCGTACAAGACAATCTCTAATGTGCATAAAAACACAAAAATGTAAAATAAAAGATTACAAGTTTGAAAGTACAAAACACATTTTAAAATGTGATTCTTTATACATTTATTTATTTTAGATCCAAGAGGTACATGTGCCTGTTTGCTGCATGGGGATATTGCATAATGGTGGTAATTTTGCTTCTAATATACTTACCTTTCAACCATAAACTGTGGATCCAAGAGTTCTGAGCCACTTCTGTGGCTAATTTATTTTTCTTTTTAATTATGATCATCAACAGTCATCCTTAAATAACTAGAGTCTAAATTCTGTGGCATTCTATGCATATTAGGCATCATAAATATTCTTTCCTGGCACATTTAAATGTTTAACCTAAAACATTTTTAAATGTTTGGCTAAGGTAAGTGTGGCTCTACCTTCAATAGCCCCAGACTTATATTGTTGTTAAGATTGGAGGTCATCTTAAGGATCTTTTAAATCATCACTACGTCCCTTTCCGTTCAAAGAGATTCTAGGTGTTGAAGTAGAGTTTAATGTTAGTTTGGCCCTTATTAGTATTAATAATAAATGACAAGTGATTACTGACCAGAAGGACACATCGGAATCACAAATGCAAAATCCAAAATATATACACTTGTTCAAAGCCCAGAGACACTGGTTCAATAGCTTTCTGCAGTTCCCAATGGCTTCATTTCTTGTAAATTCATAAGCCTGATTGAGAATCATTATTATTGGAATTCTAAGAACAGAAAAGAGTACAGAATTACTTTTCCCCAAATCTGAGCTGTTCTAAAGGTCTTAAAAGGCCTAAAGTGAATTGGACTGAGGCCATTAGAAGTGACAGTTGGAGAGAGGAAGAAAACAGAGACAGAAAGAGAGCACCTTTGCAGGCTAACCTTGGGTCTCCTTTTGAGGCTGTGCCCCTACCTGACTCAGAGAGTCTGGAACCAACCCCACTCTGCTTTGAAGTTTCTGTTTTGAATCAACTTTGGGAAATGTTTTCCCAAGAACCCTTTTCTACATGTTAGTCTATTACAGTTAGAATGAAACAATTTTTCTGAAGGAAATCCCTAAGCTTCCTGGGGAAGATTTGCTGGCTTTGAGCAGATGTGACACTTCACTTTTAGGTCAGCTCTGTAGAAAATCAGCAAGGTGAAACAGAGGATAGAATCCCACTTTCCTGGCATCCCATCTTTGAGTTCTCTAAGAAGGTAGCACAGGAAGAGAGATCTGTTCATCATTCAGAACTTATCAGTGTCACCCAAGGAACAAGTAACAGCATCAGGGGACTATTTAGGTCATCAACTTTTATCCACAAAGTCCACTTGGCTATATTCAATTTTCCATGGGCTTTAAACTCAATTTAATAAACACATCATTATTTTAAACATTTTGTTAATCACTCATGATAAGAGAATATTTAAATTCTTAAAACCAACTAATTAAATCAACTTATTTTGTACACCCATCATGGACAGGGCAGATGTAGTGGTTAAAGGAATCAAGAAAAATGAAGTAAGAAAGCCAGAATCTTTCTCTCCCCTTACCTCCCTTTTACTCTTCTTTACTCTCCACCCCTCTCTTCCCTCTCCTTCCTTTTCGCTTCCTGTAAATTCCTTTGGAATCTACCTCCTAGGCACTTTTTCCACTGCATTGTGTTTCTACTTAATACCAGTGGGATGATTTTCATCCAAACAGACCATTTAGCAAGCCTTGCCTATGGTGCTTGACTGCTTGAATAGGAGCAGTTTAATTTGCCTTCAAGAGGACCTACCCTACTGTGGGAGATAATTATCATATTTACTCATATAATTTCACCTTTTAGTTTAATATTAAAAGTGAATTTTTCATTGTGTCAATAGTGATGAACATTCTTTTGTCCACATAGAAAAAGCCTACTTATCTTTCAAGATCCAGTTAAATTCCTCTTACATTCTGATTCCATCCCTTGAATATTGTCATTCCCTGCCCTCAGTGGAAGTTGGTTTTTTGCCCTTGCTGTTCTTATATTTTGTGCATTCTTCTATTATATGACTACTTTTTTGTATGCCCATCTTCTACTGTAGACTGAGTGATATCCAATTTTATAATTTCAGCTGCAAGGCTGGTTTAATTTTTTTTTTTTTTACTAACTGAGTGATTAAACAAATGAATAGGCATTTAAAGTCTTTTTTCTTGGCGAGAAAGCAGTCAAAGTAGTACAACTATAGCTGAACTTTTCGCTTTTTTCCCTTCAAATTTATTTAATTAAGTACAACGATTACCTAGTCTTCTAAATTTCAGGGCTAAGGACTGTTACTGTTAAATGTATTCCCTATTCCTTCTGGGACTTGGAAAAGCAAATTTTCAAAGTTGTAAATAAAATACAAATATTCAAAACAACAATTTAAGACAACACTAAATGGTAGCATTTTATGTGTTCAATGCATTATACTTTTTGATCTATTTATTAATTTGACCTTGACAACTACTGTTTGAGGGAAGTAAATTAAGTATTATCTCACCATCTATGGACAGAGAGGGCAGGGACATTAGGGGACTTACCAAGGTTGCATAGCAAATGGTGATACCAGAACTATTCTCAGATTATAGGTGCAGTATTCGTTTCACTACATCGTCTTACAGATGACAAATATGAGGAGATAGTTAGCACACTTAATGAAAAATGGCAGATTCTCTCCTTTTAATCCAGAGTTTTTGTTTTGATGTGTGTGTGTGTGTGTGTGTGTGTCTTTGTGCTTTAAATGGTCTGGATTTCAACTGCCCATTTAGGAGTTCTACTGTTGTGCCTGAAAGTCCAATAGACATGAAGAGAACATAATAGTTTTGTTTTTTTTTAACAGTCATGCAGCCCCCGAGCTGACCTCACCCAGCACTGCAAGGCGGTGCTCTTCCATGTAAGAGACTGATATTTGCATAGTGACCTAAATCTAAACACGCACTTGGTGACATGAGGTTTTGAAAAGTGGCTCTTTTCCCAGTTTTAGAAGCTGCCTTTTACATTTTTCAAGTTTCATTTAATTGTCTCCATTGAATTGCCAGAGATAAATTATGCCGCTGGGACCTTTTCCTTCTGGCATCTCTATCACTGTGGTATTTTATTAAAATAAATATCAAGAATAACCACGAAAGGTAAAATCAGCAGAGAAGCTGACTTCCCAGGGCAGCAGGCCCTGATGGAGAATTATGGAAGGGGTGAGACACGCTTGCAAAGAAGCTTGGCCAAGCCCCATTCCTGTTGCTTTGGTGACCTCACAGGTGTCTCTGTGAGTGGAGGTGATCATACTGGTGGTGGCCAGGCTACAAGGAAGAAGACAGGGAAGTACATAAATACCAATGGTCAGCATCCATGTTTATCCTCTGCTTCTCTAATGATGCAGAAACAGCAGCAACTTGGGGCTCACAGCAATACAGTCCACTCCAATTTGCCAAGACACTGAGATGAGTTCATGCAGAGGAGAACCTGAGTCCTTGATTGGCTTCTCAAACAAAAGTATAGTTTCCTGATTGTGATTAACAAAGCTCAGAGCAACTGTGCTGTGAGCTAGCTTTTTTTTGTCCCTAATTTTCTGGTTATTACAGGAAATAGCTTACAAAACAGGAAATTTTTTTCTTGTTCCAGTGATTTCTCGGACTTATTTGCCATGAAATGTCACCTTCTCAGGTGAGAGAACAGGATTTATCACAGTTAAAGAAAGATTTGACATGTGGCTTTAAGTGGTTCTAAAGTGTCGCTCAACTTTGAGTCTCTACAACATTTGTTAGATGTGCACATGTGCATGGAAAATTTATCACGATTATAAATGTTACATGTTCTTCAAGAATGATTATATCATTTTTATTGCTTTCAGCAGTGTCTGCTGCAAGAAAACTTTCTCATCTTTGAGAAACTAATGAACCGCGTTTATTATCTACAAATGTGTACTGAGTAGTAAAGCAATATTCACTGACCTGCCGGAGCACTGGCTCTCCACCTTGTGCTATATTACTACCCAAAGTGAGCAAAACAAATTAGAATAATTATTTGAGAGAGAGGCATATGATGCTTCCAAGTATAACCGTCTCCAACCAATTGATAAGGTGTGAATACATTAATATCTAATTATAGTCGATTAGAAAGTGACTGCAATTTAAGTCCCTGAACAGCCTTCTACATCTGGGATTGTTACCTCAACTTTCTAGCAAACTTTAACAGAAAATATTGTTGCCCTCCGTAGTTATTAGCTGTAGAATTTCGTTCTTGATTGTGTTGGCTTCTGTTAGAAATTTGGAGGAGCTAATGACATCTTTCTTCTTTATCTGAACACATTGGGAAATAATCAAGGAAGCAAATGGGAGTTAAATATGTTGCTAGTTTTATCAATGGATTCCTGATAGCTCTCAAAGCATAGGGCTCCCTGGTAACATTAAATTAAAGAAGGTATCAGGGCTGACTACCTCTTTCCTCCAACTAAACTTTTCCAATGAAGCCGGAGAAAGTAGAATATTCCTGAAGAGAGAGACCTTTCCCTGGTGAGTTTATTACATGAAGACAAGAAACAGAGTAAAGTGTTAGCAAACCATGAAGAACCAAGCAACTGGCCCCTTTGTTATTTCAGTGCAATGACCCCATTTCCTGGTTAACATTGTCCAGTGGAAAGCAATATTTTACCTCTCTGCTCTATGAGAAAAATTGAGTAGTGTGACAAAGAGAAGAACCAGATCTGCACCTCCCAACCTGGCTCCTCCTTGTGGAAGACAGGACAACACTCTAGTTATTAGCTCTTCTTCAAAGGATCCTCTTTGAAGCTTCAAGTACTCCTGTTTAAGAAATCCTTAGAGTTTGGGTTAGTCTAAATACAAATAAACAAACAACAAAACTTGGAGAAACTTTATAATTATAACTAAATTCCATTAAGATAATTAAATAGGTCATCTTTTTTTTTTTTTTTTTTGAGACCGAGTCTTGCTCTGTCGCCCAGGCTGGAGTGCAGAGGCGCGATCTCTGCTCACTGTAAGCTCTGCTTCCCGGGTTCACGCCATTCTCCTGCCTCAGCCTCCCGAGTAGCTGGGACTACAGGTGCCCGCCACCACGCCCGGCTAATTTTTTGTATTTTTAGTAGAGACGGGGTTTTACCCTGTTAGCCAGGGTGGTCTCAAACTCCTGATCTCGTGATCCACCTGGCTCGGACTCCCAAAGTGCTGGGATTACAGGCGTGAGCCACCGCGCCCAGCCCATTAAGATAATTAAATAGGTCGTCTTTTCTCTTTGCCCTTGGAAAATCAAAAAGCATCAGGTCCCACTCCTTTAGCAGGAATGAAATCCGTGTTCTTGTAAAACAGTGCCAACCCAAGATAGAGTAGACTCGGGGAGGCGTGGGTGGCAGTGAGTCAGAGTAGACGTCCTTCTCCCCGATCTTCACACTCAGATAACAGACTCTGGTCTTCATTATTCACGTAAAACATTTGAAATTAGTTTTAAAATGTTTCAATATCATATAGCAATGAGACTAAGTAGATTTCTTTAGTCCATGAATAAAATAAAATCATGATAAAGTAAACCAAGGTCTGATTTTCACATTCTCAGTAATAAGCAATCTAGCCTAGTGGGAACACCTTGGAATATGATTCAGAGACTGAAGTCCTTCTCTACTGCTGTTTAAATGTATGAGCTTGAGCAAGTTACTAAGGGCCTTTGCTCCCATCTGAATGCACTCTAAAAGAAAGCTACGGCATCTCAGTTCTAGAAGAAATTTTATATATAACCTATTCAAATTCCTTTTACTACAGATTAAAGAAAAAAAGAAACTGAGGACAAAGCTTAGGGGTCTTTCCCAAGGTCAGATCAATTAAAAAAAAAAAAAGAAAAAAAGAACACAAGAATAGGACCAAAGTATCTTGCTTTAGAATGCCTTTTCCTCCAGTGCAGAGCTGCGGCGTGGATAATATCAGAATGTGTTATGCCAAAGAATGGCATTGTATAAATCTAAATAAATATTACTAACGCTTGTCTGTATATCACTGAGGAAAAAGAACCACAAAAATTGGATTTTATACATGGAACAGAAAGAAATCTGAGAAACTGAGTTTACAATTTAAAAAAAAACACTCTGTGAAGATTTACTTTAGCATTTAGAGGGGAAAAGTTCCTTGGAAATGTTTTAAAACTACACTTGATGGTTTCTTCCCATTCAGCATCATTATGAATACTTTGTCACTTACATTGATTGTGTTTCACTGCGTTAATTCTGGCTCCATTGGTCTCTGCCAGTTCCGTTGAAAATAAAATGAACAAAGGAAAGCTGGGATACAAAAAGTTTTCTAAGATATGTGTTAATGATAGTATCTAGAAGAAATAAGACCAGATCTAAAATCTGCACTCTAAAGGCTCTGGAGAAATAGCAGTGCTTAAACATACATTAATGAGGGCTGTTACTACCTGGTGCTCATGACCCTTGGTCCACTGGTAATTCGCCATAAAGAGATGAAAATGTAATAGTACTTTTCTGAGGAGACTGCAGTAACCATCTTTAACGGGCATCCGTGGCAGTGTTATTGTGATTTGCAGTTTCCCTGGCGACCGCCCTTCCGGATGTCCTTCCGAAGGACAATCAACTTCTGCCCTTCCTCCAAACCAAACTGATTCAGATGATCTGTCCTCATTGAATTAAGTGGCATCCAAGCTTTAGGCGTCCTGTTCTTATCTCATTTGTGTCCTCTAAACCAGCATATGTGCAACACCCACTGATACTTAGAGAATGATCACAGCACACGTAGCCTTGGTTGCAGGCACGTCCTGGTTTACTTGATCAATGTCTCCAGAAACTGTATACACACTACAGTCTGGTGAGTTAAATCACATCTTAAATAAGCTAGAAGAACTCATTTTGTAAAAAAAGGTCCACAGAAAATCTTCCCCCACCAAGTCCTTAATTTACCTGAATTATAGCTCTGAATTGTTACAAACAATATTAAATCTATTTAAAAATCAGCTTAACTGCAAATATCCAATATAATTAATAGTTTAGGGGAAGTGTGGCACATCGAAGAAATCGACAGTTTTGAGTTTTGAATCCAGCTTTTGGTTTTGCCCTTATTAAGGTTTGTAACCCAGTGCCTGACACTGGTTCCTGATTATATAGTTTATTGCACAACTGGTAATGGATAAATAAAATAAATTCAAAAAGAAATAAATGAAATTGATCATGGGGATGTAGATTCCCAAACAGCTTTCAAAACCAAAATGCCATCTTTATGTAATTTTATTCAAAGTAATAATAACTGTATTATTTATTACTAATGAATTTAATTTGCTTTTGAAAAGATTTATTTCATTTAACTGTGACAATTGTAAACAATTGCAGAATTTGCAGAAATATTTCATTATATTTAGCATTTATCATTTATTTATCACTTTTGTCAACAACGTGAGGAGGTGATGAATTCAAATTTGAAAATAAACATTGAATGTGTTCAGTCTGAATTGTTTGCTTAGCATGAATTAAACTTAAAGGACTATTCAGTTTTATGTGAGGTAATGGAAATACCATTCTGTGTCAATGGAAATATTTAGAAGAGGTTGGTTAGAGAAATTTCTGCATTTTGAGGAGATGGTTCCAGACCAATGGCTTGAATCCTTTGTTAGACTTTGGAATGACAAATGAAGTTGAGTAAATAACAAAAACAGAAAAAGAAAACAAAACAAAAACAAAAAAACTGGTGTCTAACCTCCAGGCCTGATTCTCTTGTTTGTATTTGGGTCTGGGTGTAAATATTATTTGAAAGCTCACTAATATGCAACCACAGTTGAAAACCATTCCTCTGGAAGATTTCATTATTTCCTTCCAGCACTAAGATTTTGCCCTTCCTAGAAAGTGTTGTACTTTGTTGTAGCTTAAGGAACAGGAAAAAAAGAGTGTATATTTTAGTTTTGCAAGTAAAAATATTAATTGGGATTGAACGCATCTTCTGATGCAAGTAACGTAAAATCACTTTTAACGAAAAAAATTAAATCTTTATACAAATATCTGCTATGTTCCATGCATGGCATACATAGTTTACATGTATGAACTAATTGAACTCTTGGATTATAGCCTATTAACTAATATTAGGATAATTATATGAGGATGGTAGCATCAGCATCATCATCATTATCCCCATTACAGGTAAACTGATAGGGTTGTTAAGGAGTATGTTTATCTATCAATAAGTGGAAAAACTGAAACCAGGCAGTTGGCTTTAGGGGCTACATAGTTACCCCAAACACTCTACTGCCTGTCACAGTTTTACAAACGGGACCTGCCATAATGTGTACACCCAAATCCTTCATCCAGCCCAGTGCCCTTTTTTTAGGACATTATAGGGCACTTGGGAAAAACTTCATTTATTTTCAATGAATAAGTGCAGAATTCAGCCCTGTCTAAAAGAATGAGCTATAGTCTCCAGTATTGTCTTGACATTCCATTAGAAACACCTTGAAGACAGATGGAAATTCATCCCTGTTGTGAAACCCTCCAGAAAATGATATGACACAATATCCCTGAGGTCATACATTTTAATACCTAACCTGTTCTTCCCCCAAGTTTCTTCTTATATCCAATCCAAATGTCTCATATTCTAGTTTTAACTGTTTTATTTTATTATCTTCTCCTTTGTCTAGAGAGGAGCTTGAAAAAAAAAATCTGACTTGAAACAGTTTCATTTTCCTTAGCCGGCAGCTGGGATGCAGGTGGAGCTTTGTGCTCTGTTCCTACCAGATGGCCAAAACTGCTGCCCCAGTGGCGGACAACCATGAATGGGTGCCAGCCTTGCTCAGGAGCTTTGAAAAGTGACCCATGGCCAAGCCCCACCCTAGACCAATTCCATGCTGTGGTCATCTGTCCATATCAAAATAGCTACTACTTCCTAACTGTTAATATCTCTTCACGCAATGTCTTTTATGCATTGCTGGTGATTTTAATAAACGTTGGTTGACCTTTTAGATTGCATTTGCCAGTGTTGAACAGCATTCCGTAGGTAGCTACTCACACTGCCTTCCTGCGGGGCCAGTTCACCCAGTGAGTATGATCTCCTGCCTAAGGATCGCAGACTTCCGAAGACCACAGAGGGCATTATGCTAAGTGCCGCAATTGCTGATTCTCCAAATACCAGACACATGTTAAAATTCCTCAGCTTTCGTCAAGGGTGGAGGTTCTGTCTGGCGTTATCAGTTATCTTGGTTGTGGCTGTAGTGAAAGAGTGCTGAAACATTGGGAGAAGGGACTCCGATTCTTTGTATGGCTGGGTCAAATTGCCACTCTGGGTAAAATTCTAACCAGAAAGCAGAGGCCTGTGATGCAGTAGCTGGGCCATAGGAATGCAGCCCGCACATGGTGGCAAAAACTCAAATAGAGGTAGGGCTACTAAAAATCAGTGCTCATGAAACAAGGAGTACGAATCATGAAAATAAAGCTTCTCATTTCAATTTCTTAAAGAGTTGTACTTCACTCACATAAACGTTTTATTTCTATCCCCAAAATGTCAGCTGAATCCATTCCTCCCTATGCTCTGTTAAAGTGAGGCTAAGGAGAATGTCTCCTCCACTTCATTGCACACATGCATCTTCTCCCTAAACAAAAAGCAGATGCTCTCCTTTATCTTCAGAATTGCACCAAGTGACTGATTGCAAGCCTATTTCCAAATTGTGTAGGTGAAAATAATTAGACATGGACTGTAAGGTTAATAGCTTGACAAGCATCTAGGTATTTTCTTAAGCCTTTTTATTTATTTAATAGCAGTATTTTTGAAAATTGAAGAGCATAGAATATATGATTGTGCCAACCAACAATCAATGCACACGTATTGTAATAAAGGTTGTTTTGAAAAGGAAAAGAAAGAGAAAAACGAACAGAAAAAGAGCCTTGATAGAACAATAAAATCAAAGCAACTACCTGGTTGTTTTCAAACAACAGACCTGTTTATTTTCATTTTGGAAACATTGCTGTCATTATTGATTTACGCCAAAATGATTCTGAGGTATAAAATAGCAAACTAAAACACCCATACCTGTTCCAGGGAGAGCAAAATATCAAGAACACAAAATCAAGCAACACAAACATCACAACATTGACAGAAATGATATTAACAACAGAACACGCACAGTCTCAGAGTCGGGGAGAACAGCGGCCTCTGAAGGGCAGCCACATCCTGTGCGCTGTGCACGGGGTGGGAGCAAGAACAGGAGAAAGGGGTCCACTTCTCATTTCTACCTCAGTTTTTGTTTTTCACGAGAGCTGCCAATTTTCTCCTTAGTGATTTATTCCTCTCACTTCAGGGGGGACATTTAATGTTTGGTTTAGAAAAATGGCATGAAATTCAAGGATACCCAGAAATGCTCGAAGCTTCTCTGGGGATGGGAGGAGCAGTCAGGCGGTTTCTGTGAGCCAAAGTTTTGTTTATTGGATAGTGGCAAATTTGCATAAAAGCCTACTTTTTGAGCTTCAAGTTTCCCTTTTTCTGTTCTGAAAGGAAGAATAAAGTGGCTTGGCTCTGTGAGGAATCAAACCTTCCACACAGACAGGAGCTCATTTGGAGGCAAGAGCTGCTCTGCGTGTGTGGCCAGCATCTCTGGGAGCGCTGGGTCCCTCCGTTTTTGTTAGAGGGTCCCACAGCGGCCTTGGTGTTCTCCTGCACGTCCAAGCTGTGGTAACAGAATGTCCCGCAGCTTCTGCCTCTCAGCACCCAGATCATATCCCTAGCATCTTCTGGTGTTCATGGTGAGGACAAACCTGCATATCAGTTTTCTGTACCAGGGGCTAAGAATCTAAATTCAGGGAACTTTCATTACCTGTGGGCAAATCACAGTCTGTCAGGGCCACCAATATCTAACTGAGGTAAGTCCTGCTTACCAGCAGGACTTATTTCCCCATCCTGACAGGATGAAGTAAAAAACCAGCAGGAACCAGCAGGTAGTGAAGAAGGCAACCTCTAGTCACTGTCACTGCTCATTAGCATAAGATGCCCCCACCAGCACCACGACAGTTTACAAATGCCATGGCAACAATCTGGAAGTTACCATCTCTTTTCATGAAAATGACCTGGAACCCACCACGCCTGAATAACCCACCCTGCAACCTGCATTAACCTGCCCCTGAATTTGGATACAGTTACAGGTGAGTATATATACAGTTGCCAAGAACCCATGCACTGCTGACTCTGGGCACATGGCTTGTGAGTTAGCCCTGCTCCCCAAGGAGCAGTACCCTTTAATAAAAGATTACTTATGGGCCGGGTGCGGTGGCTCACGCCTGTAATCCCAGCACTTTGGGAGGCCGAGGTGGGTGGATCATGAGGTCAGGAGATGGAGACCATCCTGGCCAACATGGTGAAACCCCGTCTCTACTAAAAATACAAAAATTAGCTGGGTGTGGTGGCACATGCTTGTAGTCCCAGCTACTCGGGAGGCTGGGGCAGGAGAATTGCTTGAACACGGTAGGGGGAGGTTGCAGTGAGCCGAGATCATGCCAATTCATTCCAGTCTGGTGACAGAGTGAGACTGTCTCAAAAAAATAAAAATAATAAATAATAAATAATAAATAAATAAAAATAAAAGAATAAAAGATTACTTCTAACACCTCTGGCTCACCCTTGAATTCTTCCCTGGCAAAACCGGAACCATCCCTGGCTAAGCCCCAACTTGGGGGCTTATCTCTTCTGAATCTTAACCTTTAAAACAATGTCTAGGGATGGGGATAATTAAAATAATCTCTATAGGTCCTTCTGTAACCCAGGGTCCCTGGGTTTTCGGGTACACACTGTGAAAAAGTATCCACTTATGTCTATTGCACATTGACTTTTGCCATTTCAAAAAGTTCCAGAAAAGACGGAAAACCAAATACCACATATTCTTACTTATAAGTGGGTGCTAAACATTGGGTACTCGTGGGCATACAGATGGCACCAGTAGCCACTGGAGACTACCAGAGATGGGAAGGATAGAGTCAGGGAGGGTTGAAAAACTAACTGTTGGGAACTGTGCTCAGTACATGGGAGACAGAATCATTCATACCCCAAACCTCCCCATTGGCAATCGACCTTGGTAACAAACCTGTACATGTACCCCAGACTCTAAAATAGAAGTTGAAAAAGAAAAAACCAGTTCCAGGAAGAAACTTAGCCCTGGAAAAAACAGAAAACAGTTGGATACAGAGATTCCTGAGTTAGAAGTACACTTTGGCCAATTCTCTTTATTATCATACTAAAATCCCTGCCCAAGGCAGAGCTTACTCACCATTTTCTACACATGCGACGTATGTAGAAGCATGACCAGCAACCGTTCCTGTGAGTAAAGCTGCCTTTACTCCATCTCTATGCACAATGACTCAGCTAACTGGCTCAATAAAAGCCGTGTTTCACCATTGTTCGAGAAGGTACTGCTTCAGGGAATTATTCCCAGTGCCCTCTTTACTTGCTGTAAGTAATAAGATCCTCTTGTTAAATGCTCCTTGGTTGTGGTGATTGGACTGTTACCCACCAAGCAATGGAGCCCACCGATTGTGTGGGTAACACTTCCAACTTTGACATTGTATCATTAGTGATTTAATTTTCACACCAGCTGTCCATGGGTGGCAGGATGGCGATCTGTCTTTTTACATGCTCCCATGCACACACACGTAGCTCCACAGTTGGATAAACCATAGTGTAAAGTGTTAAAAGCCGTATTTTTTTTAATCCATATGGACACTGAGCTGAGTCAAGCAGAGAGAATTTTCTAAGTTTTCATATTTGCTGATTCTATTTTAATGTTAAGTCTCCGGGATAGCTTACCCTGTACCTATAGCGTGAGTAAAAACAACAGGGTACTAGTATTTTTTTCAGCCACTAATTACAGTTACTTTGGCATATTTGATATATATTTAGATGTGGCAAAGATTATTAACTTTTAAGTGTTCCCATCCTCCTACCTGTGCCCAATTTCATCCAAGGAGAGTTTGATTTTTTTGCCTTTTCAACTTCTTGGCTATCCTCGGAAGCCCTCTCCCCTCTTTCTAGGTCTTTACCACCCTTGAGTTTTTACCATGCAAAATTTGGGAACTTAGCTGCAAGAGAATTCCAGATACCAGAGGAAAAGAGGGAGGATTAAAACATGTAAATTGTTTGTTTTGTTTCGTTTGTTTTTGAGATGGAGTCTCACTCTGTCGCCCAGGCTGGAGTGCAGTGGCATGATCTCGGCTCACTTCAACTTCTGCCTCCTGGGTTCAAGCGATTCTCCTGCCTTAGCCTCTCAAGTAGCTGGGATTCCAAGTGCATGCCACCACACCCAGCAAATTTTTCTATTTTTAGTGAAGACGGGGTTTCACCATGTTGGCCAGGCTGGTCACGAACTCCTGACCTCAAGTGATCCACCCGCCTCTGACTCCCGAAGTGCTGGGATTACAGGGGTGAGCCACCTGGCCCAGCCAAAACATGTAAATTGAATTAAATAACACAGAGATAATAGAGAGGAGAGCAAACTTTTCAAGACTGGAATAGGAAGTCATTTTGTTTGGGGGCTTTTAAGAGAGGTGCATCTCAGCAGCTAAAGAGTATAATGGAAGAAAATAGGAAAGAAAGAGAGATTTTTACGAAGCTGTCTTGGACCATGTATTTAGATCTTCTTCAGGCTTTTCAAGAAAAGTAAACAAAATATTTGAGCTGTTTTTGCATTATGTTGACTGTTCCACAGCTCTGAGACTGAACCACATAAGACCTGGTAATTATAAGGGTTTTGGTTCTTTTTAACAAGAGGAAAAAGAAAAGGAGGCTTCGAAGATAAAAGCTATGTTTAAGGCCTGGCATGGTGGCGTGTGCGGGTAATCCCAGCACTTTGGGAAGCCAAGTTGCCAGGATTGCTTAAGGCTAGGTGGCCGGGCGCGGTGGCTCACGCTTGTAATACCAGCACTTTGGGAGGCCGAGGCGGGCGGATCAGGAGGTCAGGAGATCGACACCACGATGAAACCCCGTCTCTACTAAAAATACAAAAAAAAAATTAGCCGGGCGTGGTGGCGGGCGCCTGTAGTCCCAGCTACTCGGAGAGGCTGAGGCAGGAGAATGGCGTGAACCCGGGAGGCGGAGCTTGCAGTGAGCCGAGATTGCGCCACTGCACTCCAGCCTGGGCGACAGAGCAAGACTCCGTCTCAAAAAAAAAAAAAAAAAAAAAAAAAAAAAGGCTAGGAGTTCAAGAATCTACAATCTCTACAAAAATGTAAAAATAAAAATAAAAATAAAAATTAGCCAGGTGTGTTGGTGCACGCCTCTGGTCCCAGCTACTTGAGAGGCTGAGGTGGGAGAATCTCTTGAGCCTGGGAGGTCAAGGCTGTAGTGAGCCATGATCCAGCCACTGCACTCCAGCCTGGGTGACAAAATGTGAGACCCTGTCTCAAAAAACAAAAACAAACACCCAGATTTTGTTTAGCTCGCAATTTGTACCAAACTGATTTATGATAAAAACATAAACCTCTCCACCCCAAAGGCAAACTGAAGCAACTAATATTTGTTCAATTAATTAAATCTTGATTTCAGATCATATTCTCAGTGCTTAAGGCGTGGACTATATAAACAGAGATGCCCCCTTTGCTTCTTTCGAATGCTTTTTTTTTTTTTCCAGCTAAAATGATAATTATGATAGCCACAGAAAGCTACTTGTTATTCATGCTTTTGGCACAAATGCATGACTGTCAGTATACCGATAAACAAGCCAAGGCAAATGCTAAAAAGACCAGTGCCAAACTCTGTCCAATCTCACACAGTGCTTCCTGAACGATAAGGCTCCAACTTGCCATTTGTAATATCAGTATAATGACCAGGAAGTGAGCCTCAGAGTCTCAGCAATGTCTGATTGGGCTTAGAGTTCACTGAGATGTAGAAAGGCAAGGCTATAATGCCTCCCCATTTGGAGTCATTGTCAAGTCAGCCATGTAGACAAGGGTGAGAGTTCACTATTTCTGTGAATTAATTATCTGCCAGTGAATTCTGTGAATTCATATCTTTGGAAAGAAAAAAGTTTTATATATTAAGATATTCATTAATAAATTAATCATTTATAAAATTAGAACTCACTCAATCATCCCTCTCTGATAACACTGCAGAGCAAGCCTAAAAACGTTCAAAGAGGCAGAATTACATGTAGTTGACAAGGGTGGTGTTGGAAAACTGCCAGAATCACCAGCCAATGTAGATCTGGGAAAATTACTCCCCTTGAAGTTTGAAGAAAATGGAGAAGGATGTTGACGTGATGGATTGTTCAAAAGAGAATGATTTAGGCTTAGAAAGATGAGAGAGGCCCTTGGGAAAATTGATGTATCCACTGAAGGCTTTTGCAAACATCTTCTACGATTGTTGTTGTGTTAAACTTGAAGTGATTGGCATTGTATCTTGCTATTATATAATTCTGTTTGAAAATCATGCTTTTAAAAAAATCTACATTTAGTTTATTTTTTGTTTATTCTAGGAATCAGTACAGAATGCAATTATATCCCAAATCTTTCCAAATATACAATAAAAACTTATTTTTTCTATCCGTAATGTTTCATTTCTTCCATCAGAATATCTGAAGCAAATCCACCCATGTATGTATGTGTGTGTATGTATGTGTATATATGGCTATTTTCTCTGACCAATTATTCCACATTATCCCAGAATATACCACTTCTTTGATCTGATAACTGGTTTTTATGCTAGCGGTAACAGGAATGATAACTATGGGGTGGGTAGCATGAAACTGGTACCTCTCCCTGTCCTCCCTGTCCTCACCATTCAAACTGATCTTAAATTGTTTCTCAAAGACTGGCTGTGTTAGAATCCTATCTGCAGCTTTCCCATCAGGACACATGAATTCTCTAGAGTAAAGCATTGGGTAGTGTCAGCCAGTAGAGGGCACCAGCATTGCAGAATGTGCCGTCTGTTGTTCAGACAGCTGGAGTCCTTGGCATGTAGCAATTTTTGTCAGCCGTTTTCAGAAAGGAAGCAGTTGGCTTTTAATGCTGGCAGGCGGTCATTGGTAGGTGACTGCTGTATTATGGAGCAAAGCTTTGCAGGTGATCGTTGGCAGTTGACTCTTACGTAACAGAACTTTGCCCATTACTTTAAGATAAACAAAGAAAAAGCATAGCTCATTCCTAAATCTTAAATCCTTTGCTTGTCAGTGATACTAACCCACACCCCACAAACCTCTTTCAGCTTTTACTTATAAGGGCCACTCTGGAAAATTCCATGCCACGGGGGGACAAGATATGACAGAACCATTAAAAAGGTAAAGGAGGATAGAACAGTGTGTCCCATTAAAGAAAATAGCTTCAGTATTGATAACCAAGAAACTAGAATACATTCATTTCTATGAATGAGAAAACAAGTATGTTGAAGAGATATCAAAGGACATCATTTCAAGAATTTAAGGCACTCAATGTTAAATTAAAGTCTCATGCCAGTGGGATTCGAGTGGAACCAGGCCAGAGATGAGGAGGCAGATGACATTTCTTGTTCTGGTGCTCATATAAAAATGTTCCATTTTGGTAATACAAAATAATTGAATTAAATGAATGTGACAGTAAGCAAGTGATGTCCATTTAGCAATGGTGGATCCTTTCCTCTGTAAATTATTCATGAAAAACTTTAGTATTAGGTAGTCTGATGGATTTATAAGGGAGAGCCCATAAATTTTAATGGCGGTCTGAAAAAAATGAATTTGAGAAAATGAATTCTCTTCTTCAAATTACCATTATAACCCATTCCAAAGATGAAAAGAAATGACAATTGGATTATCTGTTCCACAGTCCTGTTTCCTTAATGCAGACTGATATTTGAATGTAATTTGGAAACGCTACTTGAAGAAAGTAACAGCCAAGCAGAATTAAAAGCAGATAGATCAATAGATAAGCCATTAGGCCCTCTATTCAAAATGTCACTGCGCAGTGCTGTGGCCCATGTGTTTGTGATTCGCTGTTCTTTTCACTGTCACTTCATTCTCCTGGTCCTGCAAGTTCTTTCCCCTGATCCTGTTAGTTCAGCCGATTAGAAGAGCATGGCACTAAAAATAAAACCACGGTCACAGGTTTGACTCCCGTACACTCAGGATACTGAGATTTTAAGGCTTCGCGTTGCATTTTTCCAGCCTCCTTGCAAAGACTAGTCCCCCCTCTGCCCAGCTAGCAATGGCTACTCTGTACAAACCCTTATTCCAGCAAGTCCAGAGTTGATCATTTTCAGTTCTATTTTTTTCTTGTGTGTGGAATCTTTTTCCAAGCCTGATATCTAGTGGTGAAAGTGTGCTCATCATTTCAGGTCCAGGTGACACACCACATGCTATACGAAGCCCTCCCTGATCGCCACTGCCTCACGAAGGATTTTCCTCCTTTGGTCTCTTCCTGCACTGTGTGTCACTTCATGAAAGCTGTCATACATGTCACTTGCAATCATATCTTTTATCTTGTAATTTATTATTTGTGTATATTTATGTGTCTTGAGATTACATATCTTATCTTCTAGTATCTCTTCTAATATATTACTTTTTGTATTTCCCACACTACTGATATGTTGCTTTATGAAAATTAGAGGCTCCAAAAGAAGTTATTGGCTATATTAATACATTAGTTAACAAATTAATGGATGTTGAGAGAGATTGGCCTGGTTCGGCTCTTGAAAAACCAATTAAATAACACATTCGAGTGGCAGTAGGTCTGTGTATAAAGGAAAGGGCTCTTTTTATTTTCCTTTTTCCTTAAATGACAGGTGCTGTGTGTACTCTGGACTGAGAGGTAATGAATTACCATGCTGAATACAACAAAGTCAGGAATAAAATATGAACACTCACTATTCATACTTATGCTTTGATTTATCCTTAGCACATGCAGCATGAAAAGAGGTGAGTGGCAAGCTGGCTATTTTACGTTTCAGAGCCGTATTTTCTCTCTCTGGGGTGGAATAGAGGAAATTGTTTAGGAAGGAGGGCAATTTGTAAGGCAGAAGACTGCATTACACTAAAGGAACACAAGAGGGAGCCCTTTTTCAACTCACACGTAGGGGAAAAAAAGAAGTCTGCCCTTCGTTTGAAGAGGGGCTGAGTTCCCTAACCCGTTTGAGGGATTTACTGACATGGGCAATTCGCTTTCGCCTTTTAAAATTTCAAAAACATGCAAAATAAAAAATAACAATTATATTATGATATATAGTGAGTTTTGAAGAAGTGTGTTGAGATTGTATCTAATAAAAATATTTCCCTTAAATTTTGTTTTTTCTTTTTATACTAGAAGCAACAAACTGAATCCATTTTGTTTAGCAGTACATATTTATCTGTACTTATATATATGTGTTTACACTGCGTATGCGATCTGGCATTTCGTGTGGTTTGCTGTGTGCATTATGATTTAAGGGAAATTCAGGGAGATCTGAATTTAATCCCATTTACCCCGTTGCCTGACTTTAGATGATAAATCACGTTCTCCCGTTTCTCAGTTTGCATAATCAGAAGGCCAAATTAGATGATTTCAAAGGTTCTTTCCAGGTTAAATAGTTTACTGAGTCTGTGAACTATGACTGTTTTATTAATTCTTTGATAAATATTTATGATTTTTAGGATTTGGCTATCAAATGGATATAGCTTACAGTTTCCTTAGTAAAAGAGTCAGTAGAAAATTGAATATGTTGAAGATACAGTGTTTTAGCAACCAGGAGGGAATATATAGGTACCTGTTGGTCTTTGAGGTCGAAATATTTTTGTGTATTTTCTACACAGATATATTACTCAAATGGTCTTGAGGTGACTCGTCTTTGGTTGCTGGGTTAGTTCTATAAATACATGAAGACATTGCTTAATCTTTCTTTTTGATTAGTGTGTTGGGTTAAATGACCCAAGGAAATGTTCTTTTTTTCTTCTTCTTTTATTTTTTTAACTTTTTATTTTTGGTAAGGAGGTCGTAATGGCTAGTTTTTTTGTTGGTTGTTTGTTTTTTTAGCAGTCTTTTTTAAGTATCTGTATTTAGAGGAGTAACTACAACTTCACTAGATTAAGATACTGTTTAAAGCACTTACATAATAACCGTCTAAATTGAGGGGTAGGTACCATTATCACCACAATGCTGAGCTGAATTACTTCGATTGTGTCTTCAGCCCATGGGTGAGGTTATCACGCTAGCTCTTGGACTCGAAATCTGCCTCTGTTTGCAGACACTCTTTTTTCTCCCACCACCTTCCTTGCCTTGTCCTTGTTCTCTCCTGGGGGCTGAGAATCTCCTATTCCTCTATCAGGGCAAAGGAATCTCTGATAGTAAAATGGCCTGACTAACAAGCACAGTAGAGAGTGTAAAAACATTTGAATGGATGAGGGCTCAGGAAATTATTTTCTGGAGGAAAGTAACAGAAACGCAGTGGCTTTAATAGTTTCGGGAAAGGAAAGGCGAAAGGATAATCTGGCGGCCGCAGGAGTGTAGCGCATTGGTTATGTCATTGAAAGGGGAAAGATACATATGGAAAATAATGTAAAATATGTAACCCTCACGTAAACAATTTGGAGTAGATAGATATTCTAAGGCTTGGGAATACACATCCTCCTTTCATTCATTCATTGTCCCAGCAAGCACTTGAGCACCTTCTATGTGTCAGGCACTATATACCAGGCCCTTGATATTGACATTGAATTAGACCTGCTTCATGGTTGTAAGATTATTGGTGTCTGGACAGGAAAATAAACAAGTAAACACATTAAAGTGGAAAAGAATAGGCATATACCAGAGAGAGTGGGGGCACACGGGAGGCATACTGGTTGTTCAGGCAGCTTTGGGCAGGAACGGGATTGCAAGTAGATGAAAATGTTTTGCAACCGCACAAGGATAACAATGGCACAGTGTGTTTAGGGAACTAAACATTGTTTCGAATTATTGAAGATCAAAGGTCAAGGGAAGGAGTGGAGGGGAGGGAGGCTAGAGAATCAGGGATGGATCAAACCATAGGAAGCTTTGTAAGCCATGTTAAAAATGCATGGCAGTTTATGTTAAACGTGACACATCTCATGTGGGGAAAATGTGTTTTATGTGGGGGAAAAGAATGGTAAGATGAACACCTAAGGGAGACCAGTGCAAAAGCTCTGAGAGATGGATGTGAGTGGGATAAGAATGAAGGCACGGAGACCAGATAGCGGGCTCTAGACCAGAATGGATGAGGATTGATTGAGAATAAGTTTTCTATAAGAGCAAGCTGCACCCTTACCTACCTTTACTGACTTGATTTTGCATAAATATACCACTCATCACAGTGGTCTTATATTTTGAATTTGAGAGTATTTTCCTAATTTTAAAAGCCTTTTCTCCACACCCCCTCCCCCCGCCCTTTTGTCCTCTTGTCTGGTAAGAAAGACAAAAAGGCATCGATAAGCTCCGTTTCCACATGGGGAGACTAAGCAGAGAGTCGGTAATGAAACTGGGATTAAAACTTGCACTATTGCATCTGAATTTGTATCATTTTCTTTCTTTTTCTTTAATTTTTTTAGATGCCCTTCTCCTAAGCTGCCAAAGAAAGACACTATGTTGAAGTGAGGCAGTGGCCAATTGCAGTTAATATGGTTGCTTAAAAAACAAACAAAAATCAAGAAAGTGAATTTCACCGGGTGAAAAACTCAGCTGCCAAACACATACACATGTATGCATATATGTGCATGTGTGTATGTGTGCATGTGTGTATGTGCATATAGGTTGTGTGCTTTCTTTTTTCTTTTCTTTCTTTCTTTCTTTTTTTTTTTTTTGAGATGGAGTCCTGCTTTGTTGCCCAGGCTGGAGTGCAGTGGCGCTATCTCTGCTCACTGCCACATCCGCCTCCTGGGTTCAAGCAATTCTCCTGCCTCAGCCTCTCAAGCAGCTGGGACTACAGGCGCACGCCACCATGCCCAGCTAATTTTTGTACTTTTAGTAGAGATGGGGTTTCACCATCTTGCCCAGGTTGATCTCAAACTCCTGGCCTCAAGTGATCTGCCTGTCTTGGCCTCCCAAACATTACAGGCGTGAGCCACTGTGCCCCACCGGTTATATGCTTTCTGACACAGGTAAATATGGGTGTACGTGGTAGCCACTTTGTACCTTTGTCCTTGGACTTTGTTTGTTTTACAACTTTGTCCTTGATTTTCTCCATGCGTGGATTAGGAACAAACACCGTGCAGCAAGTTCAGTGGCATCTGGTCTTTTAGAAATGGGTTCTGTAGGTACCTTTCCAATGAAAAGCCCTGAGCAAGAACTGTTATTGCCAACCGCGTGTTTCTCTGCTGCTGGTTGACAGAGTCCAACCAGCCATCCTATTACCCAGAAAGAACACATTTCTTTAAAGGCTAAATTTGTCTATGGGGATTTTTTTTAACATTTTTTTTGTACAAAACCTGCCCAACCTGAAATGCCTTTACTAGTGTTAGCACCTGGCGACAATTATACATTTTTCTCTTATTATTGGATATAAAGAGGCAGGTTGTATACCGAGGCATCATTTTCCTTGCTAAAAATAAGCTAATCTCTCTTACCAGGTCTTCGGGCACTAAACAAGGAAATTTTCTTCTTTAGTATGTTTGCTTTTTGCTTATCTAAAGTCATGTCCCTGGAAGGGTAATTAGTCATAAGGGTTCTGGCATTGAGTGCCAGCAGTACTGTAACCACATATGTCAAAGAATAAAAATTCTCTGGAAAAAAAAAATGCCTTAAGGGTTTCCCAGATGTCTCAGTATCCATGTAATAACCAGTAAAAATTGCTTTGGCCTCCTGATTGACTCAGCTGTTGAGCCCTTGATAATGTATATTGGTAATTCTCAGAAAACCGCAGAGAAAAACAGGGATTGTCCTGGAGGTGTGCTGAGTATAGTCCCTCTTCCTCTCTTTATTCTAATTGCAGTTAGATCAAAAATAGTTCATTTATCTGATTAAGGTGGACCTGGCTTAGAAACAAATGCTATGCTGACTTTAAAATGTGGAAGGCATGATTTCTCTAGAGATAAAAATATGCAGGGGAAGCACAGCTGTGAAGGGTGGGGATGAAGACTTAAGGGAAGGATTATTCTTTCCCCTGCTCCTTGTTCTCCTGTGTCTGCTTTAGCATCTCTGCACTTTTAGGACCCTTTTTACACCAAGATCAGAATTAATGGAGCTATTTGCTCGAGCTCAATTATAGAGCGCTCACCTGAGAAACTGTAAGGAACAGAACTGTAAATCTTATAATCAAATATTGAATCATGTCTAATTTGTTTTCTTAGGGAATTGAGAACCCTGAGTTCTACAATCAAATGTGTAAAGATTTATTATGAAAGGACATTTTTAAGAGCAAGGGGAACAAAGCTTGTAGTGGTTTTTCTATAGTAGAAGTGTCTCCTAAATAGCAGGGTTGTTAAAAGCTAAACCTAATTTAGAAAGTAGAGGCAAAGTTGCCTCTTTATACCAGACACTGCAGCAAAACCACCTTCAAAAGTTATTGCCCAACACTCTCTTGCCACCTGTCAAACATGAAATGCAAACCTGCGTTGTTTCCTCATACGTAGAAACCAAACGAAGCTGCAGAGACTACTATAGCATTGGTTTTGCTCTCTGACCCTCCCATGTTAAAGGAACATAGAAATTATCCAAGACAGTATTTTCAACCACGTATCATGGGCCTTTGAGATGATGTATCATCGACAAACTTACCATATGGCTTTGAGAATTCTTATTGTCCACGTTTTATAATCTTCCAGTAGAGTAGACAATTCTGACAATTGTGTATTTGCTGCTTCTTGTTTCTTTAAAGGTACAGAATTAGAGACTGCTGGATTGGCTTTTGCAGTGGATTGATGATTATAGAATTAAATGTATTCCATATGCCCCCTACTATAAATTTTATTCCTATAACATCGTGAATTTAAAAAGTCAGGCCATATTAAATATTCACCAACAAGAACTATACCTAAGATGTGCCTTAGATTTTTAGAGGTGATTGATTATATAAAACATCAAACTTAGCAGTCAAAAGTCTTAGTGACAAACAGTGGAGCCTCAGTTTACACAATATAAACCTGAAACGGTTGCTATGAATCTTGTACTTGTAAAATAAAACCAAAGTTATGATTGACAGATGAAGGTGAAATTGTATTTCTGAATCACCAATGGGACTTCCTCACTGCTGGTGGTCCAGCAATTTGGAAGGGAGGGGAGGGGTTGGAGGATGTGCAGAGATGGAGGACATATAGTTAGAGAAGGTCCCACAGGTTATGCCAACGTGAAAGCCTACCCCCAAACCCACACAGTTTGGAAGATCATTAATTTAAATCAGTGGTTTTTCTGATGTCATCTCCCAAGGGACATTTGGCAATGTCTGGAGACATTGTTGGCTGTCACAACTGCAGGAGGTATGGGTGGGAGTGCAACTGGTATTTAGTGAACAGTGGGTAGGGATGCTGTTGAGCACATGCTCAAGACAGCTCCCACAACAAAGAATTATCTGGCCAAAACGTCAATAGTGCTGAGGCTGATAAATCTGATTTAAAGAAACTTTGGATCAAAGGTTGGCAGGCTACCACCTGTGGGTTAAATCTGGCCCACTGCATGTTTTTGTAAATAAAGTTTTATAGGAGCAAAACCATATACATTCATTTTTGTATTGTCTATGGCTGTTTTCATACTACAAAGACACAGTGGAGTAGTTGTGACAAAGATCATGTGAACCGCAAAATCTAAGATATGTATTATTTTGCCCTTTACAATTGAGCACTTTATAATGTAAATAATCATTTAATTTTCAGGTAGATTTAAATGAAAATTAGGTGATTATTAGACATTTAAATAGTTCTGGATTGTCTATCTGTGAGTCATTGTTAATTCTTAAGGTTCCCCTCTTAAAATTTGTTCAATTAAAAATCATAGTAATATTCAATGAAGTCTATATCCAAGAGGTTCTGTGGTTCTAGGTAGGGTGGGGCCTCAATTGTATATAATTTTACATGATTTCCATTTTTCTTTTTTTTTTTTTGAGACAGAGTCTCACTCTGTCGCCAGGCTGGAGTGCAGTGGCATGATCTCAGCTCACTGCCTCCCAGGTTCAGGCAGTTCTCCCTCCTCAGCCTCCTGAGCAATTTTTGTATTTTTAGTAGAGATGGGGTTTCACCATGTTGGCCAGGATGATCTCTATCTCTTGACCTCGTGATCCGCCCACCTGGGCCTCCCAATGTGCTGGGATTACAGGCTTGCGCCACCACTCACGGCCTGTGATTTCTCTCTCTTTTTTTCTTTTTTTTTGAGATGGAGTCTTACTCTGTTGCCCAAGCTGGAGTGCAGTGGCGCGATCTCGGCTCACTGCAAGCTCCGCCTCCCAGGTTCACGCCATTCTCCTGCCTCAGCCTCCCGAGTAGCTGGGACTACAGGCGCCCGCCACCACACCCAGCTAATTTTTTGTATTTTTTCATACAGACAGGGTTTCACTGTGTTAGCCAGGATGGTCTCGATCTCCTGACCTCACAATCCACCTGCCTTGGCCTCCCAAAGTGCTGGGATTACAGGCGTGAGCCACCACGCCCGGCCTATGATTTCTTTAAGAAAAAAAAATTATGAGGATAAAATTGCATATTTGCTTATGATGAGAAAATAAATCTCAACAAATTATTGGAGCCTTGCATATTCAAGTCCCTTTCTTCTGACACCTGTTTGGTCAGTTTTCCAGAAGTGCTTGCATCAAACTGCTTCCTGATTGCATCCTGCCATACCTTCTTCTAGAACACCAAATCACAGCAATCCTGAGCACCCACAGGGTGCTGCTGCAACCCAAGGGCTTTGAGCTCTTTGCCCACTTCCCTGTATATTCAATTCTGCACAAATGTGTCTGGCAGGACTTTTTTTTTTTCAATGATTAACCATCACCTGAAAGCCTGGACTTTGATTCTGGCTTTGCCGCTCATTTGCTGTGTGATCTTGGGCAAGTGAGTATGTCTCTGTGTCTTACTTTACTATATAGTGAGAATATAGACGGTTCCTTTAAGTGTCTAATCTCTATAAGCCATCGCTCAATTTTCTTTCACTTCAAAAATTTGAATTCTCTTGGATTTGTCTTAGAAAGTTTTTATTATCTGTTATATTGCCATTTCTCTCCCAGTTAAAGGAAAATTGGTATCTTAAGACCAATATTCTTATTCAGTTTCAGCTCTATTCTATCCTAGACATTTAAATAGTTCTGAATTGTCTGTCTATGAATCATTACTATTCATTACCGTTTCTCTCTTACAATTTATTCTACTAAGCCTGCTCCATCAAAACATATGTTTTCTTCTTTGTGGCTTATTTTTTATGCTTAGAAATATGCTTGATGCACTCTATGTAAGAAGGTCAAATAACTCAGCTGTGAGAATCTAACAGAAATATCTTTTTCTCTTAAGATTTTTCTGAACACGCAAAGGACTACAAATCTTATCTATTTTCCCCCAGATTATCAACAGATTTTTAACTCCATTGTTCATGTTTCAAACATGAATAATCCCCTCACTGGATTTTTCATCCAAATGAGCTCTCTAACACATAACTTTAAACTAGAGTCTAATTTTAGTCTGGGTCAAGAACTGAAGAACCGCCACTTCGAATTAGGCCAAGGATTCATTCTACCCAAACTACTAACTCTGAAAATGACACCAAGAAACTTGGGGAAGGGGGATATACAGCATCAGTGAAGAGTGGCGAGGTGGGAGAAAGAGGGGCTATAATGAAGGACAGAGAAAACAACCATCATTACCACCAACTGCCATGTCCATGATATTCCTAGACATTTCAGTTTTATTATGCAAGATGAATTTATATGCCTGTATCCCTATGTCCGAGACCTGTTCCCACCTAGCCCTGATTACACGAGGTTATGGCAGAATCATAGATAGTGGGCATTGCTATAGAGCACCTTAGAGAGAGTTTTCTATATGAGGAAACTAAAGTGCAGATAATTTTTAAAAACTTTAAAGAATATTAATTTTAGCTGTTATCAAAGTAATATAAGCGTATCAACAAAAAATACGGAAAGGGCTTTAACACACAACAGCTTTGCTCACCTACCCTCCCAAGCCTGCAGTCAAACTCCTTAGAGGCAAATACTTTGGCTGATCTTCTGTTTCCTTTTGTGTTTGCCTCCATAATTCTACATGAGATGCTTATGTAATCATTTCCTGATTTCCATTTATAGACATAAGCTATTACTTGCTGGCTCTGCTAGCTGACTGGAGGAGCAATACTGGGTAGAAGTTACCAATAAGAACAGTGGAGCCAGGCTGCCTGGGCTTAATGCTTGAGACCACTCCTTCCCAGCTGTGTGGCTTTGAACCAGTTACTTTATATATCTCACGTGCCTTGTATGTTTGATGCATGATAGAGACTCATTAGGTAATTGTGAGAGTTAAATGGATGAGAACATGTAAAGCATCTAGAACAGCCCTCAGTACACAGTGTCAATAAACACAAGCTGTTTTTATTTTTAATTAATAATTTTTGTTTTTTAGAGACAGGGTCTCACTCTGTCACCAAGACTGGTATACAGTGCTGCCATCGTAGCTCACTGCAGCCTCCAACTCCTAGGCTCAAGCGATCCTTCCACTGCCTCCTGAGTCACTGGGAATACAGGCGTGAAGAAGCTTTTTTGTTTTTTGAGACGGACTCTCACTCTGTTGCCCAGGCTGGAGTGCAGTGGTGCGATCTCGGCTCACTGCAACCTCCACCTCCCGAGTTCAAGCGATTCTCCTGCCTCAGCCTCCCGAGTAGCTGGGATTACAGTCACGCACCACCACACCCGGCTAATTTTTGTATTTTTAATAGAGACGGAGTTTCATCATGTCGGTCAGGCTGGTCTCAAACTCTTGACCTTGTGATCCGCCCGCCTGGGGCTCCCAAAGTGCTGGGATTACAGGCAAAAGCCATTGCACGCCATAGGTTTAGCAGTTATATGCCACTCCCCTGCCTTATGTTCCGCTCTCCCAATACCATATTGACAGGTAAATCTCTAGTGAGTGAATATATTATTATCATCTAAAACTATTTATGAACAACAAGCTCTGAGACTCCTGCAGTTACATTTCCATTCTTGACTAACGTGTTGGGTTTTTTCCCAGAAACCACTTGTTCCCCCAAATTAGTAGCACCTTCATTGATTTTTTAAAATTTTTAAACATTTTCATGACACTTGTTATTTGAAATATTCCTAACTGATGACTATTTACATTAAAAAGTTAAAATCACGGCCTGGCAAAATACTCTTTTATCACTATTTAGAATTTCCTATTTTGTGAATCCCATGTCCTCCTCTTTCTTTTTAATTTCCTCATTTTATGGGAGCATATTTCCCAGTAACTTCCACAGGAAGTGTTCATGGAATATGCATTTTTGATAGCAAGAACTGCCTTTTTTCTGTATCATACTTGGCAGACAGCTTGGGCTCTATGTAGTATTCTAGATTGAACATCATTGCCCGCAGAATGTTGAAGGTGGTATTTTCCAACTTTTTTTTTTCTTTTTCTTGAGACAGAGTCTCGCTCTGTTGCCCAGGCTGGAGTGCAGTGGCGTGATCTCGGCTCACTGCAAGCTCCACCTCTCGGGTTCAAGCTATTCTCCTGCCTCAGCCTCCCGAGTAGCTGGGATTATAGGCATGTGCTGCCACGCCCAGCTAATTTTTGTATTTTTAGTAGAGACGGGGTTTCACCATGTTGGCCAGGCTGGTCTCGATATCCTGACCGCAGGTAATCCACCTTCCTTGGCCTCCCAAAGTGCTAGAATTACAGGTGTGAGCCACCGTGCCCGGCCCCTATTTTCCAACTTTAAAAGGAATTGATTACTTTTCTGATTAGTGGTATTTGTTTTAACCTGTTTTTATTCTTCTGAAATCCTGTAAAATCTTTATCCTAAGTGACACTTTATAATAATGTGGCAGATTTTGTTTGTTTTGTATTTCATTGTATTTGATACGTGGTGAATCACTTAAATTTAAAAACTGATGTTCTTCAATTCTAGAAAATTTTCTTGAATTATTTCTGTAATAAATCTCCTCCTGTTCAACTTCTCCATTCTCTTTATGGAACTCTTAATAGTTTAATAATGGACAACCTGCGGTGATTTTTCTAATTTTTTTCTTTTTTTTCTGACAGGTTTTTTGTTCTTTTCCTGGGGAATTTCCTCAGCTTTATGCGCTGGTTCTTCCACAAGAGTCTCCTGTTTTTGCAATCACGTATTTTATTTTCAAGAAGTCTTACATATTTTCTGACAGGTTGCTTTTACTTGGCATCCTGTTCTTATTTCATGGCTTTGGTGTGGACAAGAAGGACTCACTGAGGTTTTAAAGAATCCTATACATCCACCTGGTTTCATATGATGGTGATCATAGTCCTGCATGTGATCCTCAGCTTTATAAATCCGAGGGTAACAAGGTTGTAAGAGATAAGTTCCCAGGAATAAAATTCATAACAAAATCAATTTACAGAGACAGATCTGCCAGGATGATAAGAGAATTGAGATATGCTGGCTAGGGCAGTCTTCCCCAGGATCCAGATTCTTAGAAACATTATCTCTAAGTTTGATAAGCATGGAATTTTTGAGCAAATCAGTTATATGGTATGAAATAATAATAATTTTATTTACACATGAAAATGTTCAAATGTGTATTTATTTTCTATTTCTGTTCTTGTCCTAGCCATATTGACCTACTTTGCAATTCTACCTACACTCAGGCTTGAAAACAGCCAAACGAATAGAATAGAACCTAACTGGGCTTTAACATGACCTGGGAAACGAGTTAAAATTGTGTGTGTGTGTGTATATGCATGGATGTATAAGTATGTGTATGCATATACAGTATATACATACGCACACATCAGGCTACATCCCAGACTTGCTGAATCGAATTTATTAGGCATGGTTCTCAGCATCTATTTCAAGCACGTCCCCTAATTCTGGTCCCATGTACCTGAAAATTCTGAAATAAATGTTCAGACTGGTCTCCATCTAATGCTTGTACCAGAGACAAGAGTTAACCTCACAGCCATGGCCTCTTGGGAGCTCCTCTTTTCCTTTAAGCTCTGACTCTACTTGGCTCTGAGCTACTGGTCAGACTGACTTTATTGTCAGACAGAGATGGATTTTCATCTAAGTTCTGCCAAGATATGTGATCTTGGCTAAGTTATTTAACCTCCATGAGCCTGAGTGCACTCATCTACAAGCAGTGAATGATAAGTACCAATATAGTAGAAAAGATGCCTAATATGTGATAGAACATCAAAAAAATGCTAGTTTCCTTCCTTTTTTGATGGCATTTTGGATGAGTGCTTCCTGATGAGGGAGGAGATCATAAGCTCACTGATAAAGTGTCACCAGCTACCCGACATGATGACTTTCTCTTGGTAGACCTCTTGCACGTAGTGGGCCCCATCCACAGGGTGTGGGTCTTCCTTAGATTCAGTCCTAGACAGTGGTACTTCCTGATCTGAGTGCCTTGTCCTTTTCCTGACTTTGTCATTTTCCGACCTTGTACATCTGAAGAGGCAGTCGTGGTAGAGGGGAAATAGTGTTGGGACTTAGAGATTGCCATGGCTTTCTTCTCTGAATAACTGAATAACGTTGGAAGTTTCAAAGATTTTCAAGTTATATGTTCTTTTTGTGCATTCTTATGCCACTTTTCATCTATATAATGTGATTGTTGTGTGCATTTTATAGTTACTATATATAGCGTGTGATTCTTGGCTTAATGTATGCCTGTTTTTTGGAGTGCTAAGCTCCGTGTCCATTCTGCTCAGCACTGCATCCCCAGCACAGGGATGGTCACCTAATAAAATCTCAAAATATATGTATTGAATGAATGAATGAATGATTAAATGAATAATATAGAGATAAAGTCATCTGCTCTTTCTTCCTCATGATAATTATACAGATCAAATTAGATAAAGTACATGCAAATGCTTTGGAAGCTGTAGTAATACAAGTGTAAAATACTTCACTTTTTTTTTATTTGTTTTGTTTTTGAGATGGACTTTTACTCTTGTCACCCAGACTGGAGTGCAATGGCACGATCTTGGGTCACTGCAACCTCCGCCTCCTGGATCCAAGCGATTATCCTGTCTCAGCCTCCTGAGTAGCTGGGACTCCAGGTGCCTGCCACCATGCCCAGCTAATTTTTGTATTTTTTAGTAGAGACAGGGTTTCACCATGTTGGCCAGACTGGTCTCGAACTCCTGACCTCAGGTGAGCCACCTGCCTTGGCCTCCAAAATGCTGGGATTACAGGCTTGAGCCACTGCACCTGGCCTAAAATACCTCACTTTTGTTAACCTATACCTCTGCCATTTGTTAACAAACAGCATTGAGCCTAAAAAGTGTGCTTTAAATAGCCAGCAACAACAGCAAAAGATAAATAGCCAGCAACAACAGCAAAAGATGTGTAGACCCTACCTAACATGAACTAAATCAGAACCTCTGAAGGTGGTGCCCGGGAATGTGTGTTTTCACAAGCCCTCTAGGAAGCGATTCAGACACATGCTGAAGTATAAGATTTATTATTCTGTAGGACATTCTTGACAAGGCTATTAGAATGTCATAAATTACCGTTCATCTTTATGATTATTATTTTATTTACCTAAATAATTCCCTTAAATTTCATCTTCTTTCGACCATTTTGATCTCAGAAAGGCCAAATCATCAGAAAGGCCTTCCCTAGACATCTATTCTGGACATTCGTTCCTTGTTTATTAACTTCATAGATCATAATGTATATTTACTTTATTATTTCTGGTCTGTTTACTTTTTTGTCTGTCTCCTCAAAATCGGTAAGTATTCTACAAGGAAGGGTGGAGTTTTTCTTAACCAATAATTTTCCCCAGTTCTCAACACAGTGGTGCCTAGCAGAGTTCAAGGAGTGTTTGTTAACTGGATATGCGCCCTTAACAATATATTAATTGACAATGAGTGTCTATGGATTAATAAAATACAGACTTCATACTGAGTCATGGTTAGGCTCATATTAAAATTCACGCCTGCTTTCTGAGAATCAATACAGATTTATCAGACTTTCAAATTCTCTAAATTTTAATTTTCCTTTTTCTTTCATAAAGGAAGTTGAGATTTCATCCAGTAATAAGGACTGAATGGCATCTGTGCTCTGCGGCCAATATCATTCAATCTTTTTTTGCAGTAACTTGGGGGCTTTCTCAACACAGTGTCTCCTGTATAGTTAACTCTTGATTGTCTGTGAGCAAAATATTTTTTGATGAATCTTGCTTTGAGGTCCTTGGTGAAATTGTATCGATTTATATTTTTAAGCCCTCCATCAGTCCTAGCAGAATTCAGCCCATCGGGGTTTCTTTTTAAATAAATAATCACCTCTCCTAAGATGTAAGTGTGTGCATAATAAATACAGCAAGTTTATTCAGACTGGTTTGAGAAGAGCAAGTGTCTTCCACACTTCCTTAGCTGGTAAATAGGGAACATTCCGAGCATTTGTACCAACGGGGAAAGATGCCAGCTTTCCGGCTCTGCTGATTTACCTCTTTGTCCAGTGTGAATTGATTGTATTAAAAGAATTAGGCTTTAGGCCAGGCGCAGTGGCTCACGCCTATAATCCCAGCACTTTGGGAGGCCGAGGCGGGCAGATCACGAGGTCAAGAGATCGAGACAATCCTGGCCAACGTGATGAAACCCCATCCCTACTAAAAAATATAAAAATTAGCCAGGCATGGTGGCATACGCCTGTAGTCCCAGCTACTCGGGAGGCTGAGGCAGGAGTATCACTTGAACCCGGGAGGTGGAGGTTGCAGTGAGCTGAGATCGTGCCACTGCACTCCAGCCTGGCGACAGAGCAAGACTCAGTCTCAAGAAAATAAAAAATTAAAAAAAAAAAAGAATTAGGCTCTAAATAGTCAGTGAGGCTACCTTCCATTTAAATTAGTTTTTTTCTAAAATATTTGCCACTGGATTATAGATACCGTGATTCTGTTTTATTTTCTGATGAGTCAAGGGAAGACAGTTTATATAAAACCGCATTTGCATTATTACCCAAACAAGGAGATACACCTTGTGCTTAAGAATAATTCAATTAGGAAGAAAGAAGGCAATTCCTAAGAGATCCAATAATATTGTCTCCCTAGGAAAGGAAATTATCTTTCTTGAGCCTCACTGTCAGGCAATTTACTTAGGCAGCAGCGGACCCTTTTCCCCTTGGAACCAGGATGGCTAACAATAACTTTTTTTTCCTCCCACGCTACAGAAATCACCTCCTGGTCATTAGCCTGCTTCTCTTCCCTTCTTTTTAGGCTACTGCCATCTATTCAAATCCTTACAGGTCTGTTTTTCCAAGATGGGCTGTGATGTGCTCAGTATCTCCTAAGACAGGCACTGAGCACTTTTAGAATGAAAGTTTTAACTGCTACACCCTCAAAGGAAAAGCAACAGAAAATATCAAAAGTAACAAATATGGATAAATTGGAGCATGGCTTAGAGCTCTTGAATTTTGGCCTGTAGTCCATACTTCTACATTGGTAGATGGAATCACACTGGGAATATTGTTTCCTGTTTTTATTCCTGATGTTGTATTTCATCAAACTTAGCCTTTTTTTTTTTTAATTGAAGAATTGAAGAAGGACCACATCTTCCAAGAAGATTCCAAAGTCCAGCCTAAGGAAGAAACCCGAAGGATTTGCCATAATGGATAAATAACATTTCTAACAAACTTTAGATCAGGCCACACTTAATAGGTCTCTGCCCCCAACAGAAATTATTCCTCTGGGATATTATTTTTGTATACTTTATGAAGTATATGTTATGATCCTAATTTTACAGGAAATAAAATGCCACATATACAAAAAGCTTAAATATATTGACCAAAGTCACACAGTCAATTTTCTAAGGGAGGATAGACTCGAATGAGGGCTGCTATGTTACAACTCAAAGGAGAATCAGATCATAGTCTGTGTGGATGGTGCCCATAAGCCTGGGCAGAGTCTTCATCCATTTGGATTGCCATAACAAAGTACCATAAGTGAAGTAGTTTACACATAAAAGAAGTTTGTTTCTCATATTTCTGGAGGTTGAGAAGTGCCAACAAACTCAGTGTCTGCTGAGGGCTTGCTTCCTGGTTCACAGACGGCTATCTTCTTGCTGTGTCCTCACGTGGTGGAAGGGGCAAGGGCGCTCCTTCAGGCCTCTTTTCACTAATTTCATTCATGAAAGCAAAGCCCCCATGACCTAATCTCCTCTCCTAATGCCATCACCTCGGAAGTTAGGATTTCAAATAGGAATTTTGAGGGACACGTTCACCATGGCAGGCAATGTGCAGCCTGCAGACCCCAAGTGCCGACGCTGGTTTGACCGGATGCCTTGCCATGCCACACTGCTTATTGCTATCTAAAGCAGGGCACTCCACAAATTGTTTGCACAGTGGCAACCATCACTAATGAAAATAAAAGGAACGAGCAACATTTATCTATCATCTACCTACCTACTTATCTACCCATTTATTTATTCACATTTAATAAATAGATTTTATTTTTAGAGCAGTTTCAGGGTCAAAGCAAAATTGAGTGGGAAGTATGGAGTCCCTGTATGCCTCCTGACCCCACAGGCACAACCTTCACCAATATCAATATCCCCCACCAGAGTGGTACACTTGTTATGATTGATTAACCAAATTGACACATCATTATCACCCAAAGTCTATAGTTTACCTTAGGGTTCACACTCTTGGTATTATAAATTCTACAGGTTTTGACAAATGTATAATGGCATATCCACCGTTATATAGAATAGCTTCTCTATACTAAATATACTCTGTGTTTTACCTATTCATCCCTCCCTCCCCTACATACCCTGGTAACCTTTTTTTTTTTTTTAATCTGTTCACTGTCTCCATAGTTTAGCCTTTTCCAGAATGTCATAAAGTTGGAATCATATAGTATATAGCCTTTTCAACTGGGTTCGTTTACTTTGCAATATACACTTCAGTTTCTTGCACATCTTTTTATGGCTTGATAGTTCATTTCTTTTATCACTAAATAATATTCTATTTTATGGATGACCAAAGTTCATAACAGCATTTTTTTCTGAAGAAATAAAGAAATAAGTGTGGCTATGAATTAGAGAAATTTTATTAAAATAAGTTACTTAAAAATTCCAACTACTTAACAATAAGATCCTGAAAGTTTCTTTTTTTGACCTTTTGCTAAGATTATGTCACAAAATAATATGTTTATGGTCCACGTAACTTTTAAAAAATAGTTACAAAATGAAATAAATACCAGACTAGGAATTAGAAGACCAGTAATCAGTGTCCCCTATACAATGTGACATTGGTAGAGATCAAACCAAGTAACCTATTTGGACATAAATTTGCTAATTTGTCAAAAAAGGGAAGTTGAAGATCTTTAATATTCCTAACAAGCAAGAAATCTAGTCCACAAACCTGTATTTCATGATAAGTGAATATCAAGTACATTTTGTTTGAGTTATCCAGTAATTTTTATCTATTATTACCCTGGACTTCTCTTAACATATCAAATTTTTATCCAGGAATTAAAGACAATATACTATAACATTTCTTCACTATCAAATGTTTTATCTCTTTCTAAATCCATTCAACAAACAAGACTCTTTCAGCAGAGATGTTTTAGATATTAAAGCATCTCAGTAATTTCTTTTTGCATAAGGTGGTGGGTTTCTTCAGAAATAATAAAACTAACATCTTTCTAAATCCATTCAGCAAACAAGACTCTTTCAGCAGAGATGTTTTAGATATTAAGCATCCAGTTTTTTTTGCATAGGTGGTTTTTCAGAAAAAAAAAAATCTAAATATCAGAAACAAGACTTCAGCAGAGATGTTTTAGATATTAAAGCATCCCAGTAATTTCTTTTTCCATAAGGTGGTGGGTTTCTTCAGAAATAATAAAACTAGCATCTTCAAACTTCTGAAACATGGTGCAGTATCCTTCATGAATTCCACAATACTTGTTGAACACCTACTGTATACTGTGCCAAGTAATGTAATTGTGAACAAAAGAGACACGGTCATTACCCTCCTGATATGCACAGATTGGTGAAGTCTGAAACACTGAGCAAGGAGGCACACAAATGAATATATAATTGCACAGTGTGATAAACATCATGAGAGAGAGGGAGGATGCAACAGAGAGAGTTCATTTAGACCAGGACAGTGGGGGAGACTTCTTTGAGAAAATACAATTGAGAACTGAGTGTTAAGCAGGTATTGAAAACTTCCAGTTAGGATTAAGAGCTTGATTTTGGATAAGTCTGAAAGTTATTTTCCTGAGCTATGAAAGTATAATTAGGGAATCTTCAGCTTCATATGAAAGTCAGGAGCTTGCAAGACAGATCTACTTTAGAGCAAGATCTACAATAGAGCAAACATCTCTACGTACTCAAAGCTTAGCCTAAAATAGAGTTTGAACAAATATTTTAAAGGTGCAAAATACTATTAGAAAATACTATTTGAGGCTGTGCAAGGTGGCTCACGCCTGTAAATTCCAGAACTCTGGAAGGCCAAGACAGGCCAATCACTTGAGGGCAGGGGAGTTCAAGACCAGCCTGGCCAGCATGGTAAAACCCTGTCTCTACTAAAAATACAAAAATTAGCCGTGTGTGGTGGCAGTTACCTGAAATCCCAGCTACTTGGGAGGCCGAGGCTGGAGAATCGCTTGTATCCTGGAGGCGGAGGTTGCAGTGAGATGAGATCACACCACTGCACTCCAGCCCGGGTGACAGAGCGAGACACTGTCTAAAATAAATAACGGTTAGCCAAAATCAGAAATGACTAACAGCATGAGCAACAATCTAAACTGCACTTGGACCAGTGTGGTGGCTTACATCTGTGATTCTAGCACTGTGGGATGCCCAGGTGGGAGGATCACTTGAGGCCAGAAGTTTGAGACCATCCTGGGCAACATAATGAGTTTATCTGAGCTTGGTGGTACACCCCTGTGGTCCCGGCTACTTGGGAGGTTAAGGTGGGAGGATCACTTGAGTCCAGGAGGTTGAGGCTGCAATGAACTAGGATCACACCTCTGCATTCCAGCCTGGACAACAGGGAGAGCCCTTGTCTGAAAAAGAGAAAATACATAAATAAATAAACTATAGCGTCCGCAGGTAATCTGAGCCCAGTGGTTCACTGGCTGTGCATGAGACTCTGCTTTGGATGTTCCTTTCAAAGTTGCAGAACGAGTGTGGCAACTGACCTGGCTGATGGTCAGCCAGTGTGAGCCTGCCTAGGTCCACTGTCTCCTCACTCTATATGCCCATATTGATTGACAGATAAATCTGTCTACTTTGGAGATTTATTTCATCTATAACAAACAAACATCTGCTGCCTCTAGAGATAAGTATTCGAAGTTCTTGAGTAACTATTCCATAAATTATATGGTGATTTATCACTGAAAGAACAAAAAACTAACAATAATTGAAATGTGGGTGTTTTTACTTTCAAGGCAATCACCCAGTCTTGTTAATGACCTAAAAGTCATGTACTCTTAAATATTTACTTCTTTTAAAGGATACCATAAAATGCCGTCAGCTTTGCTGTAATAAAAAAGCAAATAGACAATCACCAGGACACAAAACTCTGATTTTACAGGTGAAGGAACGAAGGAACTGAGAAGTTAAGACTCCTTTAACCACTTAAGTCCAGTTACTTAAATGGCTGTAACCAGTTGTCAACTCTACACCTAGAGTATATCCTCCTTTTTCCTCCTTGTTGCAGAATTCCATTTTGTTCACGCACTCATGGTGAGATTTAGGAAGAGTGTTACTAAAAGGGAGAAACAATTATTCTAAGCATTGTCTCATCTAGATCTGATTTCTAGAAATGTGGCAACCATCATGTGATAGCAAAAGGAACTAGCCTAGGACAGGCTTAAATACCAAGGATGCATAACCAAAAGATTGAAAGAATCCAGGTGCTTGACACATCCTTGAGCAATCCGATTAACTGGCAGTGGCATGGCCCTATCTCTGGGTTAACTACTATGTAAAATAGTGCTGCTTTCTGTTGTTGAAGCCATTTAGGGGTGTGTGGTTGCTCTGTTTCTTCCTGTTGAAAGCATCCAACTAAACTATACCTTTAGCACACCGTTCTAGATGATACCTTTTGAAGGTTTAAGTCCCTGCTGTATTGAATGAAGATCAAAATAGCTCTATCATTGAGTTGTTGAAAGAAGTTAATGAGATAATGTTAATAAATTATTTGGGCCAGGTGTGGTGCCTCATGCCTGTAATCCCAGCACTTTAAGAGGCTAAGGAGGGCAGATCACTTGAGGCCAGAAGTTCAAGACCAGCCTGGCCAACATGGTGAAACCCCATCTCTACTAAAAAATACAAAAATTAGCCAGGAGTGGCAGGTGCCTGTAATCCCAGCTACTTGGGAGGCTGAGGCAGGAGAATCGCTTGAACCCAGGAGGCAGAGGGTGCAGTGAGCTGAGATCATGCCACTGCACTCTAGCCCAGCGACAGAGTGAGACACTGTCTTAAATAAATAAATAAATTAGCATCGTGTCTGGTATAGAGTTCCACACACGATAGCTAGTATCACTCTAGGTCAATGTTCCTTTTATTGTAATACCCTGCCTTCCAGACAATTTCAGAGTATAACCAGACATTAAATTGGAAATTACATTTGAGAGACCAAGATATAATAGATATGATATTCTAAAGTAAGGTAACAGAACAAGAAGCAAAGTGTCAAAGGTTTTAGGTTTTGTTTGTTTATTTTTAATAAAAAGCAGTTCCCTGACTGCTGAACTCCTCTTCTATATCTAAAGTACAAAAGCTTGAGGAAAGAATGTTCAGGAATATTTACTTGGAGAGAGAGCTGTGATGTGAGTTTTGCCCCCTCCGCTAAACACATCAGCACCCCGGGTGGGAGGACATTTTTCTCACCATCTCAAGTCAAGAGAGGAACTTGAAGGAAACTGATCAGAGGACAGAATATATGTGGTCTGAAGTATTTAGCAGGGAGGAAAGAGGGACAGACTTGACTGGTTTAACAAAGAGGAAGGGTGGAAGATGAGAAGCAAGGCTACACTGGATTTGGCCCTTGGAGGGCAAAGGGTGCATGAGAATTTCTAGGGAACCAGATGTAGACCATCCATACAGAGGAATATCTAGAACTTACCATCAGAAGGGGTCATCTGGCTGAAGGGTTGCTGTATTCCTAGAAGCTAAGGAGGGATAAAGTGACAAACCAGAAAGGTGTAAATCATTCGTGTCAAGAGAATTGTAGTCACCCAGTGATGGGGGAGATAAACTTTAAAGAACCCATAAAAGCAGCCGTGAAAGAAACAGGTTATAACCACTGGCCAGGTCTAGGGAATACAGGCCCGTCTTGTCACAGCATCCATCTTATTAGGCCTCACCAGCTCCTCTTGTACCTTATCTCCCCAGCCCTTGCATGTTGCTGGCTGGCTGCGAGCCTTAGGCAGGAGAGGAGACTCTACTTCAGTGAAGATGAAACCTTTCATTCTTACATAGGTTTAGTATTCTAAGTACTGAATTGAGGCTGTTTTGTGACATAAAGTGATTCTAGGGCTTTTAATTTCTTGGAGCCTATCCAAATTTTTATCTAGGATTATTTCAAAAAAACTACGGCAATGAATGGCTTAATGGGAAAATAAAAATCAAAGATTAAAATGCTTACATGTTTATACCCCATGACTTCAGCTCTTCCAACATACTGGTTACACAGTTTCCTATTATATGCTCACTACGTGCTCTGCACTAGGATAAGTCTTTCAGAGATTAATAGAATCAGAGCCAATCACCAAATTGTATTGTATATTCCACTAAATTGTATATTGCTGGGGATACAGAGACTGGCTTGTATCTGTTACTTAATCCATTATAACTGTTAGTGCAAGGCCGTCTGTCTAAAACCTTGCAAACTATTGGTAGAGATGGGAATGGCAGTTATAAAAAAAATTAGAAGAACTGGGTTCTAGTTAATGTTTTGCTACTGAGAAGCACTTAGACATAGGCTATTCACCCCACTTTTGTGATGCTTCATTAGCATATCCGCAAATTGAGAGGAAGGGGCCACATAAGCCATATGGCACCTTCTAAAATTCTATAATTCTATAGCAGCATTATTCACAATAGCCAAAATTTGGAAACAACTCAAATGTACATTAAATCCTGAATGGATAAATAGAATGTGGCGCATCCATACAATGGAATATTATTTGGCAATAAAAGGAATGAAGTGCTGACCCATGCTTCAGCATGGATGAACCTTGAAAACATGATCCTAAGTAAAAGAAGCCAGAGACAATAGACCATGTATTATATGATTCCTTATATGTGAAAGTCCAAAATAGAGAAACCTATAGAAACAGGAATTAGATTAGTGGTTGCCTAGAGTTGTGGAAGTGAGGCAGGGAAGCTGAATGACTATAGGGAGAGGAGGGTTTTTTGATAGGTGATAAAATGTTCTTGAATTTATTGTAATGGTGGCTGTATCACTCTGTGAATATACTAAAAATAATTTCATTTACATTTTAAATCAGCGAATTGCAGGGTATGTGAATTTTATGTCAATAACATTGTTATTTAAAACTTCTAAAAATTTTGTATATAAATTAAAGTAAGAAAGTCAGAAGACACATTGAATGTTGAATAATGAAGTAACAGTTATTTTCTAATAACACTATATTCACTAAAAGAGAAGATAGCTTTGTGAATATTTTTATTTGTTGCATTTCAGTAATCTAGATTCAGATATAATTTATGAAAGGATGAAAGAAAAAATAAAACTTTTAGCATCAACAGACTGATTTTACCATTCTCCTTTTAACTTCTAAGTACTGACAGTAAAATTATTGTTAATGTCATCATTTATTGATTGATGAATCGTTAACATATACATGTAATTATCAACCTTGTTTTTAATTTCACCTTATTCTTCTATTAAGGAAAAAGAAGAAGAGTACATGCATTAAGCCACTACTATTAGGCCTTGTGCCAACTGAGCTTATGTATAGCATCTGATTCACTCCTCAGGGCAACCCTTGACAAAAGTAAAATTATCCCAGTTTCACAGAAGAATAACTGATGCTTAGAAGGTGTACATTATTTGCACAAAGGTACACAATAACACTAAGCAGATTTTGGATTGAATTCTAAGTCATTAAAAATAATATACAGAAATCAGCTTGAGTTTTCACTATGTCTGTCTTCAGTGGCTCTATATAAAGCCTGTTAGATTTATGACTAACTCCCCTACCTAGTACTGAACGCATTTGCTAATCTGGTTCTATTTTTAAATGATCTCTCAAGACTGTACTCACAAATTCTCCAGCCCACTTTGGGGGTTTTCATACTGTTCTTCAACTAGAATTTCCCTTTCACATATACATTTTGTATTTCTTTAGCAGAGGGCCTTAGCTTAAACTTAAGTTGATATTCTCTCTTATTTGAACATATTTGCTAAATAATGAATGAGGACTTTGGGGATTAATTTTCATGAATGTGTGAGACTAGAAGAGAGAGGGAAACACAGCAACACTGTTTCACCTGGAGAGAAAATCCCCTGCCGTGGGTATGAACATGAGTATTCACACACAGAGCACCACTGTCATCAGCAGTGATGAGTGACCTCCTCTAAGTGGCTTCACAGGTGGCCAACTTCTAGAAGTGATGAACTGATGGACCCAAGAAGGCTATGGGAAGCTGATGTGAAATCCGTGCTCACCCATAGAAATATTAGAATGCGATTTTTTTTTTTTTTTTTTGAGACGAAGTCTCACTCTGTCGCCCAGGCTGGAGTGCAGTGGCACAATCTCGGCTCACTGCAAGTTCCGCCTCCCGGGTTCATGCCATTCTCCTGCCTCAGCCTCTCCGAGTAGCTGGGACTACAAGCGCCCGCCACCACGCCCGGCTAATTTTTTGTATTTTTAGTAGAGACAGGGTTTCACCGTGGTCTCGATCTCCTGACCTCGTGATCCGCCCGCCTCGTCCTCCCAAAGTGCTGGGATTACAAGCGTGAGCCACCGCGCCCGGCCTAGAATGCGATTTTTCAAGGGATTGAGTTCCTAATGAGAGCAAGCACAAGCTCCGTGTCGGTCTCTTCTCCAACTTGCATTTTTCTTTCTTTTGTGCAGTTTCTAAAAGATAAATTATATATTCATTGAGGTTAGTAGTGTGAAAGAAAATAGAATCTCGGGGCCTCAAACACACTATGACAAGAGAAAGTTCAGCTTGGGAACGGACACCGTTTTCCTTTTGTTCCCAAATAGCTGTAATTTCACAACCCTGTGCCATAGCCCCCTTTCCTCTGCTCCCTCTTTTCATGCAGTTACTTTAGCTATGTCAAATGTAGTTGACTGAGCACAGGACAATGCGTCATTGACTTTTTCCCCTACTCCCTCTTCTTCTTATGTAAAATGTAGATTTACTGAAGCTAATCAGAGCCTCACAAGAATGTCACCATCTGCCTCACTGCCTATCCTCCCTCTCTTTTTTTCCCTTCCTGCTTGCTTTTTTCCTTTAATACTGAAGTTCCAAAAGCTCCCTGTCGACAAAAAGAGTCAAACTGTAAAATATTTGAAGAGATTTATTCTGAGCCAAACATGAGTTACCAATGGCTGCTGACACATTCCCAGGAGATCCTGACAACCCGTACCCCAGGTGACCAGCTACAGCTTGGTTTTATACATTTTAGGGAGTCATAAGGCATCAGTCAACACATGTAAGATGTACATTGGTTTGGTCCAGAAAGCCAAGACAACTGGAAGTGGGGGCTTCCAGGTCATAGGTGGATTCAAACATTTTCTGATTGGTTGCATTATTATCTAAAGATGTGGAATCAATAGAAAGAAATGTCCGGGCTATGATAAGGGGTTGTGGAGAGCAAGGTTTTATCATGCAGATGAAGCTTCCAGGTAGGAGGCTTCAGAAAGAACAGATTGTAAATGTTTCTTATCAGACTTAAAGAGTCTGTTTTATCAGTCCTAAGGTCTCTGTGTTGATGTTAATGCTAGTCAGCTGTGCCTGAATTCCAAAAGGGAGGAAGGTATAATGAGGCACGTCTGACTCCCATGATAGGAACATCACGGCCTGAACTAGTTTTTCAGGTTAACTTTGGAATACCCTTGGCTGAGAGGAGGGGTTCATTCTGATGGCTGTGGGGCTTAGAATTTTATTTTTGGTTTACCTCCTTTTGGAAAAAAACATAGGTCACAGATGCTCTTGGGACTTATAATTTCCCCAGGCATGTCTTTAACCTTGGCAAAATGCCTCTCTATGGATTGAGACCTGCCCCAGTCACTTTTTAGTTAACAGTAATAATACACATTGCTTCCGTTACATCAGTTAAAATGCCTGGCTTCAGGATTACGTGCCTCAACCTTCTCAGTTTATGGTCACAGCACAGAAGTTACATGGCTTCCTCATGTTAAATCACACATCTAAGTTTAGAAGGAACACCTGCATGGCTTTCAGGCTCTCTTAATTGGAACTTTATAAAAATTCCACATTCTTTGTCTATTCTTGCTCATCTGCAACTGGAAGTGCTATTGGTCAACAACATGGCCACAAAGCAGCTAGTGCAATGGAAAAGGAAAGGAAATTAACATTTGCTAAGTGCCTACTATGTATAAAAACCTGTTCTAGGCAATTTGCATGTTAAACTTGCTTAGTCTTCATAACAACCCATGGGATAGTTGTTAATAGCACTGTCTTGTAGATGTATAACAGAGGCTCAGAAAGGTAATTTACCTACTCGGTCAAGCAATTATTAAATGGTAGAACCAGACTATGACTCCAGGTCTGTCTGATTTAGATTCCTTGCTGAAGAAGCCATAAAGCTCATCACCTGTCTTTGAATAATCGGGAGGCACCATGGACATAAAACTTTCTTGTGTCTGAGTTTCAAAGATCTGTAGCTATCTCAAAGAAGTTCAAGTAACAAAAATATGTCAAACATCTCTCTAAAGTGCATATTTCCCAGAGTAAACCCAGTGGCTATTAAGATTTGGCTGGAGATTTTGCCAAAAGATTGGGATGAACCCAAAAAAGACAGCATGAAGAAGTCTTAAATTCTTTTCACATGTGTATCATTTTTATGTTAGCAAGGGGGCCACTTTGATCCTACAATCAGATAACCCAGGAAGTGATTTGGAATTCTTTTAAATATCTGTACCATCCTCAGGGCAGGACACAAGGGCAAGTCTATTATTTTGATTCATGTGAAAAGACCAGAGTGGACTCTAGGCAGTATTGAGCTCTTCAGCTTCCAATCTGAACAGGACAGGAAGTAGCTAAAGATTAACAAAGTAAGCAAACTTGTTTGCTGTACAAACTATGCATAAGTTTGAGGCCAACTTCAGGAATTCTGAACCCTCAGGCTGTGCTGTGTAGTTTCCATAACAACTAGTGACAGAAAACGAGGCAAACAGACGTGACTCACACAAAATGTTTCGGTCCAGTTCTCAGAGGCCAAATTTGGTCATTGGAGACCTTTAAAGAATAGAATCATCTCTGTCTTACTAATCACATTCAAAGGGCAAAATGTTCCTCAGTAAGAACAGCTGTCTCCATGGGCCACCAAGGAAGTCTATTCAATCATCAGTGCAGAAAAATGGGGAGTCCCTGTTGTTCACACACGGCTACTCCCTGCCAAGTTCCCTCTGTAAAGGGGCGTTCGAGAACCTCAGAGTGTTACTGCTTGATTGTATTGTACATGGTGACTGACTGCAGTTAGGTCCACAGAGGATTGGGCAGCAAGCTGGTGTCATGTTTTGATGGTTGGGCCAGCATTGCTTCATGGGCTAGGTTCACCTGCCCATGAATCAGGGGTGGGGCAGCGGGGGTAAGGAAGAAAATGAGGGGGCTCTTCTTGATATCCTTAAAAAATGTCTGTAGTTCACAGCAGTCTGCAAACCACTTCCCCCCCAACCCTCGTCCTACAACTACCACAAGTCTGTATAAAGCCTGCCTCTCTGATTTCATGCCTCACTGACCTGTTTTGCTATATCCCAAGGACTTCGTGCACAGCCTCACTCTCAGACAGGTTCTTTGCCCATTTGCACTGCCCTCTACTCCCTCCATTAATTTCATCCTTTGCACTTCCCTCTACTCCTTCCATTAATTTCATCCTTTCCCACCATCCCCTTAATGCTTGTTGGGACCACATTTCTCTCTCTTTTTTGAGACAGGGTCTCACTCTCACCCAGGCTGGAGTACAGTGGCATGATCTTGGCTCACTGCAGCCTCAACCTCCCAGGCTCAGGTGATCCTCCCACATCATCCTTCTGGGTAGCTGGGACTACAGGTGCACAACCACAGGATAATTTTTGTAATTTTTGTAGAGACAGGGTCTTGAAATGTTGCTCAGGCTGGTCTCGTACTCTTGGACTCAAGAGATGCTGCTCTCTGGGCTTCCCAAAGTGCTGGGATTACAGGTGTGAGACACTGCACCCGGCCACATTTCTCTTATTCTCACCATTTCTGCTTTTATTCTTTATCCTGTTACCCACACAGCAATTCAAATGAGCTTTTAAAAATATGGACCCACTTTACCATCTTTCCCTTTGAAATGCTTCACTGACTTTGCCTTACTCTGAGAGTAAAATAAAAACTACTAGAGCTCTACTCCACGCACCAGGTTTGACTTCCATTCCTAAAGCCACCAGGCTACTTTGGTCTCAGCCTTTTTTTATTTTTTTTTTTTGAGACGGAGTCTCACTCTGTTGCCCAGGTTAGAGTGCAGTGCAGTGGTGCAGTCTCAGTTCACTGCAACCTCCGCCTCCTAGGTTCAAGCGATTCTCTTGCCTCAGCCTCCCTAGTAGCTGGGACTACAGATGCCTGCCACTACGCCCGGCTAATTTTAATTTTTTGTATTTTTAGTAGAAACGGGGTTTCACCGTGTTAGCCAGGATGGTCTCGATCTCCTGGCCTCGTGATCCACCTGCTTCGGCCTCCCAAAGTGATGGGATTACAGGAGTGAGCCACCATGTCCGGCCTGGTCTCAGCCTTTTGTACACCCAGATCCTTCTGTCTCTTCCTCCCATTTTTCACCTAGCTGACTCATTCTTTCCATCTCACTTTTAATACCTTTTTCTCAGTGAGGACCCATGTAAACATAGTGGAAGACGGTACAAAAGTGGAATGATGCCTACTCCTAGGTACTTCGTTTGTCCTCAGGTAGAGACTTCCAAAGTACACCATGCAAGAGACATCCCTTATTTCACAATTTTTGAAACCTGTTGAATCACTGAGTAGGCTATTCATGGAAGGTTGGTGATGCAAGCTCCTTATCCCATGCGCAGAGGAAGCTAACACACTTGCTCTGGCTAATTCTGGTCTTGAATCATTTCCTGTTAGCTCTTGAGACTCCTTGCATGTGGTACCAGCTTGCTGAGCAATGATCTCAGTTTATAGCAGGTTGCTTTGGTCTCTGGGATGTCGGTCCTGTGTGGCAGAGCCATGATCCAAGGAAGTTTCCCAGGGAAGCCCTGGGATTTGGAATTGGTGCGTCAGCTGAGACTGACAAAAATCAGTTTGTCAAAGAGAGGCTGTCTGAAAAGTATTCTCCATGGTGATAAACTGCCTTTTTCCCCCCTTAGGGCAATGCTAAAATTACAAAACAGAAATTCATTCAGAAGAAATTCGAATCAGAATAAAAGATGAAAATGGAAGTATTTGGAATCTGAAATGTTGATTGTTTTTGTTTTGATGCCTTCAAATTTAAATCAGCGTATGGAAGGAGTGGAAATTCTTAAGACAAGTTACTTATAGGCTCACGTATGGAAGAGCAAGCCTCTGAAATAGGCAAAACTCTCTCCATCATTCCAGTAAGGAGAATGAAGCCAAGAGAGGTTAAACGATGTGCCCATTGTCACAGAGCCAACGAATGATGCACCAGGATGGGTCCCCAGAGCCCAGGCTCATGCAGGCTTATGCAGGGGCCAAGATGGTTCTGAGTGCTGTGTTCCCTGGAGAATACAGGCTTCCTATAAACCAAAAGAAACATTTATATACATAGCCAGTATAATCAAAATGCTGGGAAATCACACAGAAATCTGTTTACTTTTCTAAAATATTGAGTTGGAATAATTGGAACAAAATGTGCCATTCTCTTTATTGGATAACATATTTTAGTATAAATCATATAAAGTTGGCATTTTTGTAACTCAAAAGCAGTGAAACATGGGCAATTTGAAATTACATTTGTCTTTGAATTGGCTGTCTCTTCTGATTCTACTGTATTTTATCTCTGGTTTTAGCACTGAGCACATTACCAAGTACGTAGGAAAAACCCAGGAAATGTTTACTGAAGAAATGAACAAAATGAGATTCTGTTATCTAAGATACAGACAGCTTCGTATGTTATGCTTCTTACACAGACGGCCTCTTGATAGAGAGGGATGTATCTAGGTTTTGGCAACGAGAAGAGAAGTCCGATTTTCACCTGCAGTACTTACTATGTGAGACCATGGGCAAATTACTTAACCACTCAGACAGCATTTCCTTATTGCAGAATGGGAATGATGATAGATACCTGCAAAGATTATTATGAGAATCAAGTGAGATTGCGTTTATACTGAATCAGTCTTACAGTGGCCACTCAGCAAATGTTATTCGTGATTCCAAATCCTGCTACTGGGTTACCACTTAATGCTTTACATAAGAACGTGGAGTTCTAAAAAGGTTGTTTTTTTTAATGCTGGCTTCAGCTAAGCAGTGCTGACTAAAATTCTTCTTAGGCAATAAACGTTTTTGATTTATTTTTTAAAACATCATTCAAATAAAAATAGAGAATGAAGCAGCATTTCCCAAGTATTAATGACATGAATGCCTTACTATATTAATACAGCACAGTAACATCAACAGATTGAAGAAAGTAAAAATTCTGGTTGCTTTTCCTTTTTGGGAGAGGCATCTGTGTAATAAGGAATTCTATTTTAATACTGAGAAATGGTAAACTTCCTGTGTTCTAGTTCATTATAATTGCCCCGCCCTTTGAAGATGATAATGGTCTGCAAAACAGAGCTATTTTGGTACCAAGTAAAGCTGCAAAATCTCCCTCATCAGCAAAATTGAAGCAGAAGCAAGGAAAAAGCATTTATGTTTGCAATTAACTGGGTCTTTTTTGGTATTCAATAGTAAGAAAAACAAAGTTTTTGTTGATCTACAATTTGATATTTTAGGAAAAAACAATTCACATGGAAAAATATCTTCAATTTAGTTTTGTTGCCATGTCTGAAGATATTCTTAGTGGAAAAAAAAAGGTAATGTGCATTCACTATAGGGAAAGATTTTCAGATTTTTTTTGGCTTGTCTTTATTATTGTTTATTTTTGTTTTTGTCTTAGATCTTAACATAGCTTTAACCACTTCCTTTTCCAGGGGTTACAATTGTGTTTATTCATAGAACTAAAGTTCAGTACCTTCTCCCTTTATTCATTTAGAATTCCACAAATATTTATTGATTATAACAATGCACGTGACATGGGCCTAGACTCAGGGGGACCCAGTGACCTACTAGAGAAAAAGTGTTTTGCCTCCATCAAATTTATATTGGAGGTAATTTCTGCCACCCTGATCATTATCATCTATGTTAATTTATATTTTGCTATAATTCATGGTGACGCAATGCTAAAATGACCTGGTTTGTCTATGTATTCTGATCTAGTCATTATATAGTACATTGTATATGTACATTGTATCTATAGTATATTGTATAGTACATAGTACATTGAATAGAACACATGCACACACAAACACACTTACATAAGCACACAAATGCACATTTAATCCATATGCTATATATACATATATATATATATTTTTTTTTTTTGAGATGGAGTTTTGCTCTTGTTGCCCACGCTAGAGTGCAATGGCACAATCTCAGCTCACTGCAAACTCCACCTCTCGGGTTCAGGTGATTCTCCTGCCTCAGCTTCCCGAGTAAGTGGGATTACAGGCATCTGCCGCCATGCCCAGTTAACTTTTGTATTTTTAGTAGAGATGGGGTTTCGCCATGTTGGCCAGGCTGGTCTCAAACTCCTGACCTCAGGTGATCCACCTACCTTAGACTTCCGAAGTGCTGGGATTGCAGGTGCGAGCCACTGCGCCAGGACTGCCGTAATATTTTAAGTTCAATTCAAATTCAATGGAGCAAGTATTTAAGGCCCAACTCTGTAAAAGACAACATCCAGGGGTTTGGATGAATGTGACCAAGTCTTTCCTTCAAGGAGCCTTCAGTTCATTGAGGAAAAAGACTTGGAGAGAAAGATTGGCCAGGGAGTGGAGGGAAAAACGGCACTGATGCCCCATCCTGAGATTCAGGAGGTATCATCACAGGGAAGACATCGGACTTAGCTCATAGAAATGTAGAGGATTTGAGTAGGAGTGTGGGAAGGGAACAGTATTTCAGGGCGGAGACAGCAGCCTTGCAGTCCCAAGCTTTGGTTTGCAGAGCAGCAGCTTCGGCGTCACCTGGGAGCTTGTTGGAAATGCAGATGCTCAGGCATCGGGGCACACTTCCCAGACCAAATCAGAATTTACATTTTAGCAAGACCCCCAGGTGATTTGTAGATGCTTTAAAATTTGAGACGCACTGGGCTAGAACACAGAGGATGAGAAGTCGGGGCCTGTTGGAAGATGGTAACCTGGGCCGATGTGGTTGGAGCACAGAATCCCAGGCAGGGTGCAAGGAGGAGGCTGGACAAGCAGAGGGAGAAAATGCTGCAGTGGAATCCAAGTAGGATTCTTCAAACTGGGTGGGAGTAAACTCTAGGCAATCAATACTTTCTCCTGGAAACATTAACCACTTCCTCTTCTGATTGACGATCGTATTTTTGTTTGGTTGTACTTGCTGCCCTGTTACAATGATTGATCTACGTGTCTGCCTTCCTCCCTCCTCCCACTTTCCCCTGACCCCACTGTTGATAATTTAAAACAGACCTATTTGTCTTTGCTTCTCTTGAACCTGGTACTCAAGAAATAACTCAACTGAACTGAGTTGTGACTATGAATCACTGAGTCACACAGTAGCCTATCCTCACGTTACTTATAATTCAGTACTGTAGACCAGACAGAATTGTCAATCATTCATTAATTCACTTGTTCAACAACTATTCATCGCATGCCAGGCACTTTCTACCTTCCCCGTCTGGTTCCTGAGAATGTCTCCCTGCCACCACCTCTCAGCACACTGGTCCCTCAGACCATCTGACCACTCTGAACAAAGCACATGAGTATTGAGTATTGATCCCATCAGCAGCAACAAGCTCTGCATACCAAGCACCTTCTCAATAGAAAATGAGATTTCTGCTTCCACTGTCACATAAAAAGATTACTAGCATTAATGACAGAAGGTGCCAGTGCCCATGGATGATGGAGACAACACTAGCTGTACTTAGTAAAAGCTAAAATCTTCAGAAAAATCTTTCTAAGTTCTGGGCCAGGACAGAGGAAGAATGGGCAAGGGCAGCCGGCAGCGGTGGCTTACCCCTGTAATCCCAGCACTTTGGGAGGCCAAGGCAGGTGGATCACAAGGTCAGGAGATCCAGAACATCTTGGCCAACATGATGAAACTCCGTCTCTACTAAAAATACAAAAATTAGCCAGGCGTGGTGGCATGTGCCTGTAGTCCCAGCTACTCTGGAGGCGAGGCAGGAGAATCGGTTGAACCCGGGAGGCAGAAGTTGCAGTGAGCCGAGATCGCTCCACTGCACTCCAGCCTGGGCAAAAAGAGCAAAACTCTGTCTCAAAAAAAAAAAACAAACAGAACTGCAAGGGCATTCCAGGAAGATAGAATGGGAATAAATATAAAATGCAAGATAACGTTTAGGGGAGTGTGGGAAGAGGGATCAGAGTACACAGATCTTCAGATATATTAAAAAGGGTCTAGTCTTAAGCTAGGTAGTGTTTTTTACAGTAGTCTTTAACCTGCCCCTGTATTTTATATTTCTCCTTTATACATATGGTGTATTCTATATGTTTCTAAAAATCAAATATAAATAAGACGGAAAAAGCAAATGAAGCAGCAGGAATGCTTTGTAACAAGTTAGTTAATCTGGCCTGTGATAGATGCTGAAGAAAATTGTTTTTTTTTTTTTATTAACTGAGTCCACATTTATTTATTTATTTAATTTGTGCTTTTGTGACAGGGTCTTGCTCTTTTGCAGTGAGGGCGTGATCATGCTCACTCCAGCCTCAACCTCCCGGGCTCAAGCAATCTTGATCCTCCCACCTTAGCCTCCCGAGTAGCTGGGACTACAGGCGCACACCACCATACCCAGCTAATTTTTGTATCTTTGTAGAGACAGGGTTTTGCCACATTGCCCATGCTGGCCTTGAACGCCTGGGCTCAAGTGACCTACCTACCTTGGCCTGGGAGGTAGTTTGGGAAAGTGCTGGGATTACAGGCATGACCCACCGTGGCTGGCCAGTCCACGTTAAAGCAATGTGCTAGGTAGGTTTAGAGAGACCAGATTACAATGGACCTTGAATGCCCAGCTAAGGAAGCTAGACTTAATACTGTAGGCAATGGGTAGACTTTGAAAGTGCTGAGCAGGGAAGTTATGTGTGTAGAGTGGCATTTTAGAAAGCTAAATCTAGCTGTAATATAACAGACACACTGAAGGGTAAGAGCAGAAAACAGTGAACTCCTTTAGCCATTGCAACACTCTAGTGGAAGATGGTAGAGGCCCAGTGAAGGTGACTATGACCCTGGGAGGAAATGATTAATTGGGAAATCATAACACAGAGGATGAAGCCAATGCATCTTCAAATTCTGGTGATGCTTTCTCCCTAATTACCTCTAACACTGAACTACTTTCCATCTCTTCTTCATATGTCCTAATCTAGACAACTACAGTAGCTGCCTACAGCATGCTGTGCTCTCTACCCTCTGGTTCTTCCCCAAAATGCTGCCAGCTTGACCTTTTAAACACACAAATAAAAACATTGATATTCTCTAGCTTGAAAGTCTGCAATGGCTCTATTTGTATTATCTATAACACAATGTAAACTCTAACCCAGACTCAAGTGCTTTGGCCCTGCCTGTCTCCATTTCCAGCTCATGCTATTCTTTCTCCTGCTCTCTGAGTTCAAGCAACATTGCTCCAGAAAATTGCTCTAATTTTATTGAACGTGTTATGCTTTTTCCGAAATAGAATCTTGTTTTAAACTAATTCCCCTCTTTAAAATGCTCCTTTCTCCATCTTTTTGCCAGGATAACTTCTCATCTTTTTCATTGTGGCTTATAATGCAGATGAGTGTAATCTTAGTCCCCCTGTAAGCCTATAAATCTGCAATATTTAAAAGGTCACTAAGTAATTTGGAAAAAAAATGATGCAAACATTTCTAAAAAAAAAAAAGTGAATTCTTTTTTGAATCATTGTGTTTTGTTACTGAAATTCAAACCACATTTTTTTAACTTTCTTTTTTAAATTGTAGTTTTATTTACCACTTCAACTATATTTAGGTAAATAGTTTAGGGGCATAAAGTATATTTAAATGCTGAGAAACTATCATCTAACTCCAGAGCTCTTTTCTTTTCCCAAACTGAAACACTGTACCCACTAAACATTAACCCCCATTTCTCCTATCCTGAGCCTAGCCTCTATGAATTTGGCTACTCTAGGTATCTCATATAAGTGGAATCATACAGTATTTGTTCTTTTATGATTGACTTATTTCACTTTGCAATAATGTCTTCAAGGTTGACCCATGTTGTAGCTTGTATTAGAATTCTCTTCCTCTTTAAGGATGGATCATATTCCGTTGTATGTATATACCATTTTTTGTTTATTCATTTATGTGTTGATGAACATGGGTGTTGTTCTCACATTTAGACTATTGTAAATAATGCTGCTATGAACACAGGTGTGTCTACTCATGTTCCTAATTTCATTTTTTTATATATTACCAGAAGTGGAATTACAGGATTTCTGTGACAATTCTATGCTTCACGTTTTGAGGAGCTGCTGAACTATTTTCCAAAATGGGTGTGCCATTTTACAATCTGGCCAGCAGTGCACAGTGGATCCAATTTCTCCACCTTCTCTTCAATACTTCTTTTCCATTTTTTTTAGTTGCCATCCTAATGAATGTGGAGCCCATACCACATTTTGTAACACAGTTATAAATTTAGGAATTAGAAGGGCTGTCATCTCATTTAGTCCTAGTCTCATGTTCCAGAAGAAGCTGAAACCCAGAATGTTAAGTGACTTATCTCATGTCACCTATCAGAATGGGGCTAGAATCAGGTCTCTTCCTTGCCGATGTTTCATAGAGCCTCTTAGACATGGTATATAAGACTAGGGGGGAAAAAGCAGTTAAGCATAAGACTTGGGAATACATCAGAACTGAAATAAAATCATATGTGAAATTGAGATAGAAGTCCGACTTTGTAGTCTCCTACCTTACAAAGTTAGACTGGCACCAGAGAAGTTGGTGAACCTCCAGAGCTTCAGTTTCCTGATCTATCAGATGCACATAGTAATACTTGCCTTGTAGAAATTTTGAAAAGATTAAATTAAACTATTCAAGATCCTATATAGTCCTGAAGCTATTTAGACATTGAAAAAATATTCCTTCCACTGCCAACATCTAGCATAATTTGGGATACATGTTAAGTGCTAAACCAACATTTACTAATTTGACTTGCTTTGACAACAGGGTCTAAAACTGCTTTAGGCTTCAGATTTCTTCTGGCAATTTATTTCCAATTTAGGGTGGGTGCTAACAAAAGGTCAGAGGAACAACAAAAGCAGATGGTCTTCCTGAAGGGTGTGCCAAAAGGATTTGTGAGTGTCTTGGGGTGACGTCTCCACCCATCGCACAGCTTGGAGGCTCAAGGGCAGATCCCCAACATTGTACTGGTCCCTTCCTGAGCACTCCCTGGTGCAGACTCCAAGTCTGACAAGGAAAATGTGCTGTGATCATCCTACGGGGGACAGAGCAGCTGCTCCAAGGTGGAGTCTATTGTCAAGGTCCTCCTGGTAACAAAAAGAGGAAAAGGTCTATCAAAGCATTTCCTGCCCGCGGGAGCCATGAGCTTCCATTAATTCTTTTGCCTGAGTCAGTCTGTCTCCCTCAGCTCATGTCTCTCCATGTCCACTGTCCAGAGAAAAGAACAGGCATTTTTAGCAGTTGATTTAAAAACCTTTCCACAAAGTGAGGTTAACAAGAGGAACAAGCTCAGATATTCAGTGGTATGCATCTATATATTTCATAAGGAAGCTGGCACTAAGAAAGGGTGGTTTATGGCAGTTACGATTTTTCAGAAATCTGCTAATGCCCTTCAACTGCTTTGGCACTGCCACGTGTACCTGAGGATAAGAGAAATGTCTCTGCCATCCCTGCATCATCAAGAAATTACAGAAAAACCGCAGTGAATATTCTCTGAATATTACATTGGTAATATTCACACATTATAGAAAAAATTAGTTAGTGATGTGGGTGAGTAAACAGTATTTCTGAATGAGTGACTGAGTTTGGTGAATCAAATTTGCTAGCCATGGGAGTCAATAAAAATATATTTCTAAATGAGTGACTGAGTTTCATAAACTAATCTGAATCACAGCTCAGGGAAGAAGGCCTGGAGGGTGACTCTCATGAATAAGGTAAAATGTGGTCATTTATAGTGCACTCTGTTCTAGAAAAGATAATGTCACAAAGAAAGAAGATGGTGAACATGGTGTCTACAAACAGAGCAGAGAGAAAGATAGAATTCGACAAATGCTTATCCAGCACTGTTACGATGAAAGCCCCTAAGTGCTAATATGGCAGATTGCAAAAAATGGTGGAAGAGAGTCAAGATGCCATGGCCAATGACCTGCCAATCAGACAGGCGAGTGAAGTCATCCTATATCACCCAGCTACCAACTGACCACAGATGTCTGAGAGGGCTTAGCAGACATCAGCTGAGTTGGCCCAGGCCAGAAGAACCCAAGCTGACCCACAGAATCATGAGTTAAATTGAATGCTTGTCATTTTAAGTTGCTAAGTACTGGGGCAGCTTGTTACGCAGCAAAAGGTAAATGTTGTAGTGGTCAGTAGCTAAGAGGTCTCTGCTGCGAAGCTAATCCTTCAAACCTTGCCAAAGCCAGGGAGAAATTGCCTTTAAGACTCTTCCTCTTGCTTGGCTTTCACTTTAATTTTTCCTCCTCCTTGGCACTTAAATTTTTCCCATGGATGAATAAATTAATGGTCCTACGTTATTTATTTATTTATTCATTCATTTATTTATTTGTTTATTATGTTTTGAGACAGGGTCTCACTCTGTCACCCAGGCTGGAGTACAGTGGTGTGGTCCTGGCTCACTGCAGCCTCAAATTCCTGGGCTCAAGCAATCCTCCCACCTCAGACAGGCTCCCAGGTAGCTGGGACCACAGGCACATGGCACCACACCCAGCTAATTTTAAAACTTTTTGTAGAGATGAAGTCTTGCTATGTTACCCAGTTTGGCCTTAAACTCCTAGGCTCAAGAAATCCTCCCACTTTGGCCTCCCAAAGTAATGAGATTACAAGTGTGAGCCACCAAGGCTGGTCCTTGTTCATATTGCAGGCTGTGAGTTTAGCTGGCATAAGTAAGTCTTCCCATCTCTCAACCATGGTGCCTAGAGTATTGAATTTCTGGTGTTTCTTAGCTGAAGAGCAGAGTTTTGAGTGGTTATGACTCTGGCATGCACTTGTCCTGCCCAAGCAACCAGCTCTGTCTTATTTGTGTTGAATTTTTACAAACCTCTCTAACAGCAAAACTGAGCCCCTAAAATTGAAAGAGAAAAATTTAATCAGTTTCTTATATCAATTTAAGTTTTTTTAAAGGTATAAAGGAATAGTAACTGAAATACATATGAAATCTATTCAATATATACAGAATCCTGGTCTTGATGTCCCTCAAGGATGACGGAGAGTCCACATGCCAGGCTAGATAATCATTGAAGAATCCCAGGCCTCTTTGATCCTGTAAACAAGGTGAGGATGTAGGTATATTCATCTTCCAAATATATGTAGACTGAAATGACAACACTGGCTTATGTCTACTCAGTGTGATCATGTGATCATTAACAATGAAAAGTTAAAAACCAGACATTCAGATTGTTATTTTGGCCACATGGTATCCCACCCTTGCTTGGCTAATTTATTTTAGTCAATTGATTTTATTAAGTTATTTTTCTGTGTCAAAGTAATAGGGTCTTCAGGGTTGATATGATATATATTTAGTAATTTTTTTTCAAATTGAAATTAGATAGTAGCCAATGGCATATGATCTCCAAAAACATCGTGCAGGGCTCTATTCCACCAAGATTCCCACACTTCTTGAGCACAGATTATGAAGCCCTCTAAACTCATTCTATTCATGCTGAAATTCTTACTATATAAGGTAAGATAGATAGAATTACTTTTGTGACGAGCACAGCCTTTTTCCTCGTATATCACTTGGAGATTTTTAACCTTCCCAGCATTGCTCCCTTCCCTCCTTTCATTCACCCAAATGAAATGCCCAGCGCTGTGACATATGACCCTGAAGCTGGAAGGAGAATAGGAGAAAACAATACGAGAACTTGTTCACTTCCACTGAACATTTGAAGCCATTCCTGTATAATGAGAAGCAAACAAAGTTTTTAGTGGCAGAAATGCACCATTGCACAATGCCATTTCGACATGGCTCTTTCGGCATGAACTGTGGTTCATCCCGGGGTTCAGCTATTTAATGCTAATGGAACACTGTTGACTTAGCCCTCCTTAGAGATGCTTAATAGACAAAAAGGGTACAGATGTTGACTTCAGAGGTTAATAAACAAATACTTTATTTTTAAGGGATATTTTTGTGTTCATGTTCAAAAAACACTTATGAGGGACACACCCCACGCCAGAGTCTGTGTAAGAAGCTTTGTAGAATTCAACCATGAGCAAAGTGCTGTCCTGGTCCCCAAGGACCCTACCCTCACAGATATCATACTTAACTTGTGGGTGTTTTCACGTATGTTGCCTTATGTTATGCTTACAACAAGCAAGAGAAAGAAATACAAAGACGTTATGAGCTGAACTCTGTTTCCCCAACCGAAATTTACGTGTTGCGGTCTTAATCCCCAGTACTTCAGAATGCAACTGCATTTAGAGACAGGGCCTTGAAAGAGGTTGGTAAGTTAGACTAAAGTGTTTAAAGTGGGCCCTAATTCAATATAACTAGTTCCCTTATAAGAAGAGGAGATTAGGGTACGGACACACACAGAAGGAAGACCATGTGAAGACACAGGGAGAAGATGGCCATGTACAAACCAAGAAGAAACCAACCCAGCCGACAGCTTCATCTCAGACTTTCCCCCTCCAGAACTGTGAAGAGGTAAGTTTCTGTTGTTTAAGCCACCCAATCGGTGGTACCTTGTTACAGAAGCCTTAGTAAACTAATACAGAAGGTATTATTGTCCTTATTTTATAAATGTTAAAGTGAGGCTATGAGACATTAAGTAATTTACTCAAAATTTACACATACCTCACAAAGAGCTGAGGCAGGATTAGAATCCAGGTCTTCATAAACCCTATAAACTCCTCTGTTGATCTTTCTACTGCCAACCACGCTGTACGCACATCGAGCTATCCCACTATGTAACAGCCAAGACCAGGGCTAGGAAAAATTAAGATGTTTTTCTTAGTGAAATACTACCTTTGGTTGTTTTCTTCCTTACCAATTTCAGGTGTTATCTGTCCTTTGTTTCAATCTTTCTGTTCTTCTGCCACTCTCCCTGTATGATTAAAACCACATGATCTCAGTGGAAAATATTTGCTGTTAGGAAGACAGTGCTTTGTAAATGCCGGTATTCTAGTTTATAGACGTGACTGCTAGTGATAAGTGCTACTCATTCTTTTTTTTTTTTTTTTTTGACAGGGTCTCACTCTGTTGCCCAGGCTGGAGTGCAGTGGTGTGATCACAGCTCACTGCAGCCCCGACCTCCCAGGCTCGAGGAATCCTCCCGCCTCAGCCTCACCATGCTTGTATTTTTTTGTAGACAGGGTTTTATCATGTTGCTCTGGCTGGTCTTGAACTTGTGAGCTCAAGCGATCCTCCTGCCTCAGCCTCCCAAAGTGCTGGGATTACAGGCGTGAGTCATCACGCCCAGCCTAATTCTTACTTTTTAAAAGACAAACTTCTCTGGACTAAGAAATGAATCTCCATAATAGCAGGCAAGTGGTAAATATATTTAGGGGGAGACAGCCCTTACATTCTTTGGAAAAATGTATTTTGATTGCTGCAACTGTATGCTTTATGGGACCTGATGGGAGTTAGATAATGATGTGATCATTGTGAGTTGGTAAGATTTCTTAAAACAAATAAAATTTAGAGCAAAATCAAAATAATGGTATTATTTGAATTAGAGACAGTAGGAACAAGGTATTCAACAATAAAGTCCTAGTCACATTTTGCTGCAGTTGTTCCGTCCAACAGGTATTGAGGCCTGCAATATGCCTGGGGATACGTGGATGAACTGAAATGAGCCGTGTCCTCACACCGTGCACAGTTTGTGATTTTAATCTAGGTCAGTGCTTCTCAATATGACTGAGCAGCAAAATCACCTGGGGAGTGATTGAAGCATGGAGCTAGCAGGTGTCCAGCCCCAGAAACTCTGAATCATTAAGTCCAAAGGCCTGGATTTTTAAAAGTCCCCAAGGAGACTGTGATAAGAGTAGGCCTGGAAACAGTTGCTGTGTCCTAGGTATTCTGCAATGTCAGGGGAAGATGGTCCTCAGACACAGCATTTCAGATACTGTGGCTGCCAGTACCCTTCAGGATCACTGGGCTTCTCTGGAATCTTTCAGATGATAAAACCTGGGCATAAATAATAAACACAGACAAATTGCAACAAAAATTAAAGGATAGGTAGTGGTAAGAAACAGAAGCTTTCTTTTTGGTCAAACATACATGTATCAGGGTAGATAAATGTCAGACCGAAATGCAAGAAAGAAAAAAACCCAGAATGAATTAATTAACATAAATACATGCTGTAATTATTCTCCTCAAAATATATTTATTTTTGGAGGATATCTGTATTAGTCTGTTTTTACACTACTATAAAGACACTACCTTAGACTAAGTAATTTATAAACAAAAGAGGTTTAATTGACTCACAGTTCCACATGGCTGGGGAGGCCTCAGGAAACTTGCAATCATGGTGGAAGGTGAAAGGGAAGAAAGGCACGTCTTACATGGCAGCAGGAGAGAGAGAGTTCAGGGGAAACTGCCACTTTTAAACCATCAGCTCTCATGAAAACTCTCTCACTATCACAAAAACAGCATTGGGGAAACTGTCTCCATGATCCAATCACCTTCCACCAGGTCCCTCCCTCAACAGGTGGGGATTACAATTCAAGAGGAGATTTGGGAGGGGACACTGAGCCAAACCCTATCGGTATCATTTTCAATTAATGACAGAATTAATATGGTAAAACAAATTCTAACTAATGCCATGAAATCAAACCTCTTTCTTGGTCTTTATGTTATGAAGTGCTACCAACAGAAGAGCCAATGTAACATAAGAAATGGTTCCATATATCTCATGTTCTTTATAGTTGACTGTAGAGCTTTGTACAAATACCTAGTCCTAAAAACAATGCCTGGAGAGTTTGGGACCAAGAATCTCTATTTTTAAAACTTTACATATGAATACAATTCTCACCAACAGTGGAGATTGTCTCAGTGACTCTGTCACTGCTTGGCTATGGAAGAGATAGTCAAAATATTGACAGCCAGCCAGCCCTGGCACAGGCACCAACCAACCAGAATGGAGGCAGGCCATTAAAAAGCAGAGATATACATACAAAAACTGATTTTCCTCACATTGTGCCTTCAGCAACCACTGGCTAAAGATGAAAACTTTTAAATTAGGCCTTTATCATACTTAAGAGAAATTCTTATCATATATGGAATACCAACTGGTCCAGAAAAAAATCCTATCACGTAAGGTGGCAGAGTTGCTATTTCCCATTAATGTAGAATATAAGAGCTGATAAAGGTCACAGACATCATCCTTCTGGTCTAGCTGTTTTTTTTTTCTTACAGATGAAACCCAGAGATAAAAAAGGAATTTGTCTAAGGCAGGGTCGGGAAAAACCCCAGAATTCCAGGCTCAGTCTGGAGTTGTTTGCTCAACACGGTGCTATCGTCCACAGATGAGGAAACAAAAGCTCAGGGAAAAAAACTGATAGGCTTCTAGTAGGATTATGTATCTGTAATGTGTGTGTGCACATGTGTGTGCATGTGTCTGTGTGCACGTGTGTGTGTATGTGTGTGTGCATGCTTGTGTGTGTGTAAGGAGTACAGAGGGGAGAAAGCAGCTACACTATAAGTCTTCTGATTACTCATCCACTTTTAATTTAAAAAACAACAACAACAACAACACTGCTAAATCTTACTGGCACAGGATGCTTATTTCCAAAGCTCTGTAACAGTTTTGCCAGTACTTTGCTGAACCATATCCACTGTCAATGTGTATAGACATTGAAATAGAACACATTTGCATTACCCATGATAATCACTTAAAATATCTGGAAACTGTTTGCAGAAGAGTTTTTCAAGAGAAAAAAAGAGCTTATAACCATTTATTTATAATACTTGTTAAATAATAAAACTCGTAAGGATCAGGTGTAGTCACAATTTCTTAAGTATTTAATTAGGCAATATATTAGCTTGCTGTTTCCACAATCTGGCCTCACAATGCTTTTCTTCATAATCTTTTACTTCTGTTTTATCTTCAGCTGCCACATTGCTGCCCACTGTTATTGAACTGCAAAGGTCCTCTATAGATTTTCATTCGGTGTGAAGCTACAGAGTTCTGCAGAATCTGACCAAGTTCAGCTGGATTATTTTTCAAGCTATTAACCGTATCTTTTCCTGGGACCCAATACACAGTAGCTAGACAGTAAATGTTACTTTTAATGTTTCTCTATTACCTCCAGAATAAAATTAATACTTACACTTGTCATTTAAGACCCAGCTGCCTTTCTTTTTTTCAAGATGGAGTCTCGCTCTGTAGCCCAGGCTGGAGGACAGTGGCGCGATCTTGGCTCACTGCAACTTCCGCCTCCCAGGTTCAAGTGATTCTGGTGCCTCAGCCTCTCAAGTAGCTGGGATTACGGGCACGCACCACCACACCCTGCTAATTTTTGTATTTTTTAGTAGAGACAAGGTTTCACCATGTTGGCCAGGCTGGTCTGGAACTCCTGATCACAAGTGATCTGCCTGCCTCGGCCTCCCAAAGTGCTGGGCTTACAGGAATGAGCGATGGCACCCGGCCCTGGCTGACTTCCTAATTATTAGCTGGGAATGCTTAGGCCCCTAGTCAGACTGAACTGCCTGGAGATTCTCAAATACTCTTTCCTGCCTCCTTGTCTTTGCAAATACTATAGGCACAGGCTGAAATAAAAATTTTTCTCTCTACTCCCCCAACTCCTACTTTCAAACAGGGAAAATTCTCGGTGGAATTTGCTAGGGTCTCCTCCAACTGGATTAGGCCTCCTCCAATTCTCCTGCTACTCCCCAAACACACACTCAGACATACAGACACAGACACACACAAACACACACACACAGGCACAAGCACACACGCACACACAAACATAAACACGCGCACACACACACACACATAATTCCTGCCTTATGCTTCCAGAGCATTCTGTCTAAACTCCCATCACACTTCTCACCGTGTGATACCCCTTTTAAAAACCTTTCCTGTTCTTCTGATATGGAGAACCAGGATCCATTCTGGCCATGGAGGCTCCCACATATGGGTGCTTACTTTATTTTTGTTGCATGAATGGGTAAGATACAAATGCTGCCCTGCCCCCCACATCTGTTCTGCTGGGAATCCATACAGGCTGTTCTGAGAAACCCTCATGTGGAGTATAGAAAGGTCAATTAAATGCTCTGAAAAAACATGCAATCCCCAGGCCATGGCTTCATTATTAGTTTACTAGCAGATGAAACTTTCTAAGGGAATGTCAAGTGCATACCCTGGTTACCCTCTGATGATGAGAAAAATACAGTCAACCATACACCCTGGACCCCTTTCTCAGAAAATCCTATCTGCTGGACAAACCCCCCTTTGCTGTGGGCTAGGGGATGAAATGAGTGAATAAAATATTGAATCCATGGTTTCTGAGTTCCTTCAATGAACAAACTAAGACCCAACGCCTTGACTGACTAGAAGAGAGCTTACATGTGGCCTTGTGTTCCAAGATGCTAATACAAGTGTTATTTTAACTGCAGGCTTGAAAGCTTAGATAAAGCAGATCCTTGATACAATTAAAACTATTAAACTAAGACACTTTCCCCATATAGCACATGTAACAAATAAATAGACAAACATACCCAGGTCAGATAAAAGTGATGTTTCAGAGGCCAGACCTTCCTGTGTTCATGACTGACTAACATAGAAGTATCGTTACTTAAAAGGAAAAGAGAAGCTTGGTTTCTCCTAAAGAACCAGTATAGTCTAGTGGCTGGGAATGAAGGCCAGAGTTCCTGGATTTGATTTCTGGAGTTATTAGCTGCGTGTCATTGACCAAGTTACTGCACCTCTCTGTGCTTCAGTTTTATTACTATATTACACACACACATGCCCGTAGTATTTATATCATGGCACTAATTAAGTGATGTATTAGTAATACACACACAAAAAACACTTAGAAAATTGTCTGACTGACAGTAAACACTCAGTGAAAGTTATTATTGTGATCTCATGATACAAATATGATTAATGAGCTATTTAATCTTTGCTGCTTTTATTTCTTCAATTACAGTGAGATGTCCTGAGATATATTTGTTTATCCTTGTGCCATAAATTTCTAAACTAAACCAATCCTCCCTGTTCTAATGATGTTTATTTTCACCTCACATTAAGTAATGAATGCATTATGAAGCTAAAAATCATCCTTATGCAATTAAATTGATTCCAACTTTTGTTCTCCACGAATGGTAAAGACAACATGTTTGTGATAATCTACTGGATGTGTTTTTATTCTCCATACCATTGTGGAGTGCATCCAAATTGCTTTTTAATTTGTTTCCCATGTTACAGCCTTGAAATCAGAAAATAACGTAATATTCTGCAAGAAAACAATTTAATACATGCTAATGTGAAAAGAGGAGAAGATATTCTTTGTACCCTATTGAAAACAACAGTGGCAGAGTAAATAGTTATGAGTATGTATAATACACTTAACCCTTGAACTACATTTAGCATCCAAGATGTGCTTCAATTTTTGAATAGAAAATAAAGATTTTCACTGATGGGCCCTATCAGGAGAAGGAAGTTATTTCTAGCACACGCAGCAGACATTAAGAAAGCTCAGTTCATACGGATGGGAAAGTAGGGCTATGGAGCCGAAGGCCTCTTTACAGCCTTCTCTTTCATACTCCCGTAACACAGCACAGGGAAAATGAAACGGAAAATTTCTATGGAATTGTCTAGGATGTCCCCAGCCTGGGTTAGGCTTCCTCCAATTCTCCTGCTACTCCCCAAACCCTTTTATTGTTTATAACTTTTTCTGGAGTTATAGCTGCCTCTACAAATCTCGTGAAATTATCAATATTCCTCCTAGAAAAATACACACACACACACACACACACACAATTTTGCATATTAATGCGTTGTCTTCCTGAATGCTCTCTTGGAAAGAACTCCTTTTTAATAAAGTGATTTGCATTATCTTCAGTGAATGAGTAAATTACTATTTGAAAATAGAATTTGCCATTTGATTTTCTTTTTAAAAACATAGTATTTATAATCCTGACTTGTAACCCTCCCAGCAGATGTGAGGTAGTTCACTTGTTTTGACTTACTGTGATCAGAATTTTGAAAAAACACTTTAGGTGTTTCTAAAATGCTTAACTTCTGGAAAAATTTTATTTTTGTTAGGAAAGCATAGCAGGCATTTATGTATGCTGTCCTAGAAACATTTTATTATAGTTTTAATGGGAAATAAGCAAAGAGATAATATTATTTCTATATTTGTTCCTATTAAACAAACAGTAGTAACACACAGAATCTTGGTCATCACTCAGACTCTAAACCCAAAACATATTGCTTGAGAAAAATAGATGTACACATGTACGTGGCTACTGTAATCATAGAAGAAATTTTTCAAAAGTATGAAGAGAAAGCCTTTTAAAACTCATCCTTAATGGATACATAAATAGCAATGCCAAGGAGTCAATCTATGAATTTCTATATTTTATATTTTAAGATTGGGACAGAGAAACTTCCCAGATATTTGATGTAAGAATTTGTTTTGAAAAAGTTTGGTAATTAATATAAAGCTACTCTAAAATTAACTTTTATTGTTAGAGACACATCTTTAGAAAAGTTTGTAAATATCAACATTTACCATTTTATTTTTTCCTTTAAGACCAAGCATCACAGACCAAAAGCCACAAAGTTTATAATAATTTATTACTGTTGCATGACATTTGCCAGTAAAATAAATTATAGAAACTATAGCGTCTTTATAAACTATTTTCTATGTCATATTCACTTCCTAATGCTTACTGCAGTAACTGTAGGAAATTTAATTAGATTACGTTTTAGCATTAGTCAGAAGATTTAAAAAATATATAAAATGTTTTCACAGTACTTTGGATTTATAAAAGACCCCATTATTTTAACTTTTGTGCAACCTGTTTGAAATGTATAAAAAACCTTTTATAAACCAAAAGGTGGCGTATGGTTTTACTGAGTTGCTGAAGACGTCTTACTTTCTTGAATTTGTATTTAACATCCATGTGGTGCACTTTTTCAGGCACTGTAGTAAGTGCAAATAAATAATCGATTATTGATTTCTAAAAATCTATACCAATAGACAATATTTAGGCTTGGCAATATTTTGAACATTCAGATATAAAAATTCAGTAAACAATTTATGCAAGGTATTTTCTCTCCCTGTCCTCCCTCTCCCTCCTCCCTTCCCCCATCTATTTGGTTACAAAAAAAAAAAAAGGTTCAGCTTCAATTTAAGTCCTAGGGCCTGACAAAGTGACCCTGGTTATATGTCATCTCCAGCCATCTGTTTCCTTTAGTTCTCATTACATCTGTCCAGGCTCTTCTATCAGCATCAGTCCTTTCCTGCAGGGACGGGAGAGTTTTCAAATCCTTGCTGAAAGCATTTTGTCCTCCACTGTAACAGCACAGGGCATGAAATTGTTTGGAGTCTTTGTAACCAGTCTCTTCAGTCCTGGTCCCTTTCCAGTCCCTGTCCCTTTCCAGCCTCTGGAGTCCTGACAGAAGAGAAGCTTGCAAGGTAGCAGCAAAATGCTGCATCTGTTAGTATCTCACAAACTCACTTGGTCTTTGAATGTCCATTCTTGGATAACGTCCTTATCCATTCTCTTCTCCTCAGTGAACTTTGATGGAATATTTCCGCAGTTTCAGAAACTGGAAAAGCTTGTCTTTTGTCCTCTTCTTCAGGGCCATCAGGGCACGTGTTTTCTCCTCCAAATCTTGATCTATGGCAAAAATGATCTTGGCTCTCTCCTCTGCTTTCTTGTCTCCAGAGTTTCTGAAGAGCCTTTGTAGTGATTCTTGGTCTATGTTTTCAAAGATGTTGCCCACAGCTTTCTTACGAGAGGCTGTGTCGAAGTGGTAGCCATGGATGGACGGGCTGACTCGTAGCGACGTGGACATGATGATGGCTTGGTGGCTTCGCTTTGATTTCATCGATGTGGCGATCTTCCGGAATTCAGCTCCCAGGCTTTCCAGAGAGTCTGTAGTGAAATCATTCTGGGACTGCTATTTAAAGTGTGAACAAAAGCTCCAGGCTCAAATTACACTGGTGACATCAGAGTGATCTCAAGGAAGAATAATCACAGAAAGGCTTAACAGTTGAGTTGCCAATATCCTGTTCTCGTGTAAAACATTACTAAAAGCTGTGTTCAGTGATTAGGGGCAGGGCTGTGAGTATTCATTTACTGTACAGTATACATTTTACTGGCGGTAGGATAATACAGACCTGGGCCTTCCTTTAAGAAAATAGCTGAATACAGGAAAATGCAAAGATGAGACATAAACGAGGTTGCTTAGACTCTCAAATCTTCCCAAACAACAGTTAGAACAAGGGGTTCTGCTAACCACAGGAAAGCTTTCATTCCCAGAGAAGTAATTAAAGTGCACTGGAAACATTTGGCAGTCCACATCAGTGCCCTTTGGACGTCCGTATCAGGGGCAACTCCAGAGCTACTGAGAGAAGGCTGAGCAATCAAGGGTAATAATTTGGGGTGTGATCAATTCTAGGACGGGATTTTACATACAAAACGCTGACATGACACAGCTTGAAACGGTGACTTTTCAGAGATTGTGTACAAGTGCCAAGTGTCACTGAAGACAATTGTAATTTGAGTGTAGTCATAGTATGAATAGTAGAGGCTATCTCCTTAGGCTTGTGTATACATCCACAACAATAGCTATCAAAAAAGCCAGCAGGAAAAGTTAATCAAGTGTTTTACGTGCACAGTACCCAAAATGAACGAGGTGATCTTTTGTTTTCAAATTTATTTTGGCATTACCCAGACATAGAGCAATAACTTCTTTGGAAGCATATAAACATGTTCTTCCTGTCTTCCACAGTATTCGAGCCAGCCAGTGTCCTCGCTGACCTATGGAGTTGTCATATGCTAAATGTGAGCTTCAAAGGGTCCTGGAGATTCTCTTTGTGGATCTTATGCCTGGTCCACTTTCTAGTCCTTTAAGAAAGCAGGACGGGTCTTTTCGTTTTTCTTTTTATCTAGTCAAGTAAGATCTAGAAAATGCGCAAAGGGAGACACCGTGGGGAAGGTACCTCACTAGGAAATTGAGTTAGAGACGCTCCTTAGATTTTAATTCATTCATTCACTCACTCATTTATCTGCTCGTTTATTTAATCAATATTTATTAAAGGTGTGTTATTAGCCAGAACTTTTTGAGGCATTGGAAATGAAACAGTAAACCAAACAAAACCAACCAAACCACCAAACCATGCAAAGAATCCCTTTTTTACCTTAATGAAGTTTGTGTTCTACTGGGAAATAGACAATAGAAACATACATTTATAATATATATCGTGTCAGGGAGTAAGGAATATTATGAGTAAAAATGAAGCAGAGTTGTACAGGAGTGGAAGGAGAGGGTTGAGATTTTCCCAGGATATTCAGGCACAGCTTCTTGTAATGAGATATTGTGCAAAAAAACTTGAAGGAGGTGAGGGAGGCGGTCAGCTATATGGATATCTGTAGGAAGGGTGCTGTCAGAGGAGCAAGTGCAGAGGGTTGAAGAAAAGAGTGTGCAAAGAGTGGATGGAGAGCAGCCAGGGACCAGTGTGGTCAGAGCGGAGTGAGTAGGGCAGAGTGGGAGGAGATGAGGTAAGGGCGAGTAGGCAGTGGAAAGAGGGCAGGAGCAGGCTGTGTGCAACTTCACAGGCTTTGATTGTGGATTTAGCTCATACACTGTAGGAGACAGGTAGGCTTTGGAGAATTTGGAGCAGAGAAATGGCATGGTTTTCCTTATAAGTTTAAAAGATCACTGACACTTCTTAGAAGAGAATAGATTTCAGGGAAGCAAGCAGGGAGTGGGGAGCAGGAAGACTAGTCAGGAGATGTTCAAATAATCCAAGAGAGGATGAAGACTTCCACTAGAGAGAATGTGGAGGTAGTGAGAACTGATCCAATTCTGGCACATTGTGAAGGTAAAGCTAAGAGGATTGCTGAAAAATTAGATGCGGGGAATGAATGACAAACAAGAGCCCAGGCTGATCTCTTCTGAAGGATGCCTCCTTGAAAGACATTTCTAGGTGTGCCAGTGGTCAACTCTCCAACCATGCAGCTCATGTGTGTTCCAGTTTCTCCAAGGGTTCCAGAAGAGCCCTTTGTTCTGCTGTCTATGGCTATGGATTTACAGGCCTATGTAGCACACCTTTGTGGCAGCATCGTTTCCCTTGCTAAGTTAAAAAAAATTATTATTATGGCAACAAGGATTTACTGAGCTTTTATTATGTGCCAAGCAGAGGACAAGAAATTCACAAAACCTCTCTTAATTATTGTCATAATTCAAGGATTTATCAACTTTTTTTTAAAATTATTTATTTACTTATTTATTTATTTTTTTTGAGACCGAGTTTTGCTCTTGTTGCCCAGGCTGGAGTGCAATGGCGTGATCTCTGCTCACCACAACCTCCACCTCCTGGTTCAAGTGACTCTCATGCCTCAGCCTCCCGGGTAGCTGGGATTACAGGCATGCACCATCATGCCAAGCTAATTTTGTATTTTTTTTTCAGTAGAGATGGGGTTTCACCATGTTGGCCAGGCTGGTCTCGAACTCCTGACCTCAGGTGATCCACCCGCCTTGGCCTCCCAAAGTGCTGGGATTACAGACAGGAGCCACCGTGCCTGGCCTCAACCTTCTTATACTATGTTCTTTCTTGAAGTGATTCTTATGTGGGCTCATGCTTTTTCTGATACCCTACTTATTGATTACTTGTAAATTTTGATCCCTACCTAGCCCTGGCCTCTGAAGTGTAGACTCATTTATTCATCTAACTAATCAATACAAATATATAAAAATATGTTATATGTATTCATTCTGTTATAAAATAAACCTGGCTATGATCCTTAATAACTCCTTTTCTTTCTCTCCCTATACATAATCTATTGCCAAGTTCTGTCCGTTCTATCTAGAAAATGTTCCCAAAGCCATCTACTTTCTCTCTATTTTCATTGCCATTTATGCCAACGCTTCATATGGTGGATGCTGTGATGCATGATCCAGAACTCCCTTTAAGATTTTCCCAGGTGCTCAGCTATCAGCCCACTTTGGGGACTGACACTACTGAAGAAGTTTACGTCACCTAAGGGTACCCTTTTTCGCTTCCAGGTGCAGCTATATCCAGTGACTGATCCACATGGTGGTGTAAAATCCTGCTCTCCTTGTCCGTATCAACTCTAAGGGGTCATCTAAACGTCAGAGCACCTTTCAGGGTAGGCTGAGATCTCCCTCTGTCCAATCCTGAATCTTTCCCATCTGCAGGCATTGATCCCAACAGCACTCTACAACCAGTCACCTGACTGCTGATCTGCATCTCAGAGTTTGCTTCCTAGGGACCCCAGCCGAAAATATTGTATCATCTCTCGCTAGACTAAGATCAATAACTCGCTTTCCTGGCATTCCTGATTTGCCTCTTGCCCCAAATTCCCTACACAGCACCCAGAGCCATATTTCCTAATAAGCGTTCTGATTGAACCACTCTTGACGTAAACTTTGCATGACCTCTTTGAACATGGCCTGCTATGTCTTTATGCCTTCAGATTCCTTGGATACACCACATTCATTCCTGTAGTGAGGATTTGCATATCTTTTTCCTTTTTCTGGAATGTTCTTTTATACTTTTTATCTCAGGTAGGTAATTCCTGTTTATTCATACAATCTCAACTAAAAGCTACTTGCTCAGAGAGGCTTTCCTAATTCTTGCCAAAATACCCATTACTCTTCCTTAGTAGCACTTTGTATTAGAGTTTGCAAACATACCTTTATTTGGGGGATTCTCATTTAAAGGCTCTATCAAGAGCAGGGATTGGATCTACCTTTCTCACTATGTTCAAACTTCCAAGATCACTTAATAAAAGGATTGTTTTTATAGTAATGTTAAATGACAGCATATGCAATTATATTTAATTCTCATAACGACCCTTTGCAATAGGAACTATTGCAGAGCTTAAGTCAAAGATAAGAGAACTGAGGTGATAAACAATCTATTCCCTGTAATAAATGGAATGATGGCTCCATAAGATGTCCATGTTTTAATCCCTGAAATTTATGAATATAAGCAAAAGGGAACTTCAAATAGCAAAAGAGATTTTGCAGGTATGAACATGTTAAACATCTTCAGATGTGGAGATTTAGCTTGGATTATCCGGGGCAGCCCATGTAATCATGAGTTCTTGTAAGAGGGAGTCAGAAGGTCAGAAAGGAGAGAAGATGCTGGGTTGTTGTCTTTGAAGATGGAGGAAGGAGCCGTGCACCAAGGAATGTGGACAGCAGTTAGAAACTGGAACAGGCAAGGAAACAGATTCTCCCCTAGATCCTCCAGAAAGAACAGATTCCTGCAGACCCATTTTAGACATCTGGCATTCTAAACCATAAGATAATAAATTTGTGTTGTTTTAACTCACTAAATTCATATCAGTTTTTTACAGCAAAAATGGGAAAATAATATACTCCCCTCACTCTTCAGCTGTAAGACAACCTGAAGGCAGGGCTACTTGACTCCAAAGTCCATGATCTTAAACTCTATCCTGCATTGCTTTCAAATTAGCTGCAAGCTGTGTCTTCAGAAAGTCTGGATTATATTTTTACATGACATTGAACAGCTCTCCTTGAGTACTGCCTACAAGCATTCAGATGAATTTGAGAGATAAAGGAGTTTCAAAATGTTTAGAGGACGAGACCATCTGCAGGGGAACAATGTCAGTTTCTGTTTCCCAGAAATGTGACACATGCCCTAAAGTTATGATTTGCTGATCCTTTTTGCCAAAGGTAACTCTATGTATGCTTGGAAAGGTGTTTACTGTTGCCATCCTGTTCTTTCCCTTCTTTGTATAAATATTTTCAGTGAATGGTGTGGATAACAGGATCTAAAAAGATATTCCCAAGATTCACAAATTGCATGTGGACACCTTACGGAATTGTGCTTTCTGCAGTAAAGACAGAAGATAATGAAGGTTGATTAAAAGAAGCAGCTTCTGGTCTAGCGTATTTTCTTCTGTGCATCAGTTTTCCTGTATTTGTTCATTATACAAGGAGATTTAGTATCTATTTGCCAGCAATAAGTGAGCTTCATTAGTTTTGTGTCCAATAAAGAGATTTGAGAAAAAAAGGTAAAGAAGAAAACGAAAATTTATTAAGTGACTAGTATATCTGGTTTTCTACATCTAATAACTAAATTACTCTTTACAACCATATTGGAGGTAGGTATTATTGACCTTAACTTCCAACACACGCAAGGAATTGGACTCATTGAGGCTAAACAATATGTCCATGGTAACTGTGAAACCTGAATTCATTTCCGAAATTTTTTTATATCTCCAAAATCTCTTCTGCCAAGAGTTTTCTGAATCTTTGTTGCTCCTCCTTTTGCCATGCACTGTGCCTTAGGTTTATCTTTTTAAATTAAAAATGATTGTGCATTCTCATAGTTTTAGTGCATGGTATAGCAGCTGGTACATAGTGTACATCCAATGAACAGTTATTTAATTATTACATTAATAGGTAAAAGAAATTAAGTGCACAGAATTTACTTTGATGCTTTGTGCACTAGTTTACCTCTGTGGCAATTTCCTGAATGCGACTGGAGTGTAGAGGCCAGCGATCTGAAATTTGTACTTCAAACATCAGCTGAATTATCCCCGGACATTTTTGCTTTAACACAAAAAAATTCACGCTGTGTTCAAATTTAAAAAGCACTTTCACGTATATCATCTCATTTGGCTTTCACTACATCACTGGTATTATCTTCATTTTACAGATGAAAAAAACGTCAGATTACAGAAGTGAAATGGGTTTTCCAAAATCTTAGAGCTAATTAAATGAAGAGCTAAACCTGGAACTTTTATTTTCTAATTTCAAATTCTGTGTTCTTTTCTACCATGGCATAGCTTCTTCATTATACTCATTATCCATTCGTCTCCTACAGTTTGAAGATTCCACTGCAGCTATCTTCCATTTATCTTTTCATGAACTTATTCAGTGATTTATAGATTTATTCACAAATATTTGTTGAATGCCTTGAATGCCTACTCTATGTCAGGCATACATTGAGAGGGAAATGGACTTGGCCCTTGTATTTGTGGAACATGAGGTCTAAAGAAGAAAAGAGACTCTAAACAAATAAAGTAAACTTGTAATTATATGAAGAAAATGTTTATACATGCTAGCAAATGAAAATCATCCAAAGACATAAAAGAAAAAACAAGGCGAGGCTTCATTTAAATTGGTCGGGTCCTGGAAAGCCTGTGAAAGAGCACAGCAAGGAGCTTTGGAGATGGAAGGAACATCCTGTGCAAAGGCCCTGTGGTAGGAATGAGTTAGAAGACAGAAAAGCAGACATAAAGACAATGTACATGGAGAACAGAAACAAACGAGGAGAAGAGAGGAAGATGAGGCTAGATTGGCAGGCAGAAGCCGAATGCTGCAGGGCGCTGAAGGCCATGTTAGAGATTTAAAATGTTATCCCAAGTGCAAATGGCAGTCTTTAAAAGGTTACAAGCATGGAAGGAAAACTGCTCAAGTATTTAGATTTTGTGTTCTTCTGAAGTCACTTTGCTCACTGAGGCTCTCCTAATTCCTGCCAATATACCCATTGCTCTTCTTTAGTAGCACTTATTAGAGTTTGCACACGTACATTTATTTTGGGGATTACTCATTTAAAGCCTACCTCTATCAAAAGCAGAGATTGGATCGACTTTGTCACCATGTTCAAAGTCCCTAGATCACTTAATAAAAGGATTGTTTTTATAGTAGTGTTAAATAACAACGTATGCAATTTTATTTAATTCCCATAATGACCCTTTGCACTTTAGCTGTTGGGCCATTAAAGACAACAACCAAAAAGGAACAATCGTGGTTTCAGAGAGCAAGCAGATTATTTGAAAGGCATTTTGGAAGTAAACGCAATGGGATCTGGTGATTGGGATAGAGGGTAGGGTAAGGGTCAACGGAGCTCCCAGGTTGAGTCTTGAGCAGGTTGGTCAGGAAGGCTGAGGTGGGGCAGGTGAAGGTGGAGAGGGCATTCGAGAAAGATCAAGAGTTCAGACATGCAAAACAGTAAACCTGAAATGCCTGCAGCACAGCCAAGGAGGCAGCTGCATATAGGAAACTAGAGCTCAGAGGAGAAATCTGAAATGTAAGTTTAATTCTTTATACTTTTTCAGTAATAATTGTCAAGAAATCAACATTGCCTGTAGCTTTCTTCACTCAACTTATGTATAAATCCAGAACCCAAAATGATGCCTGGCATGAAGTAAATTTTAAATAGTTTTAGAATTCTTTCACATAAAAAATATTTAGTATTTAGCCCGGGGAGGGATAAGCAACATACAAAGATGAAACTGCTGCTTAGTTGCTGTGTCGTTTCTATTTTTCTGATGTTGAGTGTCTTTCATTTTTCTATACTTAACAACTGAAGTGACAATTGTTCTCCTAAGAAATTAGTTGTTTGGGGTCATTTTCACATAAGGTCTATTCTAGGTTTCTATTCTTCCATAGTTGTGGTTGATCTCTTTTTAAAATTAATCAGCTAATATTTTTCTTTTAATAAACTTTGTTAAATACATTTTTAATCTTTAATTATTGCTGATAAGAAAGAGTAGTAGTTTAATTTAGAAATTTCAATTCTAACATTTATTTTGGATCATAGGAAATAGCAATAAATTCTGAAGCAATACAAATTTCAAAAAACAAATCTGATGAAATGCATTTTCAAAGGGTTTCTGTCAAAATATGGTGAAAAATCTGCAGCTTTATTGAAAAGAATTACAGCCAAAACAATTTTTTAGAAGTGCCTCTTTTCACATGATGTTTTTGCATGTGAAATGAAACAGCTGTCTTTTGTTAAACCGTCAGTCTATATTTGAAATGTTTCCTAAAAAAGGAACGGAAGATAAGCTGTTCTTTTTTAGAATTTTTAATTAGCTGTTCAGATTCAGATATTGAGGCCCTGGTATTTATAGCTTCTTTCAAAAGAAAACAGTTGTGAACATAAACTAGCATTTTTTTCTCAGGAAGTGAGCATGAGATATTTATATGTATTTATATTAGCGTGTGCATTTCTAAAATCTATGACTAAAGCCAAAATAAGTCTTTATGAACTATCTCTTCCCACTCCTCACTCCAGCTCACTCAACGAGTGCTTCTGGCTGAGCTTTGTGACGTTGCCACACTTCAATCATTCTCCAAGAGGGATCCATAAGGGAAATAAAACTTCTTACATGAGCTTCCCAGATGTTACAAGTAGTATCGTAAATGGTACCCAGGGCCATTCCTGAAGCTCGTCGTCTATTTCTTTTCTTTTCCTGATCAGGGTGCAGCCACATCTGGCCCTTCTCTTTGCAGGACAACCTAAATCTGTCTTTCTAAGAGCTATATGCAGCCCAAACTGGTGAGAGTATATAGAGACATTTAATCAGCAAAGGTTCCTAATATCAACTGAGTTGAAGCCCTGGAATGCTTTGTGAGGTGAAGCGAAACCTCAGCAGGGACAACATGTCTCAGTTCAAATGTTTGAAGGGTTATTGTGCGGAAGAAAAACTAAGCTTGTCTGAAAGGCATCTACGGATAGATAGAAATCAGGCTAATCAGTAAGCTCCAGGAAGACATATTCTGACTCAGCAAAATTAAAGAGAGAGTTCATGAAAGAATAAGCAGTGACGGCATTCACACAGAGTCAGGATGACCACCAAGCAGGTGGGTGTAGAGCAGAGGCATGTCATTAGTGGGAGTAGATTAGTGTTTATTTTTATTTATCTTATTTTTTGCCTATGACCTATAGCCTGTGTCACCAAGTTACACAAACATATAATAGTGTAACAGTTTTGTTTCAGTTATTATAATAAAAGAACAGGCCAAGTGCAGTCGCTCACACCTGTAATCCCAGCACTTTGAGAGGCCTAAGTGGGTGGATCACTTGAGGTCAGGAGTTCGAGACCAGCCTGGTCAACATAGAGAAACCCTGTCTCTACTAAAACTACAAAAAATTAGCTGGGCATGGTGGTGTGCATCTGTAGTCCCAGCTGCTCCGAGGCTGAATCGCTTGAATCCGGGAGGTGGAGGTTGCAGTGAGCTGGAATCACACCACTGCACTCCAGCCTGGGCGACAGAATGAGACTCTGATTTTAAAAAATTAAAAAATTTTTAAAAAGTATGTTTGTGTGTGTGTGTGTGTGTGTGTGTAGGGCACAAATATAATTGATACATATTATAACTGAAACATAAATTTCAAAAAGAAGTAAATTTACTAGCCTTATGCCCTATATTGTTTTTCATTCTATTGTATTCTATTCTATCATTTTTTACAAAAAACTGCTCCCAGCCCATGGAACCGATCTCAGAACTCACTAGTGGGCCATAACATACAGTTTGAAAACCTCTCAACTAGACAATTTTAATGACCTTTCCACTGCTGTGCAGGGGAGATAGTCATCATTTTCTTCAATAAACTTTTGCATAATGAGTTGTTGCTGCTTCTGTTTTGGGCAATTCTGTGTAAGACCTTCAACATAACTACCCTGCACTGATAGATAATCCAGTACTACACGACCATCATTTTTGGAGTTGTTTTAAAAATATCTCTTTAACTAAATTGTAGGACCATATAAAAATGTCTCAGTAATTTAGACCATACGGACACTCATTCATGTCTTTCTTTGTGTATTTATCCTTTTACTTAATAAAATAAAGTTTTAATTTTATTTCTAATGCCTTCCATCCACGTTGCTGTCTCCTAGAGAAACAAATACTATATATGTTTATTAGTCCTGTTAGTCACTCCTTCATACATCCCAAAGTGTCCCTTCTCCCATTCATAGAGGGATAAGGAAAAGGAAGCTGGAGGAGTAAGGTAGTGAGAAGAGGACAATGACGAAGGACACCAGTGGTGCTGTTGGGTGTGGGGTGAGGTCCTGAGTAGCTCTGGGTAAAAGCTGATAAATACACTCCCAAGATCTAACCACACTTCCTACTCAACAGCCACCTGTTTTAGAACGCATGGCATGAAAAACTTGCCAGCAGCTAATTTACTGTTTGTTGATACATCAATTAAGACTACCTAAAATGCCAGGCAAGTTCATATAACTGCATTAAATCTAAGCATGTACCTCTAGAGAGAAACTTAGTTTTCTACTAGAGTATGTCAAACCTAAGTTTTTAGACAGCCTAAATGGGTTAAGGCTGTTCTGGGAAGGAAGAGAACGTAGCTTTTAGTATAGTAACGTGTTTCAGGATAACTCATAGATTAGCACTCAGAAACGATATATTATGGATTTTAAGTCTCAGATGCAGAGGAAATGGATCGTAGTCTCTGAACTTCATAGTTATTTTGAACATTGATTAACTTTGGAAGTAAATGCAATGGGGTCTAGTGATTTGGATAAATGTGGGGGTAAGAGCCAACGGAGCTCCCAGATTGAGTCAAATAAGTGTTTGATATCAAATAAGTGTTTGATATTGATCACTGAACAATATCAAATAAGTGTTTACTGAGCCCGTTAGCATATACTGACTTTCATTTATTTTCCCATAATTTTACTTTATAAAAAGTCCCTGACATCAACTTACTGTGTTATCTTTTGTCGTTTTTCTTCTCAAGGTATAATGCTCTACATACGCTCACAAATCTTGTTAAGTGTTATTTCTAGTTAACTGCATTTTAAGTTTTACTTTAGAATTATTTAGAAACTACCCGCATTAAATAATCCCTCTAGTGATTAAAATGGGTTCAGCTGAAATGTTGACTGAACGATGCCATATGTCCTACCATGTAGATTTTGTAAACAGAATAGAACCACCATAACCTTTTTTAAAATTTTATTTATTTTACTTTAAGTTCTGGGATACATGTGCAGAACATGCAGGTTTGTTACATAGATATACATATGCCATGGTGGTTTGCTGCAGCTATCAACCCATCATCTAGGTTTTAAGCTCCACATGCATTAGGTATTTGTCCTGATGCTCTCCCTCTCCTTGTCCCCCACTTCCTGACAGGCCCCGGTGTGTGATTTTCCCCTCCCTGTGTCCATGTGTTCTCACTGTTCAACTCTCACTTATAAGTGAGGTCATGTGATGCTTGGTTTTCTGTTCCTTTGTTAATTTGCTGAGAATGATGGCTTCCAGAACCAGTGTTGAAGATGTAGCAGACATGGAAACAGAGATGATCAGTGATGGCATCCTCACTGACACTCCTACCCTCACAGAGATGATAGACACACATATCAGCTTTCTTATTATCTCACGTGTCATTGTTTACTTCCTTTAAATCCCCTATTTCCATCTTATAAACTGAAGTGTGGCCATTCCTTCACCACGTTTCTTTTCTTCTTTTCTCACAAAAATACGAACACCAAGATTCTACGAATTTGTGTTTTCATGCCTTTATATTCAGAACCTAGAGGTCCGGGATTCTTTGTGTTTCATTCTGTATGGTTTCAGTCTACATCTAGGACAGGAGGGATGTTCAAAATTTAGCATCAAGAATAAATATGGTTTCTTCTTATATTAATGCTTCATCCATATCCCTCCCTGCAAAGGACATGAACTCATTCTTTTTATGGCTGCACAGTGTTCCATGGTGTATATGTGCCACATTTTCCTTATCCAGTCTATCATTGATGGGCATTTATTAAAAAGTCAGGAAACAACAGATGCTGGAGAGGATGTGGAGAAATAGGAATGCTTTTACACTGTTGTTGGAAGTGTAAATAAGTTCAACGATTGTGGAAGACTGTATGGCAATTCCACAAGGATCTAGAACCAGAAATACCATTTGACCCAGCAATCCCAATAATGGATTATAAATCATTCTGCTATAAAGACACATGCACACGTATGTTTATTGCAGCACTATTTACAATAGCAAAGACTTGGAACCATAACCTTTAAAAAAATTATAAATAAAGATAGGGCCTTGCTATGTTGACCAAGCTAGTTTTGAACTCCTGAGCTCAAGTGATCCTCTTGGCTCAGCCTCCCAAAGTGCCAAGATTACAGGCGTGAGCCACCGACCGTCATAACCTTTTTTAACAGATTAGACTCCACAGTTGAGGAACTTTTCTGAGAGGCATAAGCTGATTTTTGGTGCCCCAGCCTAGGTTAAACAAACCAAAGGCTGAGCTCCTACAAATCTGGATAGTGGACAAAGTATGTCTTTAGTGCTCCAGCCTCCTGCCTGCTTCTTTCTGGATGACAAATGCCTTTCCTTCTGTTAAACCTACTTTGCAACAGGATAGAGAATCAGTGCTTATGAGAATAACTTTCAGTGGTGCTTTTTAGAGCAGGTATTTGCATTTAAGCCTTTATTTCTCTCCTAACACACTGCAGAGCTTCAGCTTCGTGCAGTCGACGAAACTGCAGTCAACGAAACTACAGTCAACTCTCCTTCCTGGTGACAATTTCTACTTGGTTGCTTAACCATTGATCCTTATTGGATTTCACAACCAACCATGCTATTTATGAATAAAGAGCATTTATTCATTAATCACAAAGTATATGTTGAGGATTTGCTAAGTGTCTAGTCTGAAGCTCACTTATTTTGACTTTCCAAAGAAATATGCACAGCATTCTGGCCAATTCTGCTCACTTGAACTGTGGCTGGTTCTCTCTTTTCAATTCCCAGCTCATTACCAACGTTCTGTTTTTCTAACCTTAAAGACACTTCAGAACACCGAGTTCCCGGACATTCCCTTCGTCCAATCAGGTTCTGTGTTCACAGAGTGTGCTGCAGTTCATCCCCAGCTCTTTGTCCAGAGGGAAATAGGAAGCCCAGCCAGGGCTGTACCATGAACAGCTGCGAGGTTACGCGCCCACTGGCCCTTCATGCTTCTGAGGCCCAAATCCCTGGGGTTACACAAAAGGCCCAGGTGTTGTCAAAACGGAATCGGCTGTTCTGGCTCCCTCACCTTCCTTCCTCTTTGTACTCCTGGCAGGCAGTCACTGATATCAAAAGATACTTTAAAAAAAAAGAAAAGAAATAACAGAATGCTGCCTAAATCTCAGGCTTAGTTCATCATATTCTACTTGTGTAGGAGCCACTAAAACCATTAAAGACCACATCAGATGGCAGCATCTATTTAGCAGGTATTTTGAGAATGACCTTGTTGCTGGATCCTTTACCTATAACCAAATCCCATGAGCATGGCATCCGATCGTTTTAGAGCTGAGAGGGGTGCAATCTTTTAGAAGAGACGTGGGAGAAGGATCAGAGTGATGTGCTGCAGAGCTCCAACCCCCCTTTTAGAAGTTTGCTGTTGTTTCTCTGAGACTTGAGTGACTGCAGCACAACTCAAGACTTAGTTTTTTAGAGACCCCCCTCCACCCTCCTGAGAACTATGGGGAGCAAGAAGACATCTCATTTTTCAACTCCCGCCTCTGGTTCAGACCACACATTCATCATTTTAGGAAACAGTTAAGATGTTCTCCTAACTTTGCTCTTATACCCTTGGCATTCCTCTCAGTTATCAATTATCTTTATTTTGGCAATAGTAAGAGAGGCAGAATTCATTTCTTTTTCAGAAATGCTGGAGAAGAGTTCATGTGAAAAATTACTGTCTGAAATTGAACACTAGATAGATGATTACCATAAATACCCAGCATCCTGTCAAATAGGGATCCACGCGTGGGCAGAGGAAAGAGGGAGCGAAAGTAACATTTCATGTTTCCCCTGCCCTAGGCAACTTTCATACACTTTTCAAATCATCACCACAGTCCCACAAGGTGGATAGGTAGTCAGACATTTGTGGAAACTGAGGCTCAGTTAATAAATGAATATGCAGGGCCTTGGTCTTTGTTTGGGTCTATCTGAATGCAAAGCCAGATGGTTTTTCACCAAACGGCTACATCACCAGTCATTGTCCTAGTCGGGGCTTCTGCCTCTCCCTCTTTTTTCCTCCCATGTCTGATTCATGGTGTGCTTTAGCCACAACACTATACTCCATATATTATCTAAAGCAATTATCACAGCAACGTGTTAAACTCTAGAAATAACTAAGCTGTAGGGCAGTTAAGTATCGCATAGGACGTTAGATAGCTAAGATGGAATGGCTATCCCAGTTCCTGTGACTCTAGGTCCCTGCTTTTTCTACAGAGCCACCACCTGTGTGTGAGACATTTGGAAGTGGGCTTTATGCATGCAAATAATTTTCCAGCTGTGTTAGACCCAAGAGAACCAAGAAGGAAGAGCTCCATGAAAGAGAGAAAAAACATTTAAATGGGGTCAAGAAGGAAGGGAAGTCATAAATTAAATGAAGAGTCTAACAGGGTTTGGAGAGATGGATAACATACATTTTTCATACATTTTTCAAGTGCTTACTCTGTACCGTAGTAGTATACTTTCTCCATTCAAGAATTTATACCAATGGAGGAGATAGACATAGGAAAAACAAAAACAACCAAAAAACCACAACTTGGTCTCTACTCCACCCCACAGTCCACAATCTTCTTTCCCTCCCAGCCCATCTTGTCTTAGTTAATGGCAACAATACCACCTGGGCATCTTTCCCTCATCTCATTTCCCCTCTTCCTCCCACCTCACATTCCATTTCACAAATTCTGAATGATGGACCAGCTTCCCCAAATTTTTCTCCTCCACTGACTCTTCTGCTACCACCACATTCTAGCTCCACAGTTTTCCTGTGAACTACCACAAATGTGTCTTATTTTGTTTTATTTTTATTTTATTTTATTTTATTTTTGAGACAGAGTATTGCTCTGTGGCCCAGGCTGGAGTGCAGTGGCACAATCTTGGCTCACTGCAACCTCTGCCTCCCAGGTTCAAGCAGTTCTCCTGCCTCAGCCATCCCCAGTAGCTGGGATTACAGGTGCATGCTACCAAGCCTGGCTAACTTTTGTAACTTTAGTTCTCTAAAGGGGATTTCACCATGTGGGCCAGGCTGGTCTTGAACTCCTGGCCTCAAGTGATCCACCAGCTGCAGCCTCCCAAAGTGCTGGGATTACAAGCATGAACTACAGCACCCAGCCAACAAGTGTGATGGTTTCCTTAAAATATAGATAATAACTTTTCTCCAAATAAAGTTATTCAGCTTCACGTTGAATAAAATAAAATCAGAACTTCTTATGTCAGCTTACAAAGCTCACTGTGATTTGATTCTTGCCCACATATATGGCCTGTATGGCCTGACTTACGTTCTCTCTCTCTCCACCCCCCGCACCATCCCCCGGTACCCCCACAACCCCCTTTAGTCACATTGGTCTTTCTGCCTCTTAACCTTAACATCTTTAGGATTTTTATACTGTCCTTTACATGGAAGTATTTTTCCCCAGGGCTGCCGTGGGCTTTCTTTTTCTCATTAGTCAGATTCTCATTCTAATGGCCCCTTCCCATAGAGGCAATTATTGTATCCCCAAAAAGATAAGTTGGCATCCCAACCTCCAAAGTCTGTGAATACGACCTTATTTGGAAATAGTCTTTGCAAATATAATCAAATCAAGTTAAAGGCACACTGGGTTAGGATGGGCCCTAATGAGTTAATGGTATCCTTAAAAGAAGAGGGAAATTTTAGACACAGACACACCGGGAAGAAGGCCATGTGAAGGTGAAGGCATGTATTGGAGAGATGCATCTGTAAGCCAAGAAATTTCAGGAATTTCCAGCCACCACCAGCAACTAGCAGAAGTAAAGGAGAATTTCTCCCCAAGAGCCTTCAGAGAGAACGTGCCCTGCTGCTATCTTGATGTCTAACTTCCAGCTTCCAGAGTAGAGAGAATACATTTCTATGAAAAAATAAATTTCTTGCTGGGCACGGTGGCTCATGCCTGTAATCTCACCACTTTGGGAGACCAAGGCGGCAGATTACTTGAGGTCAGGAGTCCAAGACCAGCCTGGCCAACATGGTGAAACCTCGTCTCTACTAAAAATACAAAAAGTAGCTGGGCATGGTGGCGTGTGTCTGTAGTTCCAGCTACTTGGGAATTTGAGGCAGGAGAATCATTTTAACCCAGGACATGGAGGTCGCAGTGAGCTGAGATCGTGCCACTGCACTCCAGCCTGGGTGACAGAGTGAGACTCCATCTCAAAAAACAAACAAACAAATTTCTGTTGTTTTATGCAACCCACTTTGTGGTAACTCATATGGCAGCCCCAGGAAATTAATTTAGAATTCAATCAGAATTTTCCAGCTGTGTTAGACCTAACAGAACAGAGAGAGGACAGCTCTATAAAAAAGAGAGAAGACATACAAATTCAGTCAAGGACGGAGAATCATAAATTAGACAAAAAGTCTAACAGGACTTAGAGAGACGAGTAACATATATTTTAAATATTTTTCAAATGATTTGTGGTTGGTTCGCCCACAGCCAACTCTTTATTGCAAAATTCAGTTTTTTTTATTCATAGTATTTATCACTCTCTGAAACAGTTTTAGGTCATTACATATGTAGTAAATATGTACATTTATAATGTTTATGTATGCATATTTATCATATGTATATCTGCTTATCCTTATACAATATATAAATATTTGAAAGTGTAAAGTTTATTTACCTGGTTCACCCAACACCTAGAAGATAGCCTGGATATACAAATATCTGTTCAATGAACACATGAACTTGGTGAATTTAGTGGTATAACTAAATTCATATAATCTCTGAATAAAAGCCTTTATTATAAATTTGATTTTGTATCACATTTAAGTAATATGTAGTATGTTCGTGTGATTCTTATAGCAAAGGTCTATATTTGAAATGATAACAGTAACTAGTTAATCCAAGAAGAATTGAGAAGGCCAACTAAACCAAATCTATCAGGTGAAAAGATCCCATTCATTTACTTTTAGCTGTCCCCATTGCTTAAAGAATGAGATAGGATATTCCCAAACAACTGTAATTTTTCCTATGACTTGGAAAATAACTTCACTTTCAAACCTGAGTTAGGTTCTGCTAAAATGAGTGTGGCAGTTTATGCTCTAATTTATCATGTCATCTGCTTAATTAAGTTTGAACTGATATTACTTTTGGTTTCCTAACTATACAGCCTCTCAGATGTGTTGAGTATCCTCGAGGGTGCTTGTGCAGAAAAATCAAGTTTGTTCCAGTGGGCAAAACTCAGGCTTCCAGAATCAAAACCTTCCAATTTCCATCACTATGTACTACATAATCATAGATAAATAACCCTAATTTTCTGAGCATAGTATATAATTGTTTTTCGTATAATTTGTTTCCTTTTTAAAAGTTATTATGTCCAAGCACAGTAGCTCATGCCTGTAATCTCAGCACTTTGGGAGGCCAAGGTGGGAGGACCACTTTGAGTCCAAGAGTTCAATACCAACCTGGGCAACATGGCAAAACCCTGTCTCTACAAAAAATACAAAAATTAGCCAGGTGTGATGGTGTGTGCCTATAGTCCCAGCTACTTGGGAGGCTAAAGAGGGAGGGTCTCCTGAGCCCAGGAGGTTGAGGCTTCAGTGAGCTGTGATTGTGCCACTGTACTCCAGCCTGGGTGACAGAGTGAGACCCTGTCTCAAAAAAATAAATAAATAAATACTATAAAGGTGATAGAAGTTTATAAAAACAATTTAGAAAATACAAAAAGTATAAACCAATCACAATATTACCAGCCTCAAATAAGAACTATTAACATGTTGATGTATTTTGTTTTAGTTGGTTTTGTGTGCACATATGCCTAAAAACAGAGGCATGGAAATATGGATATGCTGTCAAAAATTGGGAGCATGTGTTACGCAATATATAGCTTATATCATGCTTTATTTTAGGGCTATATAAATATTGGTTTCTTTTACTCATTCTATGTGAATTTTTTCTGTGACCGTGATTTTAAGTGTCAGCCTTACATTTAATTACATGGAGACGCTATAAAATAACAAGCACTTTATTGTCAAATTAGCTATTGTTAATTTATAAAAAGTTTTTCATTAAATTTTGGTGTCTATAAATCTTCATTTACATCTGATTAATTTCTCAAGGGAAAATTCATATAGGTAGAATTGTAGGGTCAAAGTGCATGAATACTTTTAAGGCTTTCCCATTCCTTCTAGAAGTATATTTATATCCCCGCTACACATACAGCATACAGTCATACACCTGATTTCTACCTAAATAAAAATGAAATTTTATTATTTTAACATCCTCTAAGACATTTTTCAAATACTTTTCTTTATTGTTTATCTTATATTTTTATTCTTAATTTTTTTTTTTTTTATTAT